>NW_020291643.1:197476-741242 GCF_003184785.1 Aspergillus japonicus CBS 114.51 | reverse complement strand
AGGAAGAGTCGAGGAAGAGGAAAAGTTTTGACGCCGCCGCAGCACGCCCGGATTTGCTGTGGCTGCACCGAGACTGGCCTTCACCGCCTTTGAGCCTTTTTTTTTTTTTTTTTTTTTCTTCATTTCCCTCACTGGAATATACGAGGATTCCAAAGCAAGCAAGAAAATATTTTCTTGTACTCAGTACTAAGTCCGCCCCCTATTCCAGAGGCACTAAGCACTACCCACTTTTTGAGACCATGCGGCGCCAAGGCCGATTGACCCGACCGGCGAATGGGAGTTTTTCTTCTCCCTGACCCTCTTTTCCCCAGCAATATCAACTGGAGACGGTGGATAGACAGTGGATAGACGCAAAGCTCCCTGCAGCGACGGTGCCCTGTCCTTGCAGCAAAGCCATGCATCGCCACCAGTTTCTTCAATCTGCCAGGGCAGATGAAGTCGTACAGACAATAAGGTACAGGGAACGGCCGCAATTGATTGTCCAATTTTCGAGCTTCCCTGAAAAGTAGAGGTATTAACAATACACAAACGACAAATTGTCCACCCGTGATCTCCGAAGATCCAAGTTCGCATAGGCCTCGAGGATCACCAAAGACAGTGAGAATCCGGAAAAGACGGGAAAATCCTCGCTCGAATCATTCGGCGATCCCCCGTCAAACTGGTGGTAGGATAATCTTCGGTGTTATCCGCCTGCCCAGAGAATAAGGATCGCCCAAAATAGATATGATAATCCATGATCTGATGCCACGCCGCTCCAACCTACGGAGAACCTCATCGAAAAAGAATTCAAACCAGACAAGAAGGCTGCATAGCCAAGATGAATGAACCATCATTCAGGAACTCCAATTTCCTCAACCCATCAACGGCCGAACCGTAATTCGACCTGCAGGAACACATCCAAACGGTGGTTGCAGCTTGAAACAGCCGAACAGCATGGAGGAGGGGCCAGGGGTAAGCCAGTCCGCCTCTTGGTTTGCTTGGTCCGCCCCAAAGGAAAAGAAAAAGCAACCAAGTTTTGTGCAGTTGGTGTTTGTTCGTTTGCCAGAAAAGAAGTTACCAAGTACGGAGACTGGACGAGGGATTCCAATCCTGACGGATGCAGATGCAGATGGCTGGTTGTAGCACGGAGGACTTGCTTATCGTAGTATAGAGAGGATGGACGACCGTGCTTTCGGCAGACTAACCAAACCAGCTGTATTTTTAGCTCGGTTTCTGTCTGCTCCATCGTCCTTTCCCCTTGCTGGCCTCACCACCACCACCACCACCCTTCATCCTACTGATACGCAAACTTAATGCAACCCCAGCGCTTCTGCGCGCGAAGTGATCAACAACTGACAGTCATGTACGAAGTACATCTTACCTCCATACCCATGCGATCTTGTTATCTTGGTTATATTTAGCTGGGCAGAATTGGAATTATTCCGTGCCGTGTGTCCTACCTACCTACAGAGCACTGTACTACCTGATACTCCTGATGCGCAGTACATCATCGTACCTATCAACCGCATACAACCCCAGCCACAATATCCCCCCCTGGCCAGAAACTGCGACGTGACGTCGACAGCAGACGGGCAATTTTCCGCCTTTGCTCAGGGAACACACATTCTCTCCCCAGACAAAGCTTCGTAGCTTTTTTGTCTTTCTCCGTCGACCTCACCCCCAGACTCCCCCTCCCCCCGGGCAATCCCAATGATCCTCCCGGGCGTTAATTGACAACCACAAGTGAAGCATTCATTGTTTCAGCAACCGCTGCAACAATCGCTTCTGTCAATGCTTATCGTGTCGAGGTCAATAATGAACAATGATCGTCCCTATTCTCCGTTCATGGCTCGCTTCTTGCTCTCGCGCCGGGCGCAGTCTGGATAGATCTGACTCCATTGAAACAGGATTCTTTCTTTCCAACCCCACCCTTTGCCGGCTTCACCCAGCGGTTGAGGGACCCATCCCCCTGACACTTTCTGGAAGAAGCCAAGGCTAATGCGACAAGAGGGGGAAAGAACCGGAGAATTATGGTCGGGGGATGAGCCACTGCACTGCTTGATTTGGGGAGAAGATAACGAGCAACTTTATCGCTGGGCGCCCGGGGGGAGCAGGTTCGCTCTGTGATCACCACGCTATCGAAATGGGGGAGGGGGCGTTTCATGTGTTCTATATATGGGAGCACACAACGTCAGTTTTCTGAAACGCGAACATATTCTGACAAATCTTTGCACATTATCGAACGCCACCGGTTGCAACTTGAGGATGTGAAGCCGCACAACACCCAAGGTTATGATGAGAGAGGTGTTATCGGGGAGAGGGACGGAGGACGCACTGTACCTCAGAAAAAGGCATGTCAGAACACACGGACCCGACACTGTAGCTTTTGATGTGCTTCACTACCCCTCTGCCAGGGAAAACATTATGACCCATGGAGTGCCCCCCCCCCCTCTCTTAACCATCAACACACCGCTAAAGTCGGGCGCGCGCATCTGTTGTCGTCGAGATATACCTTCAGGGTAAGAATGGATGACATGCGCCCCTGACCGGCAAGAGAAGTACGTAGACCTGGAGGGGGTCAAACATCCCGGTTCTATAGAGACCGTACATATAACCGGCAAATAAGCAGGCAGTGACCAAGAAAGAATCTTCATATCCCACACCTCACTTCTATTTTTTGCTTTCCCCCCCTTCCCTCTCCGTCCTCCGTGGCTATAAGTTTGTGTCTTATTGCTTGACCCACTTCAGTCTTTTTTTCCTTCTCTTAAACCGTGCAATATAAACTGCGGAGACCTCCCGAGCGAGCGTTGCGGCCGCCAACGGCCGTCCTTCTTCCCTGGACTGCTTAACTTGTTATAGTGTAGTCAAGTCACAGAAGTGGAGTTTACCCGCCCGGCTATGACAGCCCGTTTGCCAAATTTGTCCCTTGACATCTCCGAATCCCCTAAACTACCGTAAACACTCCTAGTCCAGATTTTTTCCTTGACCTACGTGCCTTGGCCTTGGCCTTCCACTTCCTTTTTGCTATGTAGAGGACAGAATGGAGACACCTGTCAAGTCTATCCAGGATAAACTCCCCCTGCCCCCTGATCCTGATCGTCACCGTTGAAATTTGTTTTTCATAACGTACAAAATCAGACAATATGACAGACAACCTTGACTCCAACAAGCCCCCCACTTACCAGAAAATGGAACCTCCGAAATGACCGAGGCTATGCCTCCCTTCTTTGGTATACAACTAACCCCCTATTCTGCGCCAGCATCCGGAGTAACGGTGCATATTACGGAGTCCTCAGACCGTTCAAGTGAGGCACCGTCTCCGTACTCCGTACCGCACAGTACAGTACTTATGCATTGCACTTGCCTCGTCTCCACGCAAGACCGTTGAGCGATGTGGGGAGGGGGCTGGCCATGTTGATTCACCAAAAGTCGGAGTCGGAATGACAGGTGGATTTTGGGTCTTAGTTTACCTAGTCTATACGGTGAACCTAAGCAAGTAAAGCCTAGGGTTGTTTGGTAGTTGTCGCCCGGGCAAACAGTCGTCTAAGTCTACCTAAGTCTAGTCTATACACTAGGAGTGATATCCCTGCACGATAGCGGCGGTCGGGATTGCATTCAGCCTGGTACTTCTTTTCTTTCTCGCTGCTGAAGAATGACGATATGATCCATGGCATAACCTTTTTCCTTTCGTCAGGTAGGTACTGTCAAGCTGAGAAGGGACCGGATTGTCAATCTAGGAGAGTTGATTAGCTGCATTTTTGGCACACCTGGGTTTCGGGTTTCGGATTTCGGGTCTACGATGAAAAGGAGGGGAGAGAATGTAATGAATCGTTGCGTCATTTGTGCAAGTGTCTTTGGAGTTGTAGTGCCGATGGATTTTGGTGGTTGAGGAAGGGAAGGGATGGATGAGGGAAGGGAGAGAGTTGTTTCAGTATGGTGGTTGTGTGCCTTCATGCCGCAAAGCCCTACATACATACATCCTACACACTTCTCTACCCTACATACAGGCGAATTTTCGATGTCGTGGTATCCAGGGAAAAGCAGGAGACCATCCACCAGCCAAGCTTGAGACGCGGAAAATATGCTTGTCTGAACTGCATTCTTTACCACTGCCCTGTCGTTGACTTACTTTTTTTTTCTCCCTTGAAAGTCGTATGATGGTGTGGAGCGGATCACAGGGAGGATGGTCTCTCTTGGCGGGATGTATGGGCTTATGCTCGCATTTCGTCGCTACGCGAACACACTACCACAAAAAAAAAAGAATAATGAAGATCAGCAAAGTGCTGTCTGGTAGCTAAATGACCGCTAACGGTGATTTGAGCCAAGTGGAGCTTGGTTTATTTCGCTTTCTTACTGTTGACGAGACAAGTGCCAACCGGATCTCTAGATCCTTGTTCGGTAGTTGGCCGAGTATAATCTTTTCCAATTCGTCCTGGGTAGTCCACCTATATGACGATCAACGATATATACTGACGTACAGTTTGCATGCATACCTGCAGTATTGCGAATTTCGGGGGCCTTGCAGCTTGGGTAGGTGTTTCTGTTTTACGGAACGATACCAGTATGCATACATTGCCCAACTTTTGCGAAAGTTAGAGTGCTGTAGGTTCTCCAGTAAGTATATGTTGATGTGTGGGGGCTTTAGGAAAGAAGTATAGATGCTAGGGTTTGCCGTTGCTCGGTCCTACGTGGGTTCAGTGTTGCGACAACTGTAGACAGAGTATGACCAGGCATTTGTCGAAGCCATACCAGTAGTTCTCTGTCATAAGCCGAACGAAAAGTGATGGACTTCATCAGCCTTCAAGAGAGAAGCATCGTCAAACATGACTAGTCAGCCGCGAGCAAATCTACTACCCTCATCGTCAGGATATGATCAGATGCTTTGCAATGGTTGTTCCTTTGTCTCCCCTACAGGAGCCTTTTCACCCAGACCGCCAACATGAGCAGAGATACTCGGTATCCAGGAGATATCCATAATGAAACAATGAGATGAACAGTAAGTTTCCGATAACTACTCTCTGTGGCAGGTAACTCTGGGAATTTTTCTGTAGCTTGCTAGCAGGACAATCCCGAGCCGCGTGGTATAACCGAAAGCCTCCACCCGGACTGTAGCATAAAGACTACCTGTATATAAACAGCAACATCTCCAACGAACACCACATCTCCCTATACAAGATCCCTCCAAACCACCAAGCACATCAACCGATACCCCTCCCAGCTAACAACCCGCAGACGATAGACACCCACAACAACCACAACAACCACAATGGCCACCAGCCCCACCCAATCGCCCCCGACCAAAACCGTGGAACAGGCCTTCCACACCGGCCTTCCGCGCTGCTGGACCCCGACCCGCTACCGCCTCATGACGGAGGCGCCCCCGCTGTCCACCCCAGAAGACGGCCACACCTACAAAGTCATCAGATGGATTCCCGCGCAGGTGTACCTGGACCAAGCGCGCGAGCGCTACACGGCGCTGACCACCCGCGACCGCCGCCTCCGCGACACCGAGCTCCCGACGCTGGAGTTACCCCAGGTCGCGACGGCCGAGGACGTCGGCTGGATGACGGAGGCCAACCTGATCCCCGGGGTGGATCGTCTCCTCGTGGGCAGCTGGCCGCTGGGCGGCAAGATTGTCGGCGGCTTCACGCACGGCCCCTGGGGCGAGAAGCTGTACGTCTGGACCCTCCGACTGGCGTGGGGGCTCAGCGTCGACATCGCCGTGCTGGTCATCAAGCCGCCGAACCAGGTGCGCGGGCTGGATTATCTTGGCGTCGTGGGCGGGGAGCGTCAGTGGCGAGGGGTCAAGGCGAGGCAGGCTGAGGGGGGCGACGACAATGGTGACGATAACACCGTCCTAACCCACGGCCTCCAAGCAAACGCCATCCCCCACACCCAGCAAGCCAGGAAGTACGGCGCCGTGCATGGCATCGGCCACGTCGCGCTCTTCGACTTCCAGCATCTGGTGCTCCTGGACCTCGATGGACACACGCGGCAGGAGAAAAATCCCGACAGCGACATCCCCGATCTGCTCACGGTGACGTACTTTGACGAGCAAGACCGCGATCTGAAGAACGGTGAGTGCTTCCATATGCTCCTCCTCGGGTTTGTGCTGAGCGCGATGGACTGTGTGCCCTTGTTGGTGCGGAATAGGCTACCTCCAAAGGATTCTGAGATGTCGGACCCGCGCCGGGTTCGAGAGGTGTAGACACTTCGTAGTTTGATCCGGTGGTGGTGTGAGTGATGCTCCTGCTATCCACTGGCATCTTGTAGTTCTGATTCAATGTTAACAGATTATATCATAAACGTATTGTTTTGAATGCTTACTCTGTTCAGAAGCAATTCATCACTTCAAATGAGTGTGGGTGCGACTCGCCTTTGAGTTATAATGTGTTTTGCGGAGGGGCACCGAGTTAAGTGTGGAAGCACCATACCGAGAGTGAATCTCCACATGCCAGCGACCATGAGTTGAGGATGACTCGCCCCAATTCTAGTCAAGAGTCTGCAAATAGTTATACCCTTAAATATCTCAAGTGTTGATTGTGTCGCTTGAATGAACTACCGCAGCTTTGTAATGTGAATCAGTCTGCCTGCGATAATAATAGCTACGAATGGAAACAACGACGAGCACGTTATTAAGTCTTCTCCATGTCTGGTGCACTAGCATACATCCTATGATATCCGAAATGATTGCGAAATCAGAGATTCCTGACCCCAAATCATGAGTCATCCATCCCATCTTGACGCGTCGCAGTGTCCATTCATATACTCGTTGAAAGGGTCTACTTGCGCGCTTCTATGGCGCTCTTGATAGCTATGAAGCGTTAGAACAGGTCGACAGCAGATACCATCGACGAATATACTTACCATCACAAGAAGTCTTCGCATCTCCAAACAACATCTTGGTCCCAGGCATAAAGAACATCGGGTTTGGTACGTCAGCTATCCAACAATTAGTATGTTCTCATTTATTCGAGAAACAGAGAACCCTACCGTATCCACTAGACATGCCGCGCTTCATCACAATGACCTCTTTGCTCTTCCATGCATGCAGCACGGGCATACCCGAGATGGGCGAGTCAGGTTCCAGAGCAATCGGGTTGACGGTGTCATTTGCGCCGATGACCAGAGTCAAGTCCGTATCGGGGAAGTCGTCATTGATCTCATCCATCTCGAGCACAACTGTGCCGAATCAGTCACTGGAACTAGGTGAACCAAGACAGGAACTTACTATCATAAGGTACAGAGGCCTCGGCAAGGAGCACGTTGCACTGCCCCGGCATTCTCCCTGCGACGGGATGAATGGCGAAGCGCACTTTGACGCCTTTGGAGCGTAGCATGTTAACAATCTCCGCGAGGGCATACTGCGCCTTTGCCACCGCCATGCCGTATCCGACAACCTGTTACAGCGGTCAGCTAAGCTCATAATCAGGGGAAACGAGATGACACACGATGATAACGCTTTCCGCATTTGAGAGAGCCTCGGCAGTATCGTCCACGGTAATCTGGGTTACTTGGCCTTCGATTTTCTTCGCTTGCTGAGGAGCAGCGATTCCGCCGAACAATACGTTCGTTAAAGATCGGTTCATCGCAACGCACTAGATCACATCAGAAAAGCTTGATGGTTGGTGAAGCTCAGTCACTGACCATAATATATGACAGAATGGAGCCGCTGACTCCGATTAAGGAGCCTACACTTGTGAGAAGCGGATTGTTAAGCATAAACCCCTCGGCTACCAAGGCGAAGCCAGAGTATGCGTTGAGCACGGTGATGACCACAGCTAAAATCTGTTAGCTAAGCAGCCATAATGTCTGCCGATGTCTGGCTTACGCATGTCAGCTCCACCAATAGCAGCAGTCGTGGTGTAACCCTTCAGAAAACTGAGTAAGGTATTCGCTCCTAAACATGTCGCAGCGATAACTGGTGATGCGGGTGCCATCGTCACGAAGGCCCCCATGGTGGCCACGTTAGTCCCAAGCAAACTCGCATTGATCAAATGTCGGCCTGGAAGTATCGTGGGTCGTGAGGACATGCGGCCGGCAAGTTTCAGGAAAGCGACAATCGAGCCCGTAAAGGTGACACCACCTGCTCGAGTTAGCAAGGACTCTATCCAAGTGACAGGTATTCACTCTCTCACCGATGAGAACACCGAGGTATGCCGTCACCATGTGTAAGGTCGAGATGTGTGAAACATCGGCCATCACACTACCAATGCTTGTGAGCACGGCCGCCAATCCAACAACTGAGTGCAAGGCAGCGACGGTTTGAGGAAGCCCAGTTGGTGTAATGCGACGGCCAATCAGTGCACCTAGAGACTATCAATACCACTACCATCCAGAACATAACGAAGAACATACCAACGAGCGAGCCCACGCCTGCCACGATGCCGAATTGCGTCAGGACCTCGGAAGAAAAGCCAACAGCCGCAAGAGAAGCAAGGATTCCGGCGCCAACCCCTAGGATACCAAGAATGTTTCCGCGTCTGGCAGTTTGCTGAGAAGCAAGTCCAGAGATGGAGGCTAATGAAATCAGCACTGGCACAATAGATGCATGATGATACATACCAATGCATAGAAGACTACTAACGAGATACCCGGCTTGAACCAGTCCAGCCATCCCGGTACTGGCAGCAGCAACAAAGCCGCCACCAAACAAGACACCCGGAATAGCATAAAGCCAAGGGTATTCCGGTGGATCAGTAGGCCCTAGATAGGGTCAGAAGATATATCGTAGTAAAGGTGAATCACTGACGTTTAAACATGTCCAGCATGCGCTTCGTGATTACAAAGCCTCCAGAGATGTTCATGAAGGCCATTAAGACTGAAGCAGCTCCTAGGGCTTCTGGAATCGTGCTGGGCATATACCCTCCGCCCATTATGAAGAATCCTCCGATGCCAACCATACCTTGGGACCATTAATACTATAATCTGACTGAAAAGGCTATGGCTAACTTACCAGAAATCGCATTCGTCACACTCATCAACGGGGAATGGAGAGCTGGTGCGACACCCCACACAGCACGATAGCCAACGAGTCCAGCAAGGCCAAAAGTCATCAGGTTCCCCATAAAGACAGGTCCGGTGGCCTTCCCTAGTGCAAGAGCTGTTCCCATACCAGCGGTTGTAGCAGCAACCTGACGGGTCACCTTCTGCCAAGGTGTTACTGCCAATTCTGCTTGCTCCTTTGTAGGCACAGCTGCCTCGAGCTTTGGAGCAGGGGGCGGTGCTGGGCGTGGCGCTGGCGGCAAGATCTTTCCGTCCATGGTGACGATTGAACCGCGAACAACCTCATCTGATAGGTCTATACCAAAGGACTTTTCTTGAGGGGCCATTGAGAGAAGGAACTTGGTAATATTGTTGGAGTACAGGGTCGATGACTGTGTTGGCAAGCGTGATGGCAGATCAGTGTATCCTGATCTAGTTAATTCAGATTTACTCCATAGAATCATGAATAGACAAACCAATGATAGTAACATCCTTGTATTTGGTCAATTGTCCGGGAACCGTCGCTTCACAATTGCCACCAGCCTCTGCGGCAAGATCCACGATCACCGAGCCGGGTTTCATTGCCGCGACCATCTACATCAGGGTAAGCGAGCTGTTCGATGAATTGATAAGATTTATTCTTACCTCCTTGGTAATGAGCTTGGGTGCAGGCTTTCCAGGAATGAGGGCTGTGGTGACTATGATGTCTACCTCTCGGCACTGTTCCATGAAAAGCTTCATCTCCGCTTCTATGAACTCTTTGGACATCTCTTTAGCGTAGCCTCCTTGACCAGAGCCGTCCTCCTGTATGTCGACTTCAATGAACTCGGCCCCAAGAGACTGAACCTGTTCACGGACGGCCGGTCGAGTGTCGAAGCCACGAACGATAGCGCCCAGTCTCCGAGCCTACGTCCCCAGCTGTCGGTAAACGAAGCTAATAGAATCCGTGGCGACGAAGCGCTTACCGATGCAATTGCACTCAAGCCAGCCACGCCAGCACCAATAACCAGCACTTTGCCAGGGGGTATCTAGGGAGTACTTAGCACGTCACGCAGTCAATCCGCTACATGAGCATTATCACCTTTCTACCATCAACAACGTTAGTGCATGGACATCAATGATGGGACGTGTCGCCTACCCAGCAGCAGTGGCCTGCCCGGTCAAAAACCGACCAAAGTGGTTTGAAGCTTCTAGAACCGCTTTGTACCCGGCGATATTGGCCATAGAGCTGTTCAGACATTATTAGTAAAGTGGGAAAGCTTCCAATATAACCTTACGCACCTCAGCGCATCGAAAACCTGCGCGCGAGAAATCCGGGGTATCATATCCATAGCGAAAGCGGTCACACCACGTGCGGCAAGTTCTTCTACCAATGGCTTGTTCTGTGCTGGGTACAGAAACGAGACAATCGTACTTCCTTGGCGCAGGTCCCGAACTTCATTGTTGGGACCCTGGAGTTGAGGACTACGGACCTTCAGCACGACCTGACTCTGAGACCAAATGGTGTTCCGGTCCACTAAGACCGCACCAGCTTCTTCATAGGCTTTATCCAGGAATTCAGCATTCTCGCCGGCCCCGCGCTCAACCAGAACACGCGAGAAGCCCTTTTTGAGCAAAAGAGCCACATTCTGTGGGGTAATAGCAACGCGTCGTTCGTTTGGAAAGATTTCACGAGGAACGCCCACAGTCAACGAGGAGTAAGGAGTGGTCGGGACAGCGGGGGACTCGGGAGCACTACTCGCGTATCTTCGGGGGTTCTTTTGTAAGGTTCCGATGAACAGCGAGGCGGCGTAATTGTATCCGAGCGCATACGAAGGGATTCGGATTGATGACACCACTATCGATCTCAAGTAACATTAGCAACCCTGCCACAAAGCTTGCATGACACACGTTGGAAGTGGAAGCCACATGCCTGGCTGCTGAAGGCAAAGCAGCGATTTCCCAGGATAGGTGCTCGAAGCAGCCTGGCAAGGCCGAAAGGCCAAGCGCAGGTACGAGGGCACACTCATTGTCGTACTCGGTAGATTAAGTAGCAAATGGTGGGATCCTGGGTAGTTTCATGTCCGGAGTCGGCTCAATGACGAGTGCCTCGCGGGAAATGGCGTCCAGGCAACATAGATGGTGTAACGTTGGAGGATGACGGGAGTCACCACGGTGAATAAAGATAAAGGGATGGCCGTAAGATTCACTTTACCAGGACAAAGAACTTAAGAATGATCCAACCAAGTGTGCAAACAGAGAGGAGACTGAGTGGTAAAGCTTATGGCTTTGGAAGAGGAATGAGTGGTTCTGGGCGGTTAAAATAGAAGAGGAGACAGATGATGGGCATTGCGGGGGAGGCCAGGCTCGTCGCGCGCAAGGGATGGGCGGCAAAACCAGCAACCATTCTTCCACGAGTATGATAAGTGAGTGAGTGAGTGAGTGGATGGATATGCGGTTCGGATGATCGGTATACTATTCCATCGGATCGCCCGATGACACGGTGCCGTGGGGGATGTGACGGTGGAGGGATTGTTGGCATAAAATGAGGGGAAGCTCGCGTGGGGAAGACGCGCCTTGATTGGCAATGAGAGCTGGTTGTCAGTGGCGCTTGGCGGGGGATGACCTGGTTGGTTATGCTCCGACTTGACTGTCAACCTGGTAATTGTTTAGGCTATCTTGGTCAGGAGATGATCAAGTGCATGGCAATCTACAGGATGTCCTGACTGACAACTCTACTGGACTCGAGGCAGACTTCCCAAAACATCGGCATGAATTCCGAACCTGGAACTTACCATGGATAGTCGCATACAGCCTGCGTACCTTATGACTATTAAGTATGCTGGTGTTTGTCCTGTTTGTACTATGCAGGTGACATTGTCGGGTACAGTTTAGCCGGGGCAATGAGGCCTGAGGCTTGAACCTCTCCCCCCAGTCTCGACCGAGTCAAACTTCTACTTACTATCTCCTGACCACGTGAATACAAGAGAAGAGTATTCAATGTTGGATCAGATTTCTCGCAACCATCATGCCCTACATATGTTGGCAGCGGCAATTACTCTAACAAAGAAAAAAAGCATTTACGCTGTCCGGTATAGGAGCCGCGCACGGATTTTTTCCTGAAAGCTCCACCGGTAGTGGATCCCGCTGGGATTTGATCACAGAATGATGTCGTTCGTTACCTTCCTCGTGCTTCCTTGCTTGCCTTGCCCGCCAACGGTCAGTCTCGACTTAGCGACTCTTTTCGAGTCGCTTCAGCCTGGACGCTACGATAAAAGAACTAGAAATTCACTCCCTCCTCAACATCGTACTGCTGGCCCCCCAGGCACTTGCTGGATGATCGTATGTTGAAGTACGGCTAGGATGGATCTGAAAACGGGGCCAACACGATGCTACCAAACCTACAACCTGCCTTAAAGTTCCCTCGCTGAGACCCACGGTGGTCTCATCCTGCCATGCACAACTGTTGATTGGAATTTTGGCTAAGAAGTGGAGAGTGCAGCTTGAGCTTCTATTTCTTCGCTCCCTCACCTGACGGGCTCTTGCGGAGCAGACATCTCCGGACTCAGTCAAGCCTTCGCGATCGCCTTCGAATCACCCACACGAGAATTGTAGTCTCTATAGAGGTAACACACGTTCGACCTGCGTAAACTGTCGGCTTGCAGAAAATCTTATATGTAGTGAAATTGCTCGGAACCCCGTCGGAACCTTATACGTTCCTTATAAGTTCCTTACAAGGTCTGGCCTGTTACGCGCTCAAACTCTTTTGGGAGTCTTTTCTGCCATTCGTTGGATCTTGTTGGCGGCTTACCTGGTGGGGTTGCCGGTTCCTGGCAAATCTCAATTCTATCAGCAAATTTCACCCGCCTTGAAAAGAGTCACCTTCGTCTCATTCATTACACTCTTTCTCTTCTTTTCTTTTCCGGTCTGGTATACAGAGTAACGCCAGTGTCGAATTCGCTGGCCTTGGTAACATCCCCGACCATGGCTACTCCGGCGCATCAGGACCAGTCGCAGCTGGTGGTTGACCCCAACACACTTCCTGTCGAAGCCGAACCGGTCAGAAGTCAGACTGAATCGCACGAAGATGCGAAGCTCTTGGTAAGTGTCGCGACAAAAGTCTCCGGATTTCATGGTCCATCAAAGGAACAAATTGCGGAACCCCAATGCTAACACACTCGAACAGAAGTCAATGGGCTACAAGCCAGTCAGTACTGGCCATTGACCCACATGGAAACGGTAACCGCTTATACATCTGTACAGGTCCTGCATAGAACATACACTCTCGTTGAGAACTTTTCAACGACATTCGGTAAGGCACTCTGCGCCCCGACCGGTGTATACAGCATGATTCTCATCTAGTACCGCATGCTAACCTCGTAATTGACAGCTGCGTTGTACTTCGTCGGAGGTGTGCGGGTCACATTCAGCACCGGTATCGCAGCAGGCGGTAACCTGGCTTACTGGTGAGAAAGAGCCGTCAACATCCCAATGGCGCGAACCAATGGCTCATGCTTTCACACAGGACGAGTTACCTGGTGACCATGGTCTTCACGTACATCACTGCAGCGGTCATTGCGGAAGTATGTTCAGCCTCTCCGTCCGCAGGATCCATCTACCTCTGGGCTGCAGAGGCAGGAGGCCCTCGGTTCGGTAGACTACTGGGCTTCGTTGTTGCATGGTGGAGTACCACTGCGTGGACGACGTTTTGCGCCAGCAACACTCAGGCTGCAGTGAACTACATGCTTTCCGTACGTGTTACCCGCCTCTCACTACGCTGGATCCAGGGTGCTGATAAAGCAACAATAGGAGTTGACAGTTTTCAACGTCGACTTTCCGAAAGACACCTCTAGCGTCAAGTTCCGCGCCGTGCAGTGGATCTGCACTGAGATTCTCCTGGCATTGGCCGCGCTCCTGAACTATCTACCGCGTATGTTGAATTGAACCTCCCTGTCCCTCGGGTGTGCGATAGCACATACCCAGACTGACGCGGAATCCTTCTAGCCCGTGCATACAAATGGGTCTTCTACTGCTCGTCCCTCATCGTCCTGCTGGACTTCTTCCTCAACCTGATCTGGCTGCCCATCGGAGCCGCCAACACCTGGGGCTTCCGCACGGCGGAGGAGGCCTTCATGTCCACGTACAATGGCACTGGCGCCCCTGCAGGCTGGAACTGGTGTCTGTCCTACCTCGCGACGGCCGGTATCCTGATCGGATTCGACGCTTCTGGCCACGTCGCCGAGGAGACCAAGCACGCCTCCGTCACCGCCGCCCGCGGTATCTTCTGGAGCACCGTGGTCAGCGGCATTGGCGGGCTTGCAACGATCATCCTCTTCCTGTTCTGCGCGGTAAGCTCTCCACATCTCGCGGCGTCACCTCCCACGCCCAAAGCAAAGCACAAACCCACTAACCTCATCGCCAGCCCGACCCGGACACGCTCTTCTCCTTCGGCTCTCCGCAACCCTTCGTGCCGCTCTACGCCGTCGTACTCGGCAAAGGCGGCCACATCTTCATGAACATAATCTGCATCGTGGCCCTGTGGCTGGTACGAGTCCCCTTACCCCCAAAGCACCACCCACCAAACACCCCCTAACTCTTCCCAATAAAACAGAACACAGCAATCGCCATCCTCGCGGCCTCACGCCTCGTCTTCGCCGTCGCGCGCGACGGCGTCCTCCCCTTCTCGCACTGGGTCTCGCAGGTCAAGAACGGCCAGCCGCGCAACGCGGTCATCGTGGTCTGGGGCGTCGCGGCCCTGATCTCGTGCACCCTGCTGCCGTCCGACGTGGCCTTCACCTCGCTCGTCTCGGCCGCGGGCGTCCCCAGCGCCGCCGCCTACGGCCTGATCTGCCTGGGCCGGTTGCTGTGCACGCCCGACCGCTTCCCCAAGCCCGAGTGGAGCCTGGGCCGCCTCAGCAAGCCCTTCCAGTTCATCGGCGTCTTCTGGAACGCCTGGGTCGTCGCCATTCTCTTCTCGCCCTACGAGTTCCCCGTCACCGGGGCGAATTTGAACTGTATGTGCCCCCCAGCCCCCATTTCACTAGTTGTGTCTGTAAGACGTAAACTGACGCTGACGCGAAAAAAAAAACAGACGCCCCCATTATCATGGCCGGTGTGACCATCTTCGCCCTGATCTCCTACTGGGTCACCCCGGAAAGCGCCTGGTTGCCGATCGATCGGATCTCGCATTTCATCGATAGTAAAGGGGCGGTGCAGAGCTCGGTGGAGGAGGTCGGCGTGAGTAGTAGTAGTGTTGGTGGTGGTGGTGGTGCTCGGGCGGAGAATGGTGGTGGACCTTCCTCCGAGACGACGGCGTGATGCAGTTGTGAGAACTTGGTGGATTCCGCGGCGATCTGTGTTTCGGTTGCGCGGTGGACGCTTGGGATGGTCTCCGGTCTGATCTTGTCCCTGACGAATTGCAGGAGAGAGGGGAGAAGCAAAACATAAAAGTTTATTGGTTTCGGTCAAAATGGAGATGGATGGAGAAGAAGAAGGGTATGGGTTGGTCAGTTTATATGTATAATTAATTGTAGATATCTAGATGATGCATTAGAAGGCTACTTTGGCGTGGGAAGTTTTATCTTAGGAATTTTATGCCTATTGTGTGTTTTATGATGTGCTGTATAAGTAAAGGGAACTATTTGAGCATCCAAGGAGATCGGGAAGGCCGTGCGGAATGATGCTCTCGACTCGGGTTAGTGGCGTCAGAAGTTATTTGAGTTTCTCATGACTGAGCAAAACTTATGGTTGGAATGTTTATCTTGTCAAGAATGCAGTGAAAGTCTTCGATACATTATTTAAACATCGTCTATGTAATATCAGAATCCTGTATGTGCCGTCTATACACCGTGGTATGTGCAAGGTGACAAATCCAAACAATCTATCCAACTGCACGCGCAGATCCAGTCCGAAGGACCTCCAACATTACATGTGTAGCAAACCAGAGGGTCCAGCCCTATCCGACCAAGCGCCTCTGAACCCGATAAACGCCGTCCGATACCATCGAGTCCCCCGCTAAATATGTCATAGAAACCAAAAAATGTCCCCCGACCAGGGTTCGTAAAGTATGAAAAAGAAAGAACGCTCGGGCGTCGTATTACCCGACGCAAAATCGTAGGTGAAAGATATAAGAGTGGCGAGAAGGGCGTGATTATGGAAGAAGAATGCATGAACGGATGTCATCCATTGATTCGACCCATCCTTCCGGGAAGGCACGCTGCTTGAACCATGCTTTCTCCAACTCTTCAAGGCCTCGATCGACATTCTGGACCATTGTTAGTATTCCACCAACAAGATAGTATGCGAAACGGTTTGGAAACATACCTTGAAACCATATCGCTGGAGTTCGGTCATGGTCTGTCGTACGTATTTCTGTTCATATTCGTTTCGTGTCTCATGTCCCGCGGTAAACAGGGGCCATAGTGCCGCCAGTTGTCCCACGTCTTTGGCGAGCTTCCTAATTAGTGCTAAAATTCGCGACGCAAGCATGTCCAGTAGCGGCCTTTGGGACGGACGATCAGGTCGCCCTGCCGCTCCCACTCGGTGGAGGAAGATATTAGTGGCTTTTTCGTAAGCCTCGATGCAACCCGCGTATTCGAGAACATCTGGATACGGGTATTGCTGTAAGCTCGTGTCGTCCAACTGGCCTAGGCTTTGAAGAGCATCAGGGGCGTTCAAGCGCCATTGCACTAGTCGCTGCAGCAGTTCGTGATAGACAAGGTCTTCTTGCTCGAGCGACATGAGGCCATCGTGTTTAGCTTTTCCGAAAGCACTGATTGCCGCCTGGATTTCCATCATCGCCGACCAACATTGGCGCAGCTCCACCAAGAGATGGTTGTAGGCGGGCGCTTCAGAAGACAAACTTGGGGTGCCGAGATTGTACTCCCAGCCCCCTCCATGAGTTGTCCAATAACTACCTTCTACCACTGTGCCTTCGCTGGTGGCACATGCTCCGGCGACGTCGAGGTATGAAAGAAGAGAAACCAGGAATGGTCGGATCGGGTGGTTGATTTCAGCGAGCCGCTTGGCTTCTTTTGCGGGGTCGTCATTCGCGGAGAATAGGATTCGGTATATCTCGCGGGCTCCCTTGAGGTGGATAGCCCAGTTGTGATTTTGAGAGTCCATCATCTAACCAGTCAGCATGAAAGACAGGTACGCAGGTCTGCGGTGGACTTACCTCGAACAGAGACAGCAAGAGACAAGTGGCAAGGTCGGTAAGCCGGACACTCTGGTCTGGCTCGGTGTATCGAGTCCTGAAAGACTTAACAACTTCACCGTAGTTGCTCATAGCCTGTTGAAAATGCTTGTTTCGTTGCTGCCCTTTGGAAGTATTAGCGAGATGCAGTGCCCCCATAGCTTGCATGGCGCTAGCCATGGACGGTGATGACCGGGCGAGGTCCGGGAAAAACCGCCGATAGGGATTGATGTTGATCGAATTGTCGTAAATGAGCAACAAGGTAGCGACTTGATCGACGAAGTGTGTGTAATAGCGGCCCTCGACACAGTCGAGAGACGAAGATATAAACTCGGCTGGGGAGATCGGCTCCTGGAAACGGTATTTTATGGGTTTGAAGTTTGCAACCGTTGTTGGAGACACCACCAGTGCCTCGAAAGGCTCCTCATTCTCTTTCAACTCCTGCTTCACCTCTTGTGGTGTCGGGGAAGTCGATTTCTTGTCTCGTTTTTTTGTGGGCGCGGTCGTGCATTCGGAAGTAGCCGGTGGCGGCCCGTAGACCTTGAAAGTCATGCGGCCCTGTGTCCCATCGCACTCGAGACCCAGCCGAGTACAATTCTTGCACGACGGCGACGCTTCATCGCAGCGCACATGGCGACGACGGCAGGTTGAACATCCGGTGAACCCCCGGTGATGCCATCTCCGGACCCGCTTTCGTTTCTCAGGCACAGCAGCGGCTGCGGGAAGCTGGGGCTGTGCGGGGAGAGGAGGCTTTCCCGGAGCACACACCAAAGTCTGAACCTCCATATCTATGAACTCAAGTTGGATTGGCGAAAAGATGGTGGGGGGAAGATATCCATGAGACAGAGGGAAGGACGGGGAGAGGTCCGACCGAAATTCCAAGCCAGACTGCGGAACGTTCACCAGTGTAGCATTCAGTGGCGGGGTTTTCGGAATCGGAACAGTGGTTGATGAGATAAGGAGTACTTAGTAAAAGAGCGAGTATTGGAGTCCAGACGCTGCAAGTCTGAATATCGATTGAGCGAAAATGAGGTGGTGGAGAGGAATTGATTGTGAGACGACAGGAAAAGATTAGGAATAGGAATAGAGAATGAGATTGAATGATCGACAAGCGTTGGGAAGGGGGGAAGAAAGGTCGAGATCGGATCCGATTATTATTAAGTCAGTCGAACCACCGGGTTGGGTGAGTGAGGGAGTGTCCGGGGGGGCAAATAATCTAAAGGCGGCGAAAGATCAAGTCAAAGACAAGACAAGACAAGACAAAGGCCGGGGAGGGACCGAGTGGGGAGAGAACTAAGACTGAGCACGAAGAGGGATGAGGGGGAGGGGGAGGGGAGGGAATGAAAGAGATTGAACTCTGGTCGGGCAAATAATAATGCAATTGAAATTGATTAACTGCAGGTGAGACCAACTACCGACTTGGCTTATGTCTAGTATATTTCTGAGTCTTAAGTCGAAGCCTAGCACTGGTCTTTTTCTACCTTCAGCTACCCTTTGTCTACTCGAATTAATTTTTTTTTCTTTGTGTTGTAAGCAAGTTAGCAAGACTATGTAATACGTAGAGAGCTAGAGTAGTCGGGAGATCTGGATGAGCGATTGAGAGCAATGGAACCCATAGCCCATACCCACTTGTTTCCTACCTCTCCTCCCCAATCAATCTGTAGATCCTCCATCCAGAGACATGGTCCGGTGCAGTAATTCTCCTTCTTCTCTGCCTCTCGTCTCTCTCCTCCCACCGAACATATCCTTTGGAATGATATTACCTGTACATCTCTTGCATCATAGTTGCTAGTATTTTTTGTCCTAGAGAAGAAGCGGAAAGAGAGAAACTGCAATCTGCCGGCTGCACCCTAAATTACCCTACAGTCGCCGACGCAACACTGGACAAAACGGAGGCTGCAGATCAACCCTAATGGTGGATCGGATGCCTGATGATCGGACATGGTCACCCTTTCTTCGGAACGCAACTCTGCCCCCAAAACTAAAGACTAAAGCTTTCCATCTTTCTTTTTAGGTTCTCCTGCTCGAAAATCACGCATGGAGAACAGTCCAGTCTTTACTAGCCTCCAGCAGCACCTCCTACCACACTTTGAGGAGGCCTGGCAAACCTACCGAGAATCGGTGGCCCGCAATGACTGGCTTTCCTGCCTTTCCCAGATCTCCACTCCGATCCACTCGTGCCTTGGGTTCAGCGGCAGAAGATTGAGGTTGCAGTCGACTGGACAAGCCTGTCCTGCCAGAAATCTCCGTGCTTCTGATAGCAATGAAGCTAGTCAAAACTAGACCTGCGCCCCAAGACAATTCTTGGAGAAATCAGTCAGTCATCCAGGAGTCCGACTGTCCAAGGCCCAACGGATTTGCGCGAAATGGCAACTAGTTTCCTCCTTTCTCGATTGCCAAGCACTTGACTGGAAACTCTCTTCCTTGGCTGCTCCATTCGATCCAGTTGTCCCCCTCGTGCAACTTGATCTCAGTCGCTTGTTAACAAGCCTGTCCCTGTCCGCTCCCTGTTTATATTCCAGGCGTGATATAGCCTGGAGCATCGTCATTTCGTCCACTTAACAGATCGTCCCGCAATCGCTCAGACTTGCCCAACGAGTCACCGTACAATCGATCTTGCTCCTCGGCAGAGGCTTCCTGGAGTGTGGAATTCTCTCAACCTCTCCGACGGCTGTACATTCCGTTGACCTCGATCCGAAAGCACGCTTCCCACTGCGCTTGGGTTAGAGAGGTTTACGCCCCCCCTTGCGGACAATCACGACTCCATTCTGGTGTGGGACGGGTGGTCCCGCCGTACCCCGTGCACTACCGTCAGAGGTCAGCGAAGGAAAACTTCATCGTCTTGCATAGTCCCATTTTCCCAGATTGTTCGATCCGATGAAGTCAGCCCCTTTGACCTGCCAATCATTGGTGACGCCCGATGACAGGTTTATGGTCGATGTCAGTGGCCCCAGGGTCTTTGCATAATGTGCGAGAAGGCAATTCGAAAGGCAGCAATCTCCACCGTTTTGGTCTCCCTACCGACGGTTCTCACACGTCCCGTTCCATGGACTAGGACGAGTTCTGGACGCAAGAGGCGATGAGGATCACAGATCCCCTTTGTAACAAACGTCCATATTGTGTAAGAGGTTGGACCCTGTCCGATCAAGACTAGATATTCATGTCACGAACAAGGCAACTAGACTACTTCCCAAACAACCTCAGGGCTAACCCCAATCCACCGTCTATACAAACCCACCTGCTGAGGTAGCACCGTAGCAGCATCACATTGTTCCAGATGGGTCAGCACGTACTAGAAGTTTAATCCCGGGCCGGGTTGACACAATAGTGACTCGTTCAATGCTTATTACAGAGCCAGAAGATCACTAAATCCGCCGCCGGCCCAATTCCCCCCGTCTCTCTTCCCCCTCCCCTTAACGGAAGTAAACGGGGCATATCAGAAGATGCAGTCGCTAGTAAACTCAAATCGACATCCCGCTCGCTCCTAGGGGAACATCCCAGAGTAGCCCATAGCAGATCCTTTCCCCTTCCTTCTCTTTCTCGCTCTCTTCCTAGAGGTTCCCTTACAACCCAGAGCCCCTGGCCTATTCTTAAACCGTTGCGCCACCAGGTTCTCGAAAGTTTAAGCCGACATATACTTTGTTGTGTGTTGTAAAAACGGTACAGCCCTCAATGACAATAATATGCTTTGACACCAACTGGTGTAAACTCAGTTCAAAGCGTGCGCGTACTGTACTTCATCACATCTAGTGCTCGTGCGTTGCTTGAGTAGGAGACTAGAGTGCCAATCCCTCTCGTGCACAAGAACCAGCATCACAGCACACAGCACTCCTCTTTCCCATACCTGTTCAGTCATGGAAGGCTGATTCTACATCGTCTCACTCACCTCAGCCCCAGGGATCGTGGAAACCCGAACCCACTGACATGCGTTAAAAACCATAGCCAAACATCATTATAGACTATCCACAATACACCAATGATCAGACAAGGCAGTACTGTACCTATACTCCGCACAAAGTATGCACTCAACCCATGCACCTCAATTTCAAGACAAATAAAGAGATTATCTGAGCGCATCATGCCCTCGAACCTTCTGGATCATGATTTACCCCCCAGCCCCAACTAATCCCAACTCGCATAACCTAACCGAATTCCCCATTGAATTGTTCGGGCATCGCCCGACACCAATGCAAGGAGACTGGCCATCTCTGCATATGTCGCATGCAACAATTCCTTTCCTCATTCCTCTGTCGCCGTTCTCGCATCCTGCATGCCGTGAAAATCGGCAGTATTGCTTACTCCGTACCTAGTACCAGTAGTTTCCTTTTCCGAACTGGCCCCGGAAGGATGATCGGATCCGGGAGGATGAGTAGAAGGATTTTCTTTTCTCTCCCTTTGGCCCTTGAGAATTCATCTCGACAGGGGTGGTTGTCACTGCCTCGCGTTCTCAGTTTTAGATCGTGTGTGGGCTGGGCTAAGTCTTAGTCAAGATCTGGTAATGGGTTTGCTGAGCGCGGGCGGATGGTGCGGGACGACTACAGCTGCTAGGCTGCTAGGCTGCTAGGTTGCAATCTAGGTATGCCGGTGGGATGATTTCTTTTGATCTATTTGTGTGTGTGCTGGATACCTGTAGCAACGATGGTGTCCATCGTGCCTTCTAGAAGGGCTGAGGCAGTGAAGTCGTGTTTACTGTGGCGAAAAAATCCGAGCTCGTGTATTTGCAGGTAGGAGATTCTGTGGCCTTACAGTAAGAGAAAGCAACCAGGCATATAGAGTCTACAGTGGGTTGTTAGAGTACAGGAATTCTTGGGGAATCAGCTGGACGCGTCGATTGGAAAGCACATGTCAACTGAGGGCCTGTATTTGGCTGTGGCTGGATCACTCCATATGTACATACACAGACCCAATTATCCTGTCCATCTCAAATACAAGGCAACCGAGATGTGGACTAGTTGGTCGAGGCTTAGCCCACACTGTGGCCCCTTTCCGGTCTTTCAGGTTCGTATTGTTAAGTTTGCCCTTGCGCGTAGTCGGCCGAGCGCCGACGGCAATGGCACGACGATCACCCCCACAACCCGGGAACAGTGAAAGCCAACGTCATGACTGAGGAAAGAGAGATGAAAGAAAAGAAATTAGAATACAGAGAAAGTATTGGGTATCTGCTGGCAAACCAGAATTTCAAAATGCCCGCCAGAGGTAGGAAAATGCAAGGGTCAGACATTCATAAAGAGTGAGCACAATTCAGAGAGGAAAAGGAGATA
Source organism: Aspergillus japonicus CBS 114.51 (assembly GCF_003184785.1). Taxonomy (NCBI): domain Eukaryota; kingdom Fungi; phylum Ascomycota; class Eurotiomycetes; order Eurotiales; family Aspergillaceae; genus Aspergillus; species Aspergillus japonicus. Next base: position 718,844 of record NW_020291643.1, on the reverse strand, counting down.
ATGAGGGTCCGAATCAGATCATCAAAGGCGCTCCGTTACCCTGCAAGAATTTGATGAGACATCATATCTGAACCAAGACAGCCGAAACCAAATCGGGAAGGAAGAGGGCCCGATAGCGCACCGGACGCGGACGGTACAACATGTGAGAGGCGAGGACGAACTCATGCATCAACAGACACGGTCGTCCCGGGGAAAGGAAAGGATGCGGATTCTCGGGGCTCAGGATCTGGCGACTCCGCCGCGTCGCCCTTCCCATTCGTACGGTCAAATTCTAATGTTTCGGCTAGCTCAGCAGCCATGGGATCGAGGTCTTCCTCCTTGAGACCAGTGGCGAGTGCCACCAACTTCCGATGGACATCGAACTTGGTGCTTACTCCCGCGTCAGCCGTCTGCTGAGCAAGGTCTTTGACAGCAGCGCGCCGAGCTTTCTGTGCCGAACACAGTTGTCGAGCCAGCTGGTAGGTGCGCAGCAGTTTATCGTGGTCTGTGGCGGGTGGCGTCGTACCCTCCTGTGCTGCAGGCACTACTACCGATGATATGCGCTCTCTTAGGCGACCCTGCTGAATCTGCTCTAGCAGTGACTCATAGCCACTTCGCAACTGCTCGTAGCGTTCAAGCTGCGCATCGATTGGTTGCTCACCAGCCTCCTGCGCTTGTAAGACAGCTGTTTCTTTCTGCACCTTCTGTCGATCCACCTCTAGTTGCTCGTACAGTGTTTCCGGGTTCGCAACGTCGTCAGAGTCCTGCCCATTCGCTTTTGAGCTTCCGTAGCTTACGGTAAGTTTCTTATTTGCTTCAGCCATTATCACACCGATTTTGGTCAGCAACGCGGTGGTGGCGGGAGATGATGACTCTTGGGCAAGAGTGGCGGCCTGGGTGTCAACATTCATCGGTCCTGGCGCTTCACCGTCCAACTGGTCATTGCCCATCGTGATAGATGATGGCGGGGGAGGAATGTCGCGTTCGGACGGATGCGCTCGTCGAGTAATGCTTGCAGCCGTCTCGCCCTTCTTGTTCACTAAGTCGCCAGCCCGTGGACACCGTGCAAGAAGCAAGTCCACCAAGCGGAATGCGCCATTCCGAGCAGCGACCAAGGCCGCTGTGTCTCCATTAGAGTCCTGGAAGGACAACAACAGATCGACTTCTTCCACCGAGCACATGAGGCGCAGCTTGTCTAGCAACACATCACAATAGTACCGTGAGCTTTTCCATTTTCCCTTGCTCCGCGTAGTCTCTGCTATATGATGAAATATGGTAGCACCAAACCAGTCTCTGAATGAGACTGTATCCCAAAGTAAATCGAGAAGCGGAGGGAAAGTTCTCTTCTCGTAGTTATTTGTAAACAAAACGGCTCGCACAAGCGGGGTTTCTTCGTGTACCGATAATGCCTTCATATCTGCTCCTCTCCGTAGAAGATCTTTCACAATCTCTATATCTCCCATAGCACAGGCCCAGTGAAGGGCCGTGTTACCAGAGTCGTCAATTGGGCGATCTACCTGGAAGTTGGATGGTGGCTGTGGAGGTGGTACACGTGTAGCCTCGGGCGCATCGCCTACTGTCATGAAGTAGTCCAAGAGCTGGTCCCCATAGAGTATGTGTTCTTGTTCGCTGATGGACATCACAGGCGCCTCGTTGATTCCACGCTTGCGCTTGCGAGAGAAGTTACCGTTCTGTGACATTGTCATCATCTCCTCATCCGCTATCATTGACGATGACTCAAGTGTTGCTTGCTCGATGGACTCGTTGTCGTCAAAGCCGGCGCTCATCTCGTATTGTTCGTGGGTAAAGGGAGGTGGCGCCATATTCCGGGCTGGTTTGATAGCACTAAAGACCTCCTCGTTCACAGTTCTCCGGTTGGCTGTGTTCTTCGGCGCCCTTGGTTTCGATGCGGCGTTTGTGTGTTTCGGTGCTGGTGGAGGGCTACGATCTCCGGCAACATAGTCAAAAATCGGCCTCAATTTGTCGATAATATTGTTGCGCTCAGCGAGAAGTCGGCCTTCAGGGAGAGGTATCCACGTTCCTACTAATGTCAGAACCTAAACGTCTTTCAGAAGAAGGGGTAATCATGAGGAGCTTGGGCAAGATGGACTTACCTTGATATTTGCCATATCCACCTTGCACCTTCTCATGGACACCCTTTTGTACCTCCCGCTCGAGAATCCTCGTTCTCGCTGGCTTGTCGAAACCGGCGACTTTGAGAATATGGGTTGCATTTATCCAGTCGTCCGACCGTCTGCGCATCACGCTTTCTCCATCAAGTTTCAGCTCGTATACCGGTACCTAGTGACATGCATCAGCTGGGGGTTCTACCCCTTGGGTTGATCGAAATTGGTCGTAAGCGATCCAATTGAAGAAGGCACGGTAGGTTCTAGATATTCCTACTTACACTGCTGTAGGTAGCAGAGTACACTTTGGAAAAGTCAACTCCCGCCATGATGTGCGTCCCCTCACCCTGTCCTGATTCAGTGAGGTCCCGTTCAGCAACAGCGACTGGCACCGCCGCCCGGCAGTCGGACAACAACAAGGATCTCAGGAGTTTATTCAATTATTGAGATGCATTAAGATCCGACGCTCGTTGATTGGCCGGGTTGCATCAAATGAGCATGTCTTGGGAAAGACCGAGGATGGCTTGTTAATGATTCTGCAGTATTGATCTCGAAACGCGAAGGTCTGGCTAAGCAAGACGCGCCCTGGGTACGTCGGACCGCGTAAAGTGGATTTAGCCAAGCTAGTCCTCTTACGAATATACGGTCACGTGCAGTCACATGATGCTACCGGCAAGCAAGGAACGACGACGACTACGGAATAGCTGCAAACCTCACGGTCCAGTCGCTTGTCATCGAAACCCACCTTGATAACACACTTTTCTCCTCTCAATATGACTGTTGCCGAGACAGTGAAGAGCGCCGTTGGGCTTTCGGGCAGCACTCGTAAGTTTTTATTGCCATTGGCCCCCTCTGCGTGGGGAAGCTACGCGCTGAATAATGCTGCTCATCGAAGTCATGACTGACACACTCTCTCAGCTGCCACGAGCCAGGAAATGTCGGATGCTCGCCTTCCTCTTCAGTACCGCGACTCTTGCGCTCACTTGCTAATCCCTTTGAACCGCTGCCGGCAGCAGGAGTACTACCTCCCTTGGAAGTGCGAGGTGCGTTGTTCTGATTCCGCGAATACTCCTTCCCTATAATTTGCGTTATGGAACAATGGCTCTGACATGTACTTCGCAACCTGCAGGATGAGCGACACAGCTACGAGAAGTGCCAGTACGAGGAGTTCAAGAAGCGCGTCGCCAAGATGGAAGAGCTCCGCGCCGCAAAGGATGGTGCCCGCAGCAATTGATACCGGAATCTTCGACATCCTATTATTCGCGACGAACGAAGCAGCATGTTATGTACATAGAGATTGTGAGATTGTTTGTCCATGTACCGACTTTGGCGTTGGGATTCTATCGAGTCGATCCTGTCGATACCATATTTTGAGAGCCAGGGTCAATCAACCCATGAGAGGCCTCAGTAGCTGGTCACCTCCCTCCAGTGTCTTTTGGGAGAACCGCGCAGCTTGACGTGCTCCTACTCTAGGGCAATATAGCATGAGTAAGACAGGCATTTCTGCTCTAGCCGGAGGCCGGTTTGAGCATGTCAGCCTGCTAAAAAGCGAGTCGAGATTGAGACAGCATCAATTGATTCTGGCACGAGAGCTTCAATCCCTTTTTCTGGAGCACCTTATCCTAATTGCAAATCAAGTTAAAATGATGGTAACAAGCTCCCGCTTTACATAGTCAATCATGTGCGAAGATGCCATGGTCTGGGTGTGTATTTATGTAGCGCAGTAGAAAGAGGAATCTTGCGTAAGCCATTTGAATCATGTTTCTCTCGCTATGCTGGAAGAGGAATGCATAATTATAGTTAGTTATAGCTGGAGAATGGATCTGTATACGGCTGCAGCGCACTGATGACGGGAAAATCACCTGACCGGGCGCCTTTCCTCCACGCTGCTTAGAAATCGACGTGGGTGACAATCACCGATAATGCTTTTCTTGCCCCGCTACGAACGGAGAGACGTTTTGTCCCCGCCAATAGGCGATTGAGCCTGGAACCCCGAAGGTTCGACAAGAAAATCAGCATCAAGTCGATAAGAAGGAGCACGATCCGTCTGCTTCCTCTTTCTCTGGCATCCTTTGATCCTGCTTGGCGGTTCAGGATCTTGGTTCATCTCCCCCGTGCCTTGAGTCGGGCCATTGCGTGCTACTGACGTGACTCGATCGAGGGTCCTAGATCGGAGGCTAATTGTCGAATCTGGAAGTTCCCCCTCATCTCCGCGGGGTTTTTGTATGGACTGATTTTCCCGTCCTCTCACCCCACTACCTTTGTGCCGCGACCCAACGGTCAAGTCTCCCCCTCGGAAAATCCGCGCGCCTTTCTGCGGATAGTCCTGATCAGCGACAGGATGGGCTTGCTGTATGTGATGAGCGCTGAGTGAAAGTTAAATTATTTGAGCGCGCCAGAAACTGACTTGCGTTCCTACAGCGCGCTTGGAACGGCCCTGGATTGGCCGGAGGCCAAGAAGAGAGCAGACCAGGTTCGCAAATGGGGAATCGAGGTGAGTATCTCGCCATTGAGTCTCTTTGACATATAACGCAGCCTGAAATGTATTGACCAAAGACAGCAATTACTTGCGAACTGGCATAGAGCCAAGGGCAAGGAGCGCAATGCTCTGCTTTGGGGCGACGAGGTAAGATTTTACCCCGCAGGATCTCATGTTCTTGTGCTGATCGATCTCAATTCATCAGGTTGAGTACCTTGTTGTAGCTGTCGATGACGAAGCGAAGAAGGCCCGCCTTTCACTCGCACAGGCGGAGATTCTTAAGTCGCTTGCGGAGGACGAAGCATCATGGAAGCAGGGAACTCGGCCTCAGTCCCCGAACAACGAGCAGTGAGATCTGGTGGCAAGAACAAATTGTGAACATTTCTGATGGATTGCAGTGACGGGGAAGAGCCACCACACTTCCATCCGGAGTTTGGCCGCTTCATGCTTGAAGCAACGCCGGGTAAGCCCTGGGGAATTGATTTCAAGGACCTGCTGAAGGTCGAGTCAAACATGAAATGGAGGTTCGTACCCAATCACTGGATTTGATGATAGCTTGTGACCTCTAACATCATCATCCACAGACGCGAGGTTGCCAAAGCCCACATGGCACCGAATGAACATCCCATCACCCTTACGACATTCCCTCGTCTAGGTACCAAGGATGACTATATCCAGCCCTATTATCCACCGTCTGGTCCTGCGCTGCGGTCTCAGTTTGTGCCTGACGAGATTGCCAATCCGCACATCAGGTTCCCAACCCTGGCTGCCAATATCCGGTCAAGGAGAGGTCGCAAGGTGGAATTGAACGTCCCGGTATACAAAGACACGAACACGCCCGAACCATTCAAAGACCCAACTGTGGATTATGATCTTCATATCTGGCCCGAGGATGACGACGTTAGAAACGGGGCAGCCAAGGACGATCATGTGTACATGGATGCCATGGCTTTCGGCATGGGCAGTTGCTGTCTGCAAATCACTTTCCAAGCCAAGAATATGACTGAAGGGAGGAAACTGTACGACCAATTGAGTCCACTGGGCCCTATCTTGCTGGCCTTGACCGCTGCTACGCCGATTTACAAGGGCTTCCTTGTTGACACGGATGTACGCTGGAATCAGATTGGTGGGGCTGTTGATGACCGTACTCGTGAAGAGCTTGGCGAACTTGTACGATTGCCCTGTCCCGTATTGATGTCATTCGCTAACATCTCATAGCCCTTGAAAAATGATAGATGGAGGATCCCTAAATCTCGATATGCCTCAAACTCGACTTATATCTCACAAGACCCCCGGTTGCGAAAGGAATATTTGGACCCTGACTTGATCATTGACGAGGACATCAAGAAGCGTCTGATGGACGACGGAATGGATGATCTTCTAGCCACACATTTTGCACATCTCTTCATCCGTGATCCTTTGGTCATCTTCTCGGAAGATCTTGAAGAACTCGACCTGAACAAAGCAGATCACTTCGAGAATCTGCAGTCCACAAACTGGCAGCATATGCGGTTCAAACCCCCACCACCTGACAAGGATGACATTGGTTGGCGGGTCGAGTTCCGTTCCATGGAAATCCAGATGACCGACTTTGAGAACGCGGCGTTCAGCATTTTCATTGTCCTTGTGACACGCGCGATCTTGACTTATGATCTAAACTTCTATATCCCGATTCAGCGCACGACAGAGAACATGGAGACCGCACATGCACGCAACGCGGTTCACGACCGGAAATTCTACTTTCGCAAGGACCCTTTCTCCCCTCGCCGCCCGAATCCTCATTCATCCAGTGGAAGCAACGTCTCTTCCACCACGTCGTCCGCTGCCAACTCACCGCCTCCATCGCCATCCCTTACCCCGGTGGAGTCCGAGTACGAACTCATGACTATATCAGATATCATTAATGGTTCTTCCGATGGCTCTTTCCCTGGATTGATCCCACTTGTCGAATCGTACCTTAACAGTGTCAATGTGGATGTCGAGACTCGCTGCTCATTGGCCAGCTACCTTGACTTGATACGCAAACGTGCGAACGGGACTCTTTGGACGGGCGCCAAGTGGATCCGCGAATTCGTTGCTTCGCACCCGGACTACAAGCAAGACAGTGTTGTTTCGGAGCGGATCTGCTATGACCTTGTTAAGGCCGTGGACGAGATGAGTGTGCATGAGGGGAGGAACGGTACCGTTGGGTGGGAGCTTCTTAAGGGTAAACGTACTTGAACAGAAGTTGTAAATACATTCACATATAGATGTAGATAGCCTGTCCATTTCTACTGTCACTTATTGTTGAGTACTACACATTGCTGTCAGTTCTGTTGAATAATACTACAGGAGACTTGGTTTGCTCAATCGCTTTTTCCTTGTGCTTAACATCGTTGTATGGGAGGTTTGTTGGATGGACCTGATTTCTGCGGAACAATGTGATAAGGAGTTGGCTGCAAGCCTCTTGAGTCAAGCCTGCAATTCCCAGAAAAGCAACTTCCCCCCTTCGGTCTTCTTTCTCAATCGGACGGGATCTTCGCGCCTCAAAACTTTCCCGCAATCCTCAAATGCCACACATTCAAGGCAACCAGATCTTTTCCTCCTCTGTCGGTTCTCGACACGAATCAGCCACCCCAGTCACCTTCCATGTGTTGTTGACTTTGTGAAGTATGAAGAGCTCAACGCCGACATGATGCACAGCACCATTAACCTTTGCCCGGAAAGGGGCCCAGACGGCGGCCAAGCTACCTGAAGGATATACTTTCACTTCAGGGTCCCAGATACGCTCATCGATCTCATCCTGGATCTTGATCACCTGTTCCACGAAGGTTCCAATGGTACAGAAACGAGGGAGGGTCGGTGAAGGGGGCCAGAGGGACATTCCTCCCGCTCGCACGCAGTATTTGTCGAACTCGGCGGAACTTTTCGTCCTCAGCGCACCTAGAAAGCCGTTGATGACGATCAAGATGGATTTAATTTCTTCGGAATGTTGAGAGAATGCTGATTTTACATCGAACGTGGTAGAGGGATCCCAACGCATAATTTCAGGTTCCATATCAAACGAAACAAGCGCCGTCGAACATGTCAGTGCTTGCAGGATGTGGCCCCATCTCCCTCATGGTTGTCAACTGAACATAACTTATATGATGGGGCTTTGCTCACTGTCACGGGCGCCGGTGACGTACCTTGGCTTGGTGTCGCTGTGCCAGGAACGTCACCTTTGGTCTGTCATAGGAAAGACAGCACATGCACTTTCCCGACTTTGTAGGCACTGAAACCGGTCGGCATTGAGTTTTTGGCCTACCCCTATCGGCTGGTCAGACGGACGGCCTGATTTCGAATCAATGCCGACATTTTCAATTTATCAGGAGCTACAGTCACAGCGACTCTCCATCAAGCTGCAGATTCGAGCGCAGGCTGTTTCAGAGGCGCAACCCCTGGGGTTACTGTTGCAGCCATGAGAACGCGCTCGCTTTACTTCGAGGTTTTCCCTTGCACTTAATCAATCGGGGCCCATCTCCTGGACAAGTCGAATGCTGTGAAGCGCCCCGAAATTACGATCGTCTGGCACGTCTTACAGAGCTCTTGCCATGTCCGACCACTTCGAAGGGTCGAGCGCAATAGCAGTCAAGGAATCGAGTGTCAGATCGTTTTGACGTGAGCACTGTAAGACACTAAAGCTCCAGCCATTGCTCGTCAGGCAAGCTGCATATGCCTCGGTGGCTATGACGTGCTACAGCGTGTGACACTGGTCTTCTCGACATTAGGAGTAAGAACTGGTTGGCCGGCCGTGCAACGGCAGATTCGCGGCCAAGAAATCCCGTCGGAGGAAGTCTCACGAGTGAGGAACAGATTACGTTGCCTGGATTGGTCCTGGTACGTCTTGGCTACTGTGTAGCTCGAAGGATTTTCTTGCCTTCGGAGTAGGAGCTGCTTGTGCAATATGACTGCTGAGGGGTCCTCGCGAATCCTCGGAGCATAGCCGGCAGACGGCTGTTAAACCCTAAGCATGCAAGAACCTGCAGACAGACCGACATGGCGGTCAAAAGCCCACATTTCTTTCTATCTCGCTGTCTGACATTTCAAACATTATCCATAGTTTCAGTTTTGTGCCAGGTCTGCGTTGCTTTGCTCGTCTTGCGGCCTCGACTTACATGTTCTGCGAGGACACCAACTCTAGGGGGCGTTGCCATCGAATGATACTCCCGAGCAGAACCCGGCTATAATGTTATGCCCGGATAGCCTTAATAGCATCATGCTATTATCCCGTTTGCGGGGACATGAACGGCATATATCTTCCCCGCCAAGTTTTCAACCTCGGGAATACCTCGGGTCAAGCAAAACTCGAGCAGAATGCGGGCACCTGTACGAATGAGGGTATGGAGACGAGGGGTTTTCACCGACCTTTGCATGACTCGCTCTCACCATTCTATCCCCATGACCCCAATGCTCCGCATTTTGGCCGGCGGCGCAACCTGATTTGGAAGCACTCCCTGTTGATGGTAGGATCTGGAGTGCTTCCCCACATCCCGCGACTGCTGTTAGCCCGGGGTTGATGATGCAACGTTTGGACCTGATGCCGGGTTTTGCGCCAGGCCCCTTATGCCGTGAAGATCCAGGTATAAATGCTGCAGAGCAGCGTCGTCGGAGTATGGTGTAGCAGCTTCAGAGTCTTTTTGGAATTCATAGCTCTCTGGAAGATGCGCAGGGCATTCATTTGTTTGCTTGGTCTCTCTGCCAGTGGCATTGTCACTTCGGCTGATACATCTCAGCCTACAGCTCATGTTCGCAATGGTACATATGTCGGAGTGAGAAACAGTAATTATGAACAGGACTTCTTCCTTGGTATACCTTATGCGCAACAGCCGATTGGCGACTTGCGATTCAGGGTTCCAAAGTCCCTCAATGAAAGCTGGGATGGTGAGCGTGAGGCGAAGGCATACTCAGACATCTGTGTGGGGTATGGGGTATGCCACGATATTGCCTTCACCGACTTCATATGACATAAGCTGATGTTAGTACGTTAAGACGGACTCTATATGGTACAATCAGTCCGAAGCATGTCTCACCCTCAATGTCATCCGCGATTCCTCTTTCAACGAAAGCTCAAGCCTCCCAGTAGGAGTCTGGATCCATGGAGGTGGCTTCACAGAGGGATCAAGTGCGGATCAGCGCTATAATATGTCTGCAATTGTTGCCAATGCTCACAAGATTGGTATGCCGCCTTTGAGCAGTTGTTATGGCCATTATTGACATATCTTTGTACGCACAGGCAAACCATTCCTCGCAGTGTCGCTTAACTACCGTCTCACGACCTGGGGTTTCATAAGCTCTAGTGAGGTCAGCGGCACAGGTAACACCAACCTCGGCCTCAGGGATCAGAGACTGGCTCTTCACTGGATTAAGGAGAACATTGCTGCATTCGGTGGTGATCCGACAAAGATCACTATCTGGGGCGAGTCTGCGGGAGCAATGTCTGTTGGGTATCACCTTGCAGCCTACGGGGGTAGGGATGATAACCTCTTCCGTGCAGCAATCATGGAGTCCGGGGGAACCATTGCCGCCGGTCCTTCTAACTACACCGGCTATCAGGCCCTCTACGATGACCTCGTGGCCAAGGTCAACTGCTCCGACGTTGTGGACTCATTGCAATGCCTGCGCGAGGTTCCATTTGAGAAGTTGAATAGCGTCCTCAATGGAACCGATGGGCAATCGAACTACCCTTTCTCTCCTGTCATCGATGGTGATCTGATTCCGACCTGGGGCAGCCTCCAGCTTGACCGCCATGAATTCGTTCAGATCCCTATCATTGCCGGCACCAATACTGACGAAGGGACTGCGTTCGGGCCCACCGGGATCAATACGACGCAGGAATTCTATGCATATCTTACCAGTACGTATGCCCTGCTCTGTGTCTCTGGTCTACCAGTATTACAATTTACTAAGTTGCCACAGATGGCCAGGCTGGCTTCCAGCTCCCTCCCTCCATCGCCAAGCATATCCTGCAGGTCTACCCCGATGATCCGTCCTTGGGTATCCCGGAGTACCTTGGCTCCAGACGAGTCCCATCCAAGGGTTACCAGTGGCGACGCACATCCGCGTATGCAGGGGACGCGAAGATGCACGCGAACCGACGACGACAATGCGAGGCGTGGACGGCGACCAACACCACGGCCTACTGCTACCGCTTCAATGTGCGGTCCGCGGACGTCGCACCCTTATCAGGAGCCACCCACTTCGAGGAAGTAGCCTTTGTCTTCAACAACCTCGCGGGCCTTGGGTACCACTATGGGCTTCCGTTCGCGGGGATGCCCGAGTCCTACGTGCAACTGAGCCAGCTGATGACCAGCATGTGGGCATCTTTCATCCACGACCTGGACCCCAATTCGGGCATCAAGAACGAGTCGGCGGTCCGGTGGCAGGCATACGGGCAGGGTCGGCCGGTCGATCTGGTCTTCAATGCTAATACTACCAGCTATATGGAGCCAGACACGTGGCGAAAAGAGGGGATTGACTATATCAACTCCGTGGCAAGTGCGTACTGGCGATAGAACTGGTTTATTTCTCCCCGTTCATCAGGGTTCTGCTGCAAAGTCGGATGTTCATATACATGTGAAAGCGAAAGATGCGACTCGGTGGTTTGAGTTGGCCGCAGATGCAGCTTACGATAATGATAATGGATCTGGAAGTCAGAAAGCAAACAAACAAAGAACGACCCAAGATGTGCGTGGTTCGAATTGGGGTGCTCATGTGTTTCTACGTAAAAGAGGAGGAGCCAGTCACGGTCCTTAGCGCCTCATGCACCCGGCCATGCATGTAGATCTGAACACCTCTAGGACAGAGTTACTCCGCTTTGAGTGAGGCCCCGAGCGTAAGCATTACCAAGCAAGATTACCTTCTCATCTCATCCGTGGAAAGAAAGCCCTCCAGCCTTCGTTTCTTCGAACCATTAAAAAAACAAGGGTAGTATCTCGGCCCATCATGCTAAGCCATCCCACTATTCCCACCAAACCAAACCATGTACACTGTGTATGGAAGCCATACCCCAGCCAGAGACCAGACCCCGGTCAGAGACAAACAAGAGCCACCAATCCACTTCCATACCAAGTACCTACCATCACATCAACACCAAGACAAAATGGGAGGCAAGGAGCAGAGTAACCCAGACCCAGCCAGAAGTAAATAATTTAAACAAAGTTTCCACCGGCTCCGATTTCATCTAGTCCTGATCTGGGGGGGGGGGGGGGGCGGGCGGGTCAAGAACTTAACTTCTCACTTCCAGTTTTCGATTTTCTGCATCTATACGAACCCAAGGAACCGCTATACCTGTTTAACCATTGTAAGTGCACACGGGAACGAACAATAGAAGGAAAACTTTTTTGGAGCCAAAAGTTGCAATCCTGGAAGATCGGATAGCGGATCCCAATCCCATTCATTGTTAATTAGGTTAATCACCGGCGACTTGGATGGTGGAGTGGTGGTCTGACTGTGTGGGTGGAGAGAGAGATACAGTACAAACGAGCCAAGTTCTGCCCGATTGGGATGTATTTAGTGTAGACTCGGTTCTGATTGTTGTTCTTCGCCACGGGTATGGAATGACCGCATATTCAGGGGATGATCTGGGGTTCTTTGCAAATGATCTGAGATGATGGAATAAAACCTGAGGGTGCTGATCGAGACTTCATTGACCATCTTACACGAGTATCATGAGTACTAGAATCGAACCGAGAAGATCCTATCTGGGGGAAAACAGGTGGTGGGAGAACCCCGGTAAATGGAACATCCGATGTCATTGCGATCCACCCCCCCCCCCAATGCCCTGTGCCCAAAGAGTGCACGAGACGAAAGAGAGAGCCGGTGGTTGAAGATGGTCTTGGCCTAAATGGACCAGCACAGATCCAACACTAATGTTTACTAGATTTTGGACGTTGAGATGGGATTGGGGAAGGTGGAGGGAGGGTGGGAGGGGAAAGTGGATGAGGGGGCGAAGGGGCAGAGAGGCCAGTGCAATGTTTCCTCCCGGGAGGTGGCTGTCAAAACTGTCATATCATTTTCCCTTTCTGGGAAGCGGACACAGACAGCCCCCCTCCAAAGTTGTCAACGATCCACCGGTGCGATGTTGGATATTCGCCTCTTTTGATTGTACTGTACTGTACAAGTAAGTACTCACTGTGGATTGTTCATGAATGGAAGTGGGAGTTGATTTAGATTACTGGCTGAAATTCGATTAACTAATGTAATCCCCCCAGTACTTACTATATGTCTATACACTGACCACGCGGTGGATCACAGTATCGGCAAAATGTATACCGAGTACCTCCGATTGCCTCTTCCCACTGACTCCGCATGTCATCTCCCGACGATCCCATTGTCTTCCTGCACCCCCCGTTTTCGTTGCTCTGGTTCGAATTGACAATCTCGAACTCGTTAGTCATTTCCATTCTTCATCTCGCGACGATCCCGAGGAAATTCGTGAAGAAAAAGGAAAAGGCACACCACCCATTCTGGGAAACCTTAAATCTCGTTTACTCACTGGGGGGAAATGGGAATTTGTCGTGGTCGGCCTGGTCTCGGTTAACATTACTTGAAAGACGCGCCTCAACCATGGAACCAGCCGGTCCGGGTTGTAGATACACGCCAGATATGCCAGATACGCCAGATAGCCGCCGCGTATATCGGCAACTTTGGTGGTGAAAGATTCGAGAACAACCACAGACCACTCTTTTTTTTTTTTTTCTTTTTTTTTATCTTTCAACCTCAACAAAGAGGTCTGGATTCGGGGAGGAACGTGGAAAGAAAGTGGATTTCGGGGGTGGAGGGGAGGGGGGCTTGAAAGACACGCTGCGCGCGCAGTGCAGTGTTCGTACTCTATCTTGGTTCCTTTGATTGGGGAGTCGCCGATCGCGATCGTGCTTCATGTAGCGTAGCGTAGCGTCTACCGGTACTCATAGGTGTACAGTACAGGTACTGGGTACTAGGTGCTGAACACTGCCACCGAGTCGATTGACTTGGACGGGTTGACTTGGATGGGTGCTGGGTGAAGAAAGGATCGGTTGGGTCTCCTCTTTTTTTTCCTCTTCCTCTTCCTTCTTCCTTCCCACCACCAACTCCCCAACCTAATTAGATTCGTGTGGTTGACTTTTAGTAGAAATTTAAAAGACGGGATCTCTTGAGTAAACCTACTATCGCCTACTTTACCGGCGATCCATAGAGGTATAGAAGCTAGATAGATAGAGAGGTGTTGGAAGCAGAGAACAAGGGACTCGGCCAATGACGGCAGAATTGAATCTTTTGTTGTTGTACATCCGCCGCCTACTCGAATATAATCTTGTCAAGTGTTCCTGTTTAGTTAACTCCAGTATAGTACAAAGAAAATGTTCAATCAATTCCCAACTGAGACGATCTGACAGTTTCTCCCCGAGACCGTCTGTCGTCAGTGGCGCTGCACCTCGCACTCTGAGTATCACCCACTCCATCTCCCTCTCCCTCCAAGCCACACACACTCTCCCTCTACGTAGGTACTCAGAGAAGTAGTGGTCCCCTAGTTCCCCCCCTCAAACCCCACTTTTCACCACTTCCCCGGCGGCCCGATCACTTTCCCCCTTCCCTTCCCTCATCTCATCTCGGGGACCTCGTTTGCGGGCTTCTCTGCAGATTCTCATAGTCCACTGGCAATGGGCTCCGCAGTACCAGAAAAGATATTAGGTACAGTACAGTAACGTAGTGGCAAATGCTCCATCATCAACAAACTGAGCCGTCCTGAATATCCTAATTCGGGAATACTTAGCTCCTTACTAGGTAGGTATTGACTAAAGGTATAGACCCAGTTCTTCTAGCCTACGGGAAATGAACCCCCAAAACCTTCTTCCACTCAGATTCGCTCGCTATCCTGAACCGATCGGCTAAGTGAATTCGATCGACTAGGCAGTCTTGGACGTGAGAAAAATAATAACTTAATCTCCCGCGCGCTGCCAATTCTATTCATAGTATTGTCTAGAAAAGTACATCAGACTTGTCCCACCTTCATGTCCAGACTATGATATGATTGTAACGAGAATGGGGGGGGGGGGGATGGAATATGTTCGGATAGTTAATTATGATAAATTAAAAAGTCTAGAAACAATTAATTCATCTACGTATGTTTTCTGGTTCTCCCGTTGGAATCGGACGGCCCTTCTTCGGATCTCATCAAATTCGGTGCCCACTCCTCTTGATTGACCCCCATTGTGCTTCTGATCGGAGAGATGCTTTGCACGATGTGATTTAATTTATTTTTGATTAAAAGTCCGATTCCGTTCTTTCCAGAATGCAGTTCCTCCGGGTCCATTACGTAGCCTTTGTCTACACAAATCATGAGATGATGAGATCATGTTTGGATGAATGGACGGACGAAATTGGTCGACGGAGGATGGGATCTAGATCATCTTCTTTCCCGGGTCCCCCGCCGGCCGAAAGTGGGAAAGCAAGCCCCCTAAGTCACTAAGCGCACCAGTCAAGCCAGAGTACGGTGTGTGGTCCAATCCACGTGTGGTCGGATACCCGACCAGCTGGGATCAAAATCCACCGCCATTGTATGGTTCGATTCGCGGTAACAGGAAACCCAGTACCTAGGTTCAAATTGGGACCAGGAAGACCAGCGGTGCTTATCTTTCTTAATTTCTTTCTTTTTTTCGGGGGTTCGCGGTATCCGTGTTGTATGGGTAATCGCCCACGGTACCATACATACCGGACAAGAATTTCAAGAAGTGCAAAAAGAGGACAAACAGGTATCTCTGCTCTCCCTCTCAACGGCCCAAGGTGGAGAATCGAAGCAGGGATAGCAGACTTGTCAAATAGCCAAATGTTCAACTTATCACACTGCGCCTCGTCTCATGCAGTTAGTCAAATTCTGGATGATGGTTGCTGATCATGGATCTCTGCTGGCAGGTTTGACAGCACCACTTGCGGACGGAAAGCAGCCGGTTGGTTCACGCACTCTGGGCCTACCCTGCATGTACTGTACATGTATGTACATACAGTATCTCACATGTGCTATCTCCAAACTAGATAGACTGTTATGCAAGCTCGTCATAGACGAAAGGTTCTGTGCATTCTGGTCGGCTATTGGGGTTTTCTGATTTCGGATTCTGTAGCACTCGGTCGATACAAGCTATGTCAGTTTAAGGTTCGATGCGTATCAATACTGGATGCGCGTGCTGACCGGTAAGAGCTGATCTTAGGAGCTAGTTCATGTGTCATATTGTCAGTTGGTCCTGTGTGTTGGATACCTAAGTCGAGGTGCGTCTGCTGGTTGCTTTATTTGTGATTCATCGACGGAGCAGGGGAAAAGCGCAGGCATTGTTCACGATTCGATTGACAGCCACACATGGCATTGGTTGTCTGAAAATAGCGGAGAGGATACCGAAAGGATCATTGGGAAGGTATGAGCCTGCCAAAATACTGGTATCAGCGATCTATCCCATTAAAAGCGTCAAGCACGAGAACTTAGTATGGATGACAGGGTCATTGCGCACCTCGACCGTGTCCAAGCAAGCACACCTGGGTGCTGGGTATCAATCGTTTATTTATGTTTTCATGCGATATTTGCCAAGGGAAATTAGATCTTTAAGCCCTTCCTATTCTCTGCCAGCTCTTGATCACCGCCAAGGGCTTTCCACCTCAGGTATACTTTTATGGAGGGTCGTAGCGTTTCCATAATACGCAGTCGTCCTTCAAACACGAGGGTGATAGTTAGAACAACAAGACTATCCGAAAGGCAGTTCGATCTAGAAGAAGATGAGCACCATAGAAGTTAGACCATATCATTTCCTCAAGCTGAGAGGTTGAGAGAGCAGACACTTTACTCACAAGCACTACCCCTAAGCACGTCATAAACATAATCGCATGTGAACCGTCTCCAAGAGCAAGAACAAGGCCTTTTCCCAGCATCAGCAAGGAACCTGCTCTCTATCGAAACAAGAACGACCATGCCAGAAAGCGTGCAAGCCAGGGGAGATCCCTCGGTCTTCACTCCATCTTCACTGAATCGGGAATGTTGAGAAAAGCCTGTGAGCCTGTACCTGGAACTCAGACGAGTCAAGGTCCAGATCCATTCTGGGAACCAAGTTGTGGAATAGCGAAGGCATAGCATCAGAGATTCACCAATCAGTTTCCCCAACATCGAAGGGCATCGTGCAGATTTTTCCAGAGAAAACTTGATTGTGCCACGGTCTGGTGCTTGCCCCGGTGTCTGGTCTGTGGTCAGTTCACTAATGTGAACTGGGAAAACTCTCTCGGTTTGCACTTTCCCCATATACCTCTTTCCCAATATAACTCCCCGCTCTCCACCACCCCCCCCCTATATAAGAAACACATATATGTGCCTCCTGGCCTGCTCGACAGAGTATCTATAGTGATATCACTTAAAGCTACGGCAAGTATTGTACAGAGTTTATCTGGTAAAGAAAGGAGGACGTGAGAGGAGTTCGAGAGTGCTATGAGCTCATCTACTGCATGATCCGATCCTCTCCCTAGTGGATTAACACGACAGACAGGCTGGTAGCGATCAGGTTTTCCCCCTCTCCCTTTTCCTACAAAGCAAAATCAAGGTGGGGTATTATGGGCAGTGGTCATAACAAAAGCAATAGAAATAGCAATTGGTTTTGACAATCGAGCTGTCGATAATACGGACCAGGACGGGATCGAGCGTCACCACATATCAGACTTTACTATTCTGATACTAATCAATATAAATTGAGAAGAGACAGGTCGATGCATATATTCCGAAGTTAGATACTTAGTTACTACCCGGGCCTTAAAAGCCAACCTGTAAGCTTTCCCTGGGCTTTGGTCAACTAACCTCGTCGGCGAGTCAGAAGTAACTTCTCCAGCCGCTTGACTGGCTTCGACTCATGACTCGGGATTCAAGTGGTAATTTCCCTTACAAACCACGACTCTGGCGTCGGGCACCTCCTATATCATTCTACTTCATTCTCCTAATCAAATGAGTTGCAATACTATACCTTTTTGCCCTATCTAGGTATGAACCCCAATTCGGGCACCGTAGGTGTTTGCCAGGTGCCCCAGGGCCAGAGCATGTAGATGATAGTTACAGTACATGTACTGTACCTCGGTAATCATCAACGAAATTACCGGATGGTAATTTACCTTTGGCTATCTAAATTATTACCCTAGGGTCGATATAAGCTACGGAATTGATTTGGCAGCGATCGGAAGCAGTTCCAGTAGGGGGAAAGACTATATCTCAGGTGCCATATGGGCTTTTTTTTTCTTGTGTGTGTGTCTTCTCTGGCATGATCGATCGGGGGAGGCGGATGGTTCAGGTTACATGGTGCCTTGTTTAGTTGACTTTTGGTCAGTTCAGTGGGGGGGGTCCGGAATAATCTATTTGACTATATACTAGTCTCAGAAGGTCAAAATAGGAAGATTCGGAGGAAGTTCGTCTGAGCTCATCAACAGCGAATGACAAATATAGATTCCGCTCACATGGTGGGCAAAAGAAGGGGAAAACGATCTCAGTAGGGATTAATAGATTGCGATATATTGGCCCAACCCGAGGCTTTTAGTTTGGAATGGTGGTCGTGCCTTGTAGTCTACGGGCGCAACCAAAAAAAGAATGAAAACAGAAGGAGACAAGAGGTTCCAGTTTAATTTATTTAGATTGGGGTGTTTGTTGATACCATCGGGACGCAGTGGGCACCCACCCATCACGGCTGTAAAACTCCGACCTAGATTATTGATTAGCATATGCCGTCATCATCAGCAGCAGCATCATTATTGTCGATAATTCTGGAAGAAAGGGCAAAAGAAAAAGGAAGGCTGTTTGCCTCCTCTCGCTTTACCTTTTTCCAACGGGTTTACGCAAAAGATGAATCAGCTTGTTAACGTGCCCGGTTGAGCCCCTTTTTATGGTACTCAAGTCGGGTATGGGCTCCAGCTTGATGTTGTTTGTAAGCCCGCCTGACTCGTGCTTAACTTAACTATAAGTAAATCCCGAAAGGTAAGTTAACTTAGAATCCATGATACACATTCCATCCCACCTTCTGTAGTTGCTGCCTTGGGACGCGGGTGGATTCGGTCGCCCTTCTTTTCTGCACCTCCCGTTGACACTAGAATTTCCACCCACCGCACCACGTTGTTTACGGCCGGGAGCAACGACAGTAATATTATCCGTTCATTATAGGATCCAGAGTGTCATCATCCTACGGGTTGACTTCGGGGCTTGAAATGTCCAGTCTTCCTCACTCACTAAGCACTTCTCGTCCACAAGACAGGAAGAAAAAAAAAAAACGATGGGAAAAAAAGAAAATTGACGGACGATTTAATTAAACTCGTCTGGTGCTAGCACCCTTCAGGTGGTCATCTCCGTGATGACTGTTGGCTAGCAATGCATCACTGATAGACTCAAAAGTCAATAGAGACCAACCAACCTCCCTCCCCAAGATCCGCTCAGATTCACCCCGTCGATGGCGATGAGCGATAGATAGGCGACGCTAGGCAGAGTCTGGAGTCTAGACAGTTTCCACAGATAGAGGTTGCAGAACGGCAAATCGTGCTAGCATGGCGGGCCGATCGACAACCGTTATGAGGTCAAGAGCTCTCCCTACTGGTACTTACCTCGTCTCCATACCTTGCTTGTGAATGCTTCACCTATCACAATGAGCGAAAATTTCCGTAATATCTCCTCCGTCTGCCCTATTGTGTTTCTCGCTTTTTTTCTTCTTCTTCTTCTTTTTTTTTTTTTTTGAAAAAGAAGTCCACTTGTGTATCCACCACTCAAATTACAACACTTGGATCAGTCCAGGTCATTTACCATGGATTGTTCGATCGAGCTCAATATAGCTTCCAGCGTCACGGACACGGAGAATAAAGCCGAGAAGTCATGTGCATTGGGAGTTCGACCGCGGCAAATTAGACTCTCCTATATGGAAAGATACTAGGTAATATGAGAGAATGGCCTCACCGTGATGTTGACGAGGGATTTTTTATGATCGAAATGACCTTCTGACTGTGTACGATTTCCATTGAGGGTTAATTGAAGCAAAGAGGCAAACAGAAGGCGAGTCGGATAATCCGGTCTCACTCCCGCTGGAAATCTGCGTATGCATCGGATCAGCCTGCATGCCTTTCCTGAGTCGCGTACTTTTGGGTGCCACGCACAAAAGTGATGCGCCCTTCCCTCGATCCCTCCTCAGTCTTGACCGCGCTAAGTCAGTCAAGGTGGAACCCCCCACTGCAGCCGGGTCCATGGCAGATGCAGTGGGGAATCCAAACGTTCAACGGCCTGGAAGAGGCAGTATCTGCGTCCCGCAGGCTCCGGGCCCGGACGCTAACTTTGCCCAAATGCAAAATTGCCTGAATTTGGGGGGGTTTCGCAGAGGTGTGAGCGCATCCACAAGAGACTAACTAACACCGATCTCACGACAGTCGTCCGCGTAGGATGCGATTAGTTTGCGCTTGTGAGATCAGCTCATTTTTGCCATCTTTTCCTGATTTTGGCTTGTGTTATTTGCCTCATGAGGGAAATGGGCCTAGCGGATCATCATAACCACCATCATGGCGTCGACCACGTCCAGAGATTCGGGATTTGCTTACGACTTGGTATCGGTGATTGATTCACTATGCCACCAACACGGAACCCGAAGTAGATCCGTCTGGCGGTCGGGGTGTGTGTGTGTGTGAGGTACCGTAGTGAGGAAGGATCGAGTAGTTCACGAGAGCGACAGAGATGGAGTAAAGTCTTGGTTCCTTAGGAGATGATAACCTTACGCATTCCGCGTACCTGGGTAAGAAAATGATTGTTGCTCAATTTCCGAGCCACACATTCTTCTTGGGGGAGGACGGAGGGGAATGTGAATGACTTCCTCCTTACCTCATCCGGTGTCCGTCTGCACAGTCCTCGGCGGCGATTATGCTACGGATTATGATGATGATGATGATGATGATGATGATCAGCGGTTGTCATCTACCCTCACCTGGATGGCCTCCCTGTCAACCATGCACCAACTTACAGCCACAGTGGAACATAAACAGGCCTGGACAGCAGCCATGGTATCGATCGTGATGATTGACAGGGCATCTGTCGCATTCGTCATTCTCGGGCAGGGTTTCTCCAGTCGAATCTTGGTACGCCAAAGACGGGACAGTTTGACTGGAGCCGATGGAGGAAGGCCCACTTCGCGTGTTTTCCAAGAGGTTGGTTGGAGGGATGCAGTGGGTCGGCCTCTCAGTCTCCCTATTCGGAAGGAGGTGGCCGAGCTATCCTTCAGTGCGGTGACACACGTGGTTTTTATGGCTTGGATAGGTATGTGGAAGGTATGTAGGTAGTCTATGTGCCGAGTGGTGGTGGTTGGTATGTGATCATTGTCGCCGACATTGCTGGTGTTATGCTTCTTCCGTACGGAGTACTTTGTACCTTGACTTCAAAACTACCGCAACATTTTGTTGCCATTCTAACGCTCTTCTCCGGAAGAACGCGGAACCATCCTTGTTCAAGACACCCCCCTCTAGAGAAGCCAACCGTGAATTGGAACTGGTATGAGTTGGAAGAGGCGGTATATTCCGCTAATCTCGCAGCTGAGTCTAGGGAAGGGGGATGTGGCCCATGCACACGTTAATCGGTCGATTCTATCGAGACGGTTCCGATCGCAGAATAAGTACTATGTATGAGAATATGGACTTCTGAGCCCATTCGATGGGCAATGGTCCAATGTACGCAACGCACAATGGGAAGATGAGATCTCATGCCAGTCAGCTGGCTCGATACGGGGATCGAAGATGAAGATTCCAGACGGGAACAGACAGCATCAGCATGGCTAGTGGAGAGTGACCGAATGTACAGAATACACATCCCCAATCGGTCTAGCTGCAGCAAAGACAGGTCCTGCTAAGGCAAGGGAATTGCGGAAAAAGGTCGAAAGCCCCGCTGCGAGGCACGGGTTAAGCCGATTTTTTTGACGAAGCCCCAGCTGTCAGCTTCCTGTTTGGGGGTAAGTCGTCGGAGAGTTTACCGGGATGGATCCACTGCATCGGGGAGATGTTTGCCCTCGGATGCATTTCCCTTTGACATTCCAGTACGTACCAGCAAAGTTGACTGACTTGTTACGATGATGATGATGATGATGATGATGATGATGATGATCCTTCTCCCTTTCATCAAATCAGTGGTCGAGAGATCCAGCCGTCGACAAAATTGGTCCACCGCCACTAAGGTACCGTACCCTACCCCTGACTTTGGGGACTCTTTTCTTTTTCTATTCTTGTTTTCGTTCTTCCACTGCTATGGTCAGGGCCCATCCGGGCGAATAAGACAGCCCCTGGTTCAAGCTACCTTGCCGGCGGTACGAATGGAGAACCTGGGGGATCATAGCCAATCGTAGTCGGCCTGGAAGTGGCTCGCCACTCACTGACAAAAGGTACAGTAACTGGAACCTATTTCAACGGCGGGGAGGGGGTCAGGCGCATTAGCAGGGTTGCTTGCTGGTGATGCAAGATGATGGAGACGGTTCCTACTCGTACGTACTCACTTGATCGTATGCCCATCTCCCTGCCAAAACCAAAGAAGTACAGAGGTCAACAGAGCAGGTGTCAGTAGCGGAAGGCGGCGTTTGTCGCAGGCGAACACCAGTGCGGAGTAGTAAGGTCGTTCCATTTAGGTTTAGTCGGAGCCATCACAAATCAACAATACGAATGATGGCAGGACTTTGTCTCCGCTCCAATATACAGGCGCTTGTCGCCAGAACGATCACCGGGCTTCAATCCATCCATCCGCCCGTCCGTCACTTTAGACTCTTGCCACAAACGGTCGAAGCGCCGTCCACACTCCCCCCTACCCCTTATGAGTGCCGATGGGATTATGCGATCAGCGCTGAGAGAGATCATAGGACCCGGTCCCACATCTGATGCCTAGATGCCGGTATTATTTGTACCGTGTAATAACTAATTCAGGTCAATGTTAATCCAGATATGCCTATGGGGCTGTCCTGTGTCGCTGTCCTGTCAGGAAGACCCAGTAGTGGAGGGTCGGGACTGGAAAACTACTAACGGTCGCAACGGTTCTTTATCCATTGCCCTTTGGCGCTGTCGATCCCGGCCGTTTGCCGGGTCACCAATTATTTCCTCGCTTCGCGAACCATGCTGTGTCACCTCCTGACTATGCGCGAAATCTTCGATCGAAAGACTCCCGCTGACAAAAATCAGTTGGCGATGCTGGCAGACCCTTAGTAATCAGTCCTTCCGAGCAATCATTTGTCTGTTGCCTGGCACAAGATCCATTTCATCTGGCTCCATAGCTAGATGCGGGTTCCAAGTCCGCTAATTTATCTGTATATGGCGTCGGTTAAATGATTCAAAGATGGGGAGGAGTCATGATTTTGGTTCGATTGACCTCGGATAGTGCATAGGACCCGAGTCAAGTTCCTCGTCAATCGATAATACAAGATCCAAGATTCTGTGGTCATCGTGAGGATGTTTTGATCTGTTCCATCCCTTTCTGTTACCCACGTAGGTTCGTTACTTCGCATACACAGACTCACCTTACGCAATTTCTCGATTTCCGTGGGGCTTGAGCGCTTCTCGACCTTTCAAGCCGATGCGGTAACACGAACGGCATACTGCATAAATAGCGAACAATGGTATTGTTTGGTGCTGTCTTGGCCCTGGAGAGCTGAGCAGTGCTTCTCAAAATGACGATCATTGCTTCCTTGAGGGCAAGGGAGAAGATTGTAGATTAGCAGCATGTCGGTGAGAAATGGGTGGGACATGTCTCCACTGACCAGAGAACTGGTACAGAGCCGATGGCCCTCATCACGATATGAGGTTGTTGATCAGGAAATTTCTCGTCCTAGTCTAACTACTATGTATGGTTTCCTGTCCCGTTCACCCCCTTTCGACATGACTGATAACAGAGATCGTCACCTCCGGGGGCCATGAAGGCGAAAATGCTTTTGGGGCGAGCGGATATCACCACACTTTCCACTGGGAAGAAACTACCGGTAGACGGTTGTGTCATTCGAAAACCACAGCTTCCAGCAGTGAGATACTGTTTTGATAGTTTTCTCACCATGATAGTATAAGTCAGCTGTCAGATCAAGGAACGGAAGCATTTCCCTTGGATCTGTCCATGGATCTTGTCTGATCAGGTCGGTCTCCTTTCCACAGGCGTACCACATGGTGGAGGTCGAAGCCCGAATCTGCGCTATTGTGCGCACTTGTCAAAAGTGGCACACAAGCTGGGGCGGAACCGTGTCTCCGTAATAACTTTCGCTAAGGTCCACGGTGTATCGAGTGGCTGGGGATGTAATCGTGTTGGCTGTATTTGAGACTCACCTAATCTCAGCATGCAGGCTGTCACTTATCTCAACACATTCCAAGATCCTGCAGTGTGAGCTTGTTGGTCAATGCGTTGGATTGTGACCAATCAATGCCATTGGCGGGGCCCGCTGTTTGTAGTATGCACAGTATTTTGCGATCCAGTACTACTAGTCCGAAATGATGCTTAGCATGCCCCCCTGGGGCCTCATTTCCTGTTCTCAAGATTGGGAGCAGATTCGACTATTCGAAGTTACTATGTATGTGAAATGAGTAAGAACCTATAGGTTGTAGAAATACCTTCGAAGGAATGTGATACGAATGTACTGTATATGCCAGTATTATGACCGAATTCCTCGGTCCCTTCGAGGACGGGCAAAGGCGACGCCGAACAATAGCTACTAACTAAGAAGCACTAGGATAACCGTAGATCTTTACGGTGCCCAGTGGCCTGCTCAATAACTCAAAACTGCTAGAGGCCAAAAAAAATGGTGGGTTAATAACAAAGTTTCTATCAGGAGCAGCGAGTGGGTAGTCTACGGAGTAAGTTTTCCCCTACGTACTATGTACATACTTGACTCAATTGACATGATCACAGAGTATTGAAGTTACGTACCAGGTACGTACCTGGAGTGGTGGACGGATGGATGAGCCTTTGTTACCAGTCCGATCAGATTAGTCGTAATTTAAGGCGACCGTTGGATCCATCCATCACGGGTCGCAGCTGCCGCCTCGTCTGTGCACTGGTAAGGTGGTAAATGTACTTTACTTCGTACAACGGGCTGACCCCTCAGGATTACTTTCATGAATGTCAGCGTCACATTCATGAGATTTCCTGGACTTAACCCAAAGCCCGGGCTCAACTTTGATAAAAGCAGACTCACAGAGGGCAGACAGATATGGTTGTCTGTGGCATGAGGTCATAGGTCGAGCATCTTCACATGCTAACACCATTATGGCCGCACGTAGTTTTTCCAACCCAAAAAAAATCCTTCAGGATGTTCTTCCATACCCACCAACCAAACGGAATAGCTTGCTGTAACCTTACCGGGATTAGGATCGTTCTAGTTGATCCCTCAAAAGAACAAACAACGTCACGTTAACAGATACTGATTTGGATGCAACTCCTGCATACTGCGCGTTGACTATGTGGCAGGTAACTCAGCTTCTAGACTGGTATGCATTGTATCCATCCGTAAGGACGTCCGCGGGGGTGTCGGTCCACGCTATTTCAACATGGAATGAAAGAGAAGGGGATGTAGCAGGAACCAGGTAAGCAAAGAAACCTACAGACAAAATATCCCGGTCGGGACTTGTGTAGCTTGAGGGCTGGATCATCGCTCTATCTCAATTGGAGAAACATGTGTTCAGAGCCATCCTCAACCCAAGATTTTCGATTGAACTTTGGCGACGGATAGTGGTCATGTCTGAATTGTGACTGGGGGTCTATTTTCTAGAACCAACATTTGCTTTGTCCCTCACTTGTATCTTGCATGTAATACTAGGTGTTACAGATCATAGCTCAACCTTGTAACGATCGAAGTTCCATCCTTCTCCTTGCGATCAATGTTGGGGTCAATCAATTCCCTGCTGCAGAGACACAATTATATATAACACAATTGAAAGAAGACAGATCAGACTGGATGGTTCGATCAAGTATTTGGTCATTCATAGATATGTCGGGATTTGCTGATATGATGGAGGAACTACCGGGTTCGTGCCGAGTTTATATATTTCTAGTGATTCTACTGCGTGTTAGGGACTAACATGAAGGTCAGCTTGGATGAGCTCAGCCGAGGGAATTATCTTTCTTGCTTTTAAGCTGCGGCTACTTATATGGATGATTATGCACCGAGCATCATCTATGATCAATTATAAGCAGACTATCTGCATCTGCGGATGGGATACCTATGGTATAGTGTTCAAAAGTGACGCCAATGCGCCCGCTCATGCTGATCATGTGATCAAACATTCCACAAATTGGCTTGAGCGCTCATCAAAGGGCAAGCATTAACTTACTTGATATAAGGAAAGCAAAAGTCAAATGAAGCTCAACTTTGGTGATCGTGGGTGACATAGACCAATTAAGTTATTTTCGAAGTCAAGCCTATCATAAGAGATCGAGTTTGCTGGGGCTAGGCCCCGTGAGGCGTACAGGGTTGTCAGACAATTCTCTTCCAGGTTGAGGAACGTGTCTCGATCTGAAGGTGTCAGTCAGCAGAGCACTGACACGAATATTCTCGTTCGGGAAATTCGTCCGATTCAACACTATGCATTGAATGTGGCAGAAGGGGGGCGGGCTATTTGGTTGCAACGGAAGGAGACTGTTGCTCAACTGGCCCCCTGCTAGGATTGCTTATTGGAGCCAAATATCTGGGTTAGTGATCGATCGATCGAAAGTCTGAGTGCAATCGCTACCCAATCGAGTAAGCAATAGTTGAAGCCCCGAGGCGAAAGTGTCCGTTGGAAGCTTCGAACGCACCGTTATACACATACAGATCTTTTCCCCCTCCCAAAGCACTATGATCGGAGCTCAGTCTCACCGTCTTCAATGGTCTGTTGCCCTTTCTAGTAGCATTTTACTCACTAGGCTACAGAGCGATCGATGTCCAGAGCAAAATGAGCAACTGATAAATCACCTATAAGTTAGGTCAGCCAACGAGCTAACTTATAGTCTTCCGGCTGGAGTAGTAAAGTAGCAGGGCAAATGAAAACCTCCATTGAAGAAGAAAGACAGGAATTAACCAGCGCCTACATTCATTACCTAAGGCTAAATTGACTTTGCGACGCATCTTGAATGATCATCAGGAATGTTGATCAAGGAGGTGATGACGATGGTGCCACCCACAAACGGCTATGCCCGAGATCTCGAGCAAGGGAAAGCGGGGAGCGTTGTATTGTACCATGGTACTGTACAAATCACGCAGGCACGGCTATACTTTGCTGCACCTCCTCTTCCCCTCCTTCGATCTCATCCTTTCCTCGACATTGCTTTGGTTTACAAACTAGATTGTTCCCCCCTCCCTCTCTCCCCTACCCCATGTCGAATGACAAATAGCTTCAAGACTGCAAGACTGCAAGCGAAAGCAGGGGGACCAGCAGCCTGATCCAAAAGTTCTGGTTCCTCGCCGCAGGAGGGGAGCTGACCATGGCTCGCGTCAGCTGGAAATTCCGCACGCCGTGCTTCGGAGTGAATGGCTGGCCATACTTTAGCTGCGATCCCAACTGTGCATATCTTTTGGGCTAGCTGCAGCAGGCGAAGTGTGTTTGCAGGTGTTTTGCTGATGCGCGATTCCAGGTCCCCACTAAGATCGTTCTCAGATCTCCAGGGTCGGAGACTATCCTTCCTTTTAACGCAGCCGGTGCTGACGCTAAAGGTGCCTTCTGTCCAGCGAGTTTCTCCGTTGAAATTGGTCTTGATCCCTGGGTGGGTATGTCTGTATCTACTCCGGCTTTGTCTTGAACCTTGTTTGATCAGGGTGACACTATGACGAGAAGATTATATTGGCTAGGGAGGTCAAAGCTCCCTGTATGTTACCAGGTATTAAATCAGCGATCTGGGAACTGTGCCAACTTCGATTCCCAGTATGTTTGACATACCTTGGGTCCAACATTTGGATCTAAATATTGATCACAGGTGGTATTTTACTGCCTTACCAAGCAGCTCGTCATGGGCCGCAATGTTAAAGAAGCTACAGCGCCGAGGCAAAACACCGCAGCGTCGGTAATATGGATAGACTCGACTTCTGCAACCATTTCTTCCCAGGAAAAGCGTGGTGGATGGCCATCGCCTTCTTATTCTTCTCTTGAGTCACAGAAGCCTAGAGCCATATGAATTAATGTCCTTCTAACTAGCCCTGGCAAATGTCTTATTCGAGTGTGACGCATTTTCGTTCAGAAGACAGGTAGTGATCCCGGTGACTGGGGCGCTATACCACATGCTTTTCAACATCTCACACCAGATATGATGATCAGGAAACAACTCCTTCCCATCTACATATCATCTACACCTGACAACAATCCGGGACAGCAAACACCCGCGTAGAGATTTAATTGATTCAAAAGTTGCTTCAGTTCGATGAAATAACTTTGAGCGTCCCGTGTTCGTTCCGCACCAAAATTAGAGGCACATTTTCTCGATTGCGTAGCGTGCGATCTCTGGATCTTGATATCCGGACCACTTATCGTTGCCCCGATATTAACATTGATTAACATTGTCTTCTGTCCCCTCCTCCTCCTCCTCCTCAGACACGGTGCACCACCCCTCTTTTGGCTTGTCTCTGCTCCCGTCGGCTCCGAAATCGTTACGTACCCATACCGATTATCCGTGGTCCGAATGTTCCATGATGTTTGGTAATGACATTGAGCCCCAGCTCTATTGACGAGTCATTAAACAGGATTTCTTAGCTGAGGCACAGTAAAGCATAAACTATAAGGATAGAAGTTTTGATTTGCACCTGACTCTGGTCAAGAATCAAAAGTGTTTAGGTAGGGAGCTGAACAAACCCCATACAAAGGATCGATTCTATTTTTGTAAAAGAAAAAAAATAGAAAGTAAATCGGTGAAGCTATTCTCTAACCTTTCTCGAGTCTTCGAAAGCTGATGATTTTGGAGCAAGATATCCAGCACTTGCGGATGCTGTTATATTCGCCGATTCTATAATGTAACATGTTTTGAGATAATACAGGGTTGTAACGAGGGAGAAACTGGTTGCAATTGTAGATAAAGAGAAGTGGCAGGAGCCGAGCACTAATTGGTACTAGCATGTCAATCTGGAAAGCAATGGTATTGTAGTACGTATCTTGAATACGTAACATGGTTAATTCAGTCTTTTGCAGAATTAATACAAAATGACCCAAAGAATAAGAAAATATTTTTCAAGGCCAGGGACAACCCCCCCTGGTAAGGCTCCATCGCTCCACTGAGATATCCGCCCATCGCCAATATGATTTCAACCCACTCCACACTCTGTGGAAGATCCGCAGTTCGCAGCCCGTAAAGCTTCTGTAATTCGCCGTAACTTTAATGTGGCCACGACCGCCAGCATGATTCGACGATCTCATAGTCCGGTCTGGCTCCTCCACCTGCCTGTCCTTCTTCCATCCAGTTTCCCAGGTCTGAGCTCATCTGTCTTGGCCCGATGTACTGACTACTTCGTCCTAGTACGTAGCTCCTGTTTGGATCCTCCCGTATCTCGTGTGTGTGCGGGCCCTGGGTGTTGAAGTTGGATTTCTTTGGTCAAGCATAATTTTAATTTCGATCTCTATTTTCCTTTTCCTTTTTTCTTTCTTTTTTTTTTTTTTTCCACTCTGAATTCCCTTTTTGAAAATAATATTCAGAGAAATAATAATCATAATAATAATAATAATAGTAATAACCATCATCATCATGATAATAATAAAAAAATATTCTTTACCAGTACTCCGTACTAAGTCAATCATTCTAGTCTTCTGCGGATGTTGCTCCTTCCATCTCCATTTGTTATTCTTCCTCTTATGTTCCTACTTACCCTGCTGGTGCTGCCGACTACCCACCTCACCCTCTTTCTCTTTCCTCTACACCTACTAATATCTTCTGCGCCAGTCTTCTTTGACTTTCTTCTTTTTCCTTTAATTCTAGCATTCCAATCGTGAGGAGATTCTCCTTGTTCTTTCGCGAGTCATCTTAGATCCTGTTACTAATCCCTCCATATTTTGCTACCCTTCCCACCCCCCTTGACATTTATCAAATCATCCTGTCCCCGCCTTCTTTTTCCTTGGATCTTCCCGGACACGCCCTTGTGTCCGCTTGTCATCCCACCTTCATATCTCGTCTGCCTCCACCGACACTGATCCATTATTCCTCTCTTTCACACCCAACCCGCTCTTGTATTTTCTATCAGTCGATCGATAGTGACAGGAAAGGAAAGGTCGGAGATCTATCAGACAGATTACAAAGACTCAAGGCAGGGGAGGAAACAAGACCAGCCAACGTCTCCCTTTCCACGCGACGCATTCACCTTTATCCCTTGCATTTACTGCGCCTCCGCCGCTCCCGCGAACTCAAACATTGTCAAATCGATCTTTTGGCTGTACACAAAGCAAAATCTTTGACTGCAGAACCTCAATCTGGAATCTGAGGAGTGCAAGCCTTGGCTGGGAGTGCAAAGCCTGTCAGTTAAAACAGGAAGGGTAACTCTGTTCTAACCTGTTCACTGCGCGCTGCGGGTGCGTGTCATATTTTGTTGTCGCCGTCCTGTAGTTCCTAGCACTTGACAACCGCGGGTGTTCTCAAGGCGATCGCATTGCCACTAATCATCACGGAGTCTGTTCCGCACCTTGCGCTGACTTCAAATCGCCGCCCTCTGTCGCCTTTCTCCCCTAAGCCAGTCCGGCGATCCATCGGGAGTCCCTTCCTACAACTTTCGCCCGCTATCCCGCTTTCCACACCTACAACCGCCACCACCTTCGATTACACAACTGTGGAGCGAGGCGACTTCCATCATTCATCTCTACATTTGCTCAATCTTGCAATCGTCTTCCCGAAGCAAATCTGTCGCGGAACCCAGCTCATCTGACAAGCAGCCGTTATTACATTCCGCCCAAGATCTCGTTGCTTGCCTTTGTTCCTTCCGCCTTCGCTGGGCAGCCCTCACCGTCTAAATCGTGCCGATCGACTCGCGCGACATATCACGACTTATACCGTCTTACACCCAGGACCGAGAATCAAAGACACAGTGGATGAAATCCACGTATTCATTCTGATTCCCCAATCTTGTTGTAATCTACTGGCATGATGGGATCGTTAGAAGCCGAGCACAGGCACAGGTATGTCTCGCATTATACAGGCTCATGGGAATTCAGCCTGTCAATGGCAATACCACTGCACAGAGCCAACGTTCGTCGGATAATTTTACTGATAAGTCAACGCCTCCATCTAGAGAGCACCTCCCCGTCCTGGGATTCCTCGGGAAAGACGGACCAAATTACAGCGCGAAACATCCTTCCGCCGCCATGGGCCCGACATCTTCCCCGACACCACTTTTGAGTCCAACATCCATGTACCCGTCGCAATCCCTACCCTATTCTTTCTCCACATCCGTCAGCACGAGCTCATTGCAAGGTGGATATATATCACCGCCAGATTCGCGGCGCGCATTCGAGGAGGAGAAGGAAAAGCCGCCGCAGAGACAATCGCTTCCGTCGATCCATGAAGCCTTGGGAAACGATAATCCATTGCCCTATCCTGCGCCCACATCGGCTCCCCCACAACAGGCTCACCATGCACCCCACCCTCCCCCCTTGTCGTCTAACGTTGCTGGGCGACCGGGCACAGAGGGGCCTCCTGGACCACCTAACCCGTTCTCAAACGGCGCCTCGTCTGGCACCTTCATGCGCGAGTCAACGTTCCCCCACCAACCTCAGTTGCAAGCGGAGGCGTCGCGGTCGAGTTTGGCCTCAATCAACACCCAGGACTCCAGAACCACATCTCTACATTCGCTAAGCTCGGGAAAGTCACCTACGCAGAGTGCGAAGACTGGCCTTACTTCGATATCCGGGTCCCAGACTGGTTCTGGCTATGAGTACAGTGCACCTCCTTCTGCCGGCAGTGTGGCTTCTCCCAACGGATATGGCACATTCTCGCAGTCCTTCCAGTTTCAGTCGCAACCTCCTCTGAACGCGCCGTCATACCCATCCACTCCTTGTAATTCTCGACCTTATGGTGGAACAGGTTGGAAACCAGGAATGCCTGATACCGGTCGTGCTGAGGAAATGAAGGGGGTGCTTTCAGCTCGTCCTCCTTTGGCTGGACATCATTACGGTGAACCCGTCAAGCGTCATTTAGACATTTATGACGTGGAGACCTCACTGAATGAAGTAGCTGACATCAGCACTCGAACTTTGGACTTTTCGCGTCACTATGTAGCAAGGGTGCACCAAACACAGCGCTCTGGTCCAGTATCGGGGTCGTTGCCACTTCCGCACGAGATTGAGGAGATGCTCAATCTAGCGCGCCGCAACCAAGAAGCTTTGCTTCGCATACGGACTGCAGTGCTGAACGAGCATGCTTTGGCTGAGCAAATGGCGCAAAGGAAAGTTTTCAAACCCAGTGGTGTGCATGGTGAGGATCACGTGGCAATGTATCAAGAAGATTTCAAGGCCAATGGTGGATTTGCGGGACCTGATTCGAAAAAAAGACGAGGGGTATGTTCATTCGTTCACCAATCACCAATCCATGATATCATTTATCTTGTCACCTAGATTATTCTACCTTGCTAACAGTGACATCTGCAGAAAGCTGCTCCCCCCGGGCGTTGTCATAGCTGTAACCGAGCCGAAACACCCGAATGGCGCCGTGGTCCGGACGGAGCGCGAACCCTGTGCAATGCTTGCGGGTTGCACTACGCCAAACTGACGCGCAAGATGGGCGCTAATAAAGCTGCGTCCATGGGTTCAAATCTGAGGCCCAAGACTGCACTCGACACCTCGTCACCAAACAGTCATTAAAGTTATTATCAGCTCATCTAGCTTGGCGTTGGGATTGGCTTTGAAATTAGAGGCATCAGGCGTTTCGAGCCCCGGTTGCTCTTCTTCATCACATCCTCTTGAATGGTTTTATGTGGACTTTCTGCGGTTCGCTTCCAGGTTGGCTGGTTGCCAAAATGTCCCAGCACAGGGACTTGCTGGTTTGATTTTCTCCGGATGTTTCGTGGATTTACTCTAATACCCCTGCACGACGAGTTAAAAGGCATTTGGGATAGACTTGTTGCTTTTTCTTCTTATTTCCTGTTGTTTGTATCCTTTCTATTGCGGCTGGTTATAATCTGACGCTACAGGCCATGCGTGTGCTTTGTTTTTGCTTCAGCTCTGTCCCACTTGTTCGGCCCTATGGATCGTTCTGTTATACTCTTGTTCTGGTTTTACACTTATACCCCCGGTTCGATCGATCTGAGATTACCAGTCTGGCAAATGTTTCGATGGTTAGAATGTGCCAATATTATGTTATCCACGCAGTCACGCAGTCTATTTAGGGATGTCATGGGTACCTGTTTCGGTATCTGTTTTCCTGCTATGGCCCCAGTATCGTTTTGTCTGTACTCCAGGCTTGTTTTCCCACTGTGCACAGCAGCTGAGAGAGGTCAAAGCCACTACTTGTACTATCAGATTCTTTAAAAAAACTCTCACCATGGGGCCGCCCGGCTCGGTCATCGTTTCCCCGGCACGAACTAATGGTATGCAGGTGATGATACGGCTATCGGACAAATCTGATATGTCATTCCAGGCCCTGGATCTCGACATTGGCAGTACAAGATTGGGCAACCCTAGTTTAGACAGGCGACCGCCGCGTCGGACTCACTCAGGAGTCAAGAATCCACTCCACTAATGAAAAAGCGAGAGAAAACGAGAATAGAAAAAAGGAGAACGGAGTGGATCGTGTATAGACATCTTTCTATTGCTCTTTTTGGAGAAGCAACGTACGTACGTCCCGGGACTCGCTGCTGCAGTGCCTCGTGGCCCGATAGATGGCAAAAAAAAAATCACTCAGATGGAGACTAGAGTGACACACTAGAACCGACCAGAACCCCCGCGGAACCCGAGCTTGCACTCAGGCTTGGTCATTCTGAGGCGTCTGCACGGTCGATGGCCGAACTAGTGTGGGTGGAGATGATGGAGATGAAGGTGATGACGATGTGTGTTGTCCGGTAGTCAGTACTAGGTAGTAGTTAGTCTACTCGACTGTCTCACTTTGTGGATACTCGGTAAATGGATTGAATCGTTGCCTTTTTCAACATCGCATGCTCAACAACCGATAGTGCAGGCTATTGTCTCTAGACTCTAGACTGAAAAGTGACTAGAATAGGAGGTGCTGGTGGAGGAATTACATTCGACCCGAGACATCCCTTTAGCTCAGGCAATCTGACTCGGTAAGTTGAGTTTGGACCTTTCCGGTAAAGTCAGAATCCCACTGCGAATCGAAGGAACCACCGATCGGATCTCATCGTGTTTGCATCCGATCTCACTTTTCCCATCTTGCATCCGTCCCAACAACTTAGAGTGGTAATTATTGATGGTGGAAAAGTGCCATCACAATCCTACGCATACAGAGTACGGTCGTGATCCCTCAGTTCACTGATTATGATGGCCGAGGTGCTGCTGAGAGTTTTATTGATTGTGCCCCATTCTATCGTCGCCTGTACGACCACTACGTACTAGCACAACTACCACACCCCGCCCCTCCAAACAACGTTGCCGTTCGGCGTTAGGCGGGCGATTCGGTTTCCAAGATGTGAGATCTCATCCAGATTGACGGTGGGTCCCCGCCGTTCCCGACTTCTCTTCCTCCTTCTCCTCCTTCTCCTCCTCCTTCCTTCCTTCACCGCCAATTCAATTCAACCTTTCAAGTTAAAGTTCACATTCCGTCCGTCCCCTTCCCTCCTCCTTTCCTTCCAAATGGACGATTCCTCATCGAAAAGTCGGTATCATCGATCCTATTCCCCCTGGGACTTATCGTATAGATACATACATACATGCATGCATTCGAACTACTAAGTACGAAGTCTCCATCTCTTCTTACTTCAAGAGACTATCTTCTAGCAAAAAGGCTGCAATATTCTCTGTTCCAATGTGACCCAATGTATAACATTCCTATGGGTTCTGGATTCCGCCAACCTCCGAACTATTGCCAACGACAATCCACAACGCAAGCTCGTATATGTTCACGTACTGTACAGTACGGTAGTGTGGTTCAACTTCCGGCCGAAAGTCCAATGGGCCGATTTGTTCTCCCCTTCAGACTAGGTTACGTATAATTTGGAATCAGAGATGCAATTGTGTCATGTATCCACATCAGACACCTCCATTCGCTCGGCTATAGATTGGAAAATAGATTAGAAAAGACCACCATCGTGCCACGTCTGTCTTGGAAATAGTCTAAGACTTGGTCGCCTTCTCCACTCCCCGCTCGATGGATGATAAGGCGGCTGGGATGGACATCGTTCGACATGGCCTTGCCAGTACAGTACATAGTCTACGTGCAAACAGCAGGAGTCGCTGCTCTCGGGCCATGCCGCAATACTTCCTCTCGGTGGCCGAACCCCGGCCGGTCGGGCGAGCTCGGCCATCATTTATCCACTATGCACTGTACAGTAAGTACATAGTATGTCTTTGGGGCGCTTCACATCAACGGGGCTATATGAGGGCGCACGACTATTTGGGCTGGTATTAGTCTAGTCTATGAACTCAACGCTTGCCGCTACTAGTACTTGTCTACATTTGGGTCTGTTGCCTCTTATTGAGTTCGTTCCTCCTTAGGTGTGCCCCAGTCAGTAGCACAATAATCCCAGTCCGTCCCAAGATTGTTGACTGGACTGATGTAACCTGTCCGACTACGTAGGTAGTTGGTTGTCGAGAGCGCCTAGTATCGACCCCACCGACCCAATCTCTCGGTACTTCAAGCGGTGAAACCACTGCGGACCGATCGATCGATCTATCTCCCTACCTCGCCTATCCACTAAGAAATAGTTGATACGCCGTCTGTTTGGGCATGCAATGCTTACTTCGGTCTGAGCTATGATGATACCCAAGATACCTTCGCCAGGGTCTCAGTTCCAGACTAGTTCCTCCGTGCTTTGTGAAGTCTACTCAACTGTCTGCCCCCATTTCCACCGTCGTTTAGAATGTTTTCCCTGGGACGAACGAGCAGAAAGGTCTGAAACAAAACCCTGAACCCAAATGTTTGCCCACCGGATCAGCAAGCCAGAACCCCAAGCCGCCCAGGTGACTAGACCACGATCATGCCGGGTGAGATGCCATTTTTCTTTTCGGGGCGGATTCGCATTCGGCATTTCCCCGAATTCTCGCCCTCGCCCTCTGGTATAAGATCGTCGGATATCATCCTGACCGAAAGATGAGAACGGTGGATCCCACCTCGATCGTCGCTTTTTTTTTTTTCTTTGTTTTCTTCCCCAACGCAGATTCTTTGTCGCTACGTGATTTTAGTCTTGGCCTAGGAGCCTCGCAAGTTTCGGCAGAGGGTAAGGGGAGGGGGAGGGGGGGGCCGATCTTCTACTTACTTACCCGTTTTTATTAGACAAAAAGAAAGAAAAAAAAAGCAAGAAATCTGCCGAAAACCTCTGAATGTGCCAGGCGGTTAGGCCGGATGGCACCGAGCGAAAAGCAGATCTCAAATCGAACCAAGGATCATTCCAACTCACGAATCAGTCGACGGGAAGCACCCGGCGGGGCAGGTGCTTTTTCTTATTCAGTCGGCGATAGGGTCCGATAGATAGATAGTTCAGCTGATTGACAGATTCGAAGACGGCCCCTTCTTTACCTAGTATCTTGCGGGGCTTGGGGTTGTTGCACCTGAAGCTCTTCTTCTTTTTCTTTTTCGGGTTTTGGTTGGTCCCATTTGGGGAGTAGTTTCTCTTCTCCAAAGAGTGGCATTGGCATTTTACAAGGATCCGGTCCGGATCTTTGAGGACTTTCTCCAAACTGGCTGGCACCGTGACTATACTGGAAGTGTGTCTGAGACTTTTATGTCTGTAGTCTCTGATACGTGTAAACTCAGGTTGGAATCTAGCACGGGAACACTTCCCCCTCCCACTCCTTCGCAGAGAACATGAGGCCTCTTTGGGACTTCCAATGTTTTCAGACTCTAACTTGCGGAGTTTGAGGTGAAAGGATCCCGCAGTTGGGTATCGAACCCTAGCGAACAAGGCTGCAGGTAGATCGACCGGGGGAGGGGGGGGGCAGGCAGCCTGAGATATCGGGATCTGATCTGTGACAACTCGAGAAGGAATAGAACGAATCGATCGCCAATCGCCAATCGCAAACCGCATATCCAGAACTAAGACAGAAAGGCGCCGTAGCGGCGTATCGGAGCTG
Organism: Aspergillus japonicus CBS 114.51; assembly: GCF_003184785.1. NCBI lineage: Eukaryota > Fungi > Ascomycota > Eurotiomycetes > Eurotiales > Aspergillaceae > Aspergillus > Aspergillus japonicus. Next base: position 682,103 of record NW_020291643.1, on the reverse strand, counting down.
CATTCCTGTTCGAGAACGAGAAAAAAAAAACAAACAAAGGCTAGTCTGGCTGGCTCGTTGGATTTGCAATTCTGAGGTGTTCATGCATACCAATAACAATTGACCGTATTTGCAGCAGCAGGGATTACGGTACTGCATGTCCATGGAGGCCGCAGGAAGATGTATGTATGTATGCATGCATGCATGTATGTGTGTATGTATGTATATCATCCGGTTCCAGCACAGTCGGTTGGCACAGTCGCGATTGTTGCGGCGGTCTGGTTGGATGATGTATGGATGATGTAGGGGTTGCTTCCAACTTGTTGGCTCGACATGCCTGTCTCAACTATTTGCTCTTAATCCGATTCATCTTCGCGCATTCATGCGCGCCTGTCTGAAGGCTCCGTCAGTGTCTGGATGGTCACTCGTGTGTCTGGCTTGAGTACGTGCGGACACGCTGTGTAGATTCAACCCACAGCAGAATGTCAACCTAATGAAGACATGGCTCCATCACCAGCCGAGCTGAGAGCTCAAACCGCATAGCAGCAAGCTCTACGTATACCATAACATGAGCACCATATTGATGACTCTGTAGCACCACAGCCGCAACAGACCCTTTGCCATCGACGAAAGAAGTCTGTCCCGGTAACCCCTGCATCTTGTCAGGCTTCTGTATACGTTTTCCAGATACGCAGTATGTAACCAGTATGTACATATGACGCCGTGTTCTACAAATTCCGCTCTTTGGTACATACTGTACAGAACATATGACTAGCAGTTACAGGGTAGATCCCAGTAAAGGCATCTGTTTGCCTTTCAGATTCGGACAATAAGTTACCACCAGCTGAAATACCACCACAGCCTCGTATCGGAACGCTCGCAAGCTACCGCCAGGGCAATGCCCATTGATTGGCTCAGCCGGCGTTTAGGTTTAGATTCGTGGCTCGATTTCGCCCAGACGCTGCTAATTACCGGTAACTAAACCTCCTGACTACGAACGTAGTAGTCGATGGACAGTACTCCGTACTGTACCGACTTACAGTCGGTTCTGGTAATGGTCCTCTCACATGGAAGTGATGCAGATCGGAGGCTCGGGCTCATCCGCTCGCTCGCTCGCACCTTATCTACCATCCTCCTGAACTGGCTCGATGGAGCCCTTCCCTGGCCTAACTAGTGGACTATGAAATCTCGAAACATGCCACTCACCCCCTGGATGAATATCGCTATTGCCGATGAAGCTAGTACTAGGTATCCAGCCCCTCTTTTTCTGGGGACTGCGTTTGGACTACAACGTGTAGTGAACACGAGGGGTTGGAGGGAAATTGAAAAGAGTCAGCAAGCATACGTTGTTAGTCTTTCTGCGTGGAGAAAAGGCATGACTAGACTAGCATGCACGGCTGCCTAAATCTTGATCACGGTTCCTCTTCTTTTTTTTTTTTTTTTTCTTTTTTCCCTTTTTTGGACGAGGGGAGATGCTCTAGCCCACATGTGAGTCTGCAATGTACATGAAAAGAGAAAGGTGGAGTGAAAGGACTTACGCATGACAAGAATCATCCACTCAATACGCCTAACCTATCTACGCATGCTTGCTTTTTCTCTCTTTTTCCTTTTGTTCATTGTGTAGCGGTGTTGCCTCTGGTTCATCTCCATAAACTAGCGTAGATTTAGTTTCCTACCATCCGATCGAACTGTCCTCTCCGTCGGGGATGTCCCGCGACTCCACGGTGTGCAGAAGATGGTTCCGACATCCTGAGTCTCTGATAGCCCAAGCGGGTTAGGATTAGCGATCTCGCACGGGATCATGGGACAGTTCATCTTGGATCGCGCGCGCGCCGGCCGCTCCTCTTCTACCTTCCTTCTAAGCACCTTTGGGCTTGGGCGCTCAGATCCCCCCCAAAACCACACTAGCCATTCTACGGCATTGTACGTGGTCTAGACAAAAAAGATAGTAACCCAAGCATTTTAAAGAAAAAGTCCTTTCTCTCAGTCTCTGCCGTGAGTAATCGGCGACCTCGGGTAACGGTCGGAATTCGATTGGAAGTTTGGAACTTGTTACTGTACCTTCCTTCAGCTTCGTTCTGCATTGACCTGTCCACAACGGATACATCCGCTGACTGGACGGAAGAGAAGGCCGATTGCCCTCCCTCCACTTTTCGGCTTCCGCTCCAGCAGTGTGTTGTTAGCATGTCAGTAGTACGGACGTAGTGCAAATGATTTTGGGTGTTCTGGATTTACTGGAGGTTTGAACCGAGCGATGGATGAAGGAAAACACTCCTAGCTAAACTATTCAGGTCTAGACACACAACTACTAGGAAAGGGTTCGAAGTGAAGAAAATCTTTCCCAATCCTTCTTGTTTGGGGAGGAAAGAAAAGGCTACCCAGCTAGACTAGCTAGCTAGCTACACCACTAAACCACTAAGATCAGAATGGAAGATCTGTTTGCCCCATCCCTCTTTTTCCTTTTTATTTTTCTTTTCTCGTTTCCTTCTCGGATAGTTTGCGAAGAACAGAACTTCTTTTCGTCCTTCTTCGCGGCCCCCCCCCCCCTTGCTTTGGCGCTTCCCGCCGTCCCCTGGGCCCGGTACGACGGCACCCAGATCTCTTTGGCATCTACCGAATCGCCCGGAGAGGACAGCTTCCCACCCCAACACAAAATCCAACCAGTCAGTCAGTTCCATTCATTGGGTGTTTGGTTTTTCCTCTTTTGGGGACATGATTTGGAACCCAGCTATTGGACCGCATGTATGATGCGAAAGTTTCTTCTTCGAAACTGATCCACCAAAGTTTACCTTAGAACCTTTTTTTGTGGGCGGGGAGCTAAATTAACACATAACTCGGTTGCTCCCCCAGGGGTTCGGTCTTAAACTACAAATCCAATGTCTTTTTTGGGGGCGGGAGGGTGTAATGGTCATGTCTCGCCATGCAGATTTCGATTCGATACGCATGAGGGATCTGCTACTGCCTAGTAGTGCAGATACACAGAGCCGCAAGACCCGTACAACCCTATCGTTCCACCCTCCAAAGCTTTTCCCCATGGCTCAGATTTGGGGAAGGGGCGAGGTATGCCTTGGCGATGCTCGTTAAGGTATAAGCTCAAGGAATCAGATTGAGACATTGATTCACATTCCAGCGGATGTACGGAGTAGTATACCTCGAATGCCATGGATCGATCCACAAGGTTTTCTTTGGATCCCTCCGCTGCGCGAGCGACTTTGCTTCTATGGCCGGCTTACATCTTGCCGGTCTATGAGCATGGGCATGGGCAACCCAGTACTCCGTGGCAACCCTTTGGAATTCTCAACAAGTTAGCTCACCTGCACACATCGGTTGCATCTGGCACCTGTCTGCCAAAGTCTGCCATCATCCCGAGTTGCTAAATTCGGGAACAGGCAACGAGGAAGGCAACCACACTAGATCTGCTGGACTTGCATCCATTGCAGCATGGATTAGTCGGGTGCGTCTTGCGCCCCTTGCCCTTCGTTCATAGACAATGCAGATGTACTGTACTCGTAATATGCTTGTCCTTTTGGGCGAAGGGGCGTGATTGACATGCATCCGAACTCCGAATGCGGAGTGGTTTCATGGTGGCAGAGGTTAAGAGATTGATAGGTTGAATTCATTGACTTTTTTTTTTCTCCTGTCCGAATATCCCCGTACACAACCCTTTCTCCGTCGAAGGTGCTTCCCATGCATGGAAATGCAGTAACAGGGGGGAGGAGCGGAGGAGTTGTCTGAGAGCATGCAGATGTTTGGATGATGTGGCGATGCAGTTTGTACAGTACACATGCATGATGATATAAAGGAAGAGAGAGTGTGTGTCTGTGTGTGCATACATATTGCGACTAATCGCGCAGGGCATGTAGCTTGAGACTGTCACTGACATCATTTGACAAATCACAATGCATTTCATCCCCTCTCTCCACTAGAAACAAACACACAACCCAGCAAACCACTTCATCTTTAGGTTTCAACTGTCGCGTGCAAGAGCTTCCACCATCAGCCCGCAGCTGTGCACAGGCATTTTTCTTCTGGCCCTTGCATTAGTTCGCCCTGCCCTCTTCTGGGCCAATCATCCAGGTCCCATCTGCAAGATGTGGCTGGATTTGGGATCTACTGGCGGTAGTCTAATGCCTTGTGGACTGCTCTCTCTCTCGACTCCGGATGCAGTGTTACAGATCACTTCTGACTCGATCTGTCAGATCAGAAAAGCAAACCAGAACATCTGCACCGTGCATACATCATGCGCCGTATCGGGTAATCAAAGGGGGCAGCTGAGGAGGCCCCGGAGCTGGATCTGCGAGCCCGATCAAAAGAAGCGGTGACATCTAAACCTTGTGCGATTCGATCTCTCGATCTACCTTAGCATCTGTCACATTTCTCGATCGATAAAGAGGCTCAAGTCTCTGTTTTTCTCGGTCTCGTCCATGCAAATGCTTATTTTTTTTTTTTTTTCTTCGTGGGGCGAAGGAGGAGAACGGACCTCCAGTTCCTGCAGGCGCTTGGTTTGCTACCCGCGCATAATCGAATTGTTTGACTCCTCATGTACTGGGCTGGCAATTATTGGTTCGGGTGAGGAGATAAGAGCTGTGGAGTGTCTTGTACACCTTAGTCGGGTGACAGGTAAATTTCGATCCCGAACGATTGTGGGCTTTTCGTGGATCGATTTGGATTCTGACGTCGTAGATCCGATTCATACTCAGTGTACGGAGTAGTGTACAGCGCGGAGGTGAGGTGGTTGGGCGTTGATACTGCTACCGAGTTCTGTAGGGTCTATCCGCTTAACAGACTATACGAGAAGTAGCTTGAACAGGCCTGTATTGCTGTAGGAAGGAGATCTTGCCTGCTCTTCCACAAACCGAATTCCAAATATGATCAGTTGGTTGAGAGATTGCTATTTCGTGGTTCGCGACAAGCTTGTGTTATTGTTTTTCGTCTCAGGGCATGAAATGCCACCAGGGTGATATCTCGGGCCTTGGAAAAAACGCGAAAGGGACACCGCGGCTTCCATATACTGCTATCCTGAGGCAACTGGGAGTTCTTTCCTTCCACCGTGGCCCAAGAAATGCAGAGGTTAATTCCAATTCACTATGACGTTTGTGACATGATTCACCTCTGGGTTGGCCCGGCGATAAGATAAGAGTCAATCATGTGTCAATCACGTGTGACAAGCAAAGCTTCATCCCCCTCCACAACAGCTTACTTACTTGCATCAAAGAACATCCTTCGAGAACACCATCTGTTGTATATCTTCTTGATCTGAGACTTGTTGAATCAAAGTATCATCGGATGAAGAACTGTCTCACTCGTGCAGAACGTCTCCCCTCGATCGAATCAAACTGCGCTGCAAGTGCCCGGCTCCCGCCACCTCTACGTCCAAAACGCGGGGAAGACTTCCAATCGCTGCCGTTTGGATAAACAATTCCTGAAAACAACTACTACACGACCGTGCTGCAATATGGCAGGCCCCCTTATACCTCTCGCGGAGATCCCGACCGTTTCCCTTCTGTACAAGCTGAAGCGGTTGGTCCCCGCCGCGTCCCCTCTGGCGCCGCCGTCCAAGGCCTTCAACGACACGATCGCGTTGGTTCGCAATGACATCACCAAGCTGCAGGGGGTCGACTGCATCGTCAACGCCGCAAACGAGAGCCTGCTGGGCGGCGGGGGCGTCGACGGCGTCATCCACCGCGCCGCGGGGCCCGGCCTGCTGCGCGAGTGCCGCACCCTGGACGGCTGCGACACCGGCGACGCCAAGATCACCGCCGCGTACGAGCTCCCCTGCAAACGAGTCATCCACACCGTCGGGCCCATCTACGAATCCGAGCGCCGGCGCGGGGATGCCCGGCGGCCCGAGTCGCTGCTCCGGAGCTGCTACCGTCGCAGTCTGGAGCTGGCCGTGGAGAATGACATGAGAAGCATCGCGTTCTCGGCTGTCAGCACGGGCGTATATGGGTACCCGAGCGAGGCCGCCGCCAGAGCGGTGTTGGACGAAACGCGCCAGTTCCTGGAGACCGCTGGCAATATCGGCAAGTTGGAGCGCATCATCTTCTGCAATTTTGAGCGCAAGGACGAGGTGGCCTATGAGAAGCTCGTGCCGTAAGTCTGGACCATTGGTTCCCCTTCGTCTTCATCTGAGCTTTCGCGATTATGAATCGTTATCTTCTGTACCATTCGATAAGTGGACACTAACAGCATGCTTCGTCTGCCAGTTTATTCTTCCCACCCGATGATCAGGACGTTCACAACACCAACAACGAGCAGAGCGAATCCCAGCCAACAAGCACTGACGGTGAGTCCTTACTGTCATCCGAAGTACTCGCAGCCAAGCTCCCCGACGCGCCCACCATGGAGCCCGGACTGGACGGCCAACCGGAGATCAAGAAACAGAGGGTTAACGAGACCGCGACCGCGCAGCGAGGTAAAAGCTACATCGAGGACTTCTCCATCAAATCGGATGACGACTGGGAGGAAGTGGACAAGTCCGAGGACGGGCGCACGGAGAGACTGGACGATGACCCCGTAGAGGTCGACCGGCCTCCTTCGGCCACCGACGTGCAAAGCGTCCAGTCGAGCGGCATCATCGACATGGATGGCTCGCAGTCGTCGTCGGATGGAATTCGGTCCAAGGATAGCCTGATGACCAAGGATTGGTAGTTGAGACTGGGGACTATGGATAATCATGCACAAAACTTATGACAAATTCGTTACTTTATGATTCGGCTGGCGTCTGGGAATTGAATGTTCAGTGGTCCTGTGCGAATGGAGCAATGCACATCACCCCCATCGACATTGAGATTTTCCCTCAAGTATGATAGCTAATGCAACTCTTAGTCTTGGTCGATGCGAGAATTTTAGGTAAAAACAATTTATCGGTCTTTCACGGTATACTTCGTAGAATAGCTATAGTTCGGGTCCATGCCCGGTCCACGGTCACAGGACAAAGTTCCCGAAACGATCAGTGCAAACACCGCAAACAAAGCTTGCGATAATTATCACGATCACCTCCGCGGCTTCCATCGCATCGCACGCTCCGATGCGACACACTTCGACACCGTTTCCCTCCACAATTGCGCACCAATTCCTCTGCCAGCTCTACCTACGACAACTTAACGAACTACCCAGGAAGCACTCGGACATCCTCCCGTACTAGCCAGCCTCCCAACCCCGCGACCGCATCCACACCTCCCTCCCTCCGCATTTCCGCTCCACCGCACGCAAACCCCCAGCACTAACCCAGCTTACCACCCCACCCCCAGCAAAAGAAACCCTCCCCTACCGCCCAAACCCACCAGCACCCAAGAATGCCCCCAGCATCACCCGAACCAAACCGACCAAAACCCCGCGTCATCCCGCGCGAAGAACTCTCCCGCGCAACCACCGAAGGCCAGCGCCTCGTCCGAGACCTCCAGGCCGAACTCCGCGCGCAGGCGCAAGCGCACGCCCAGCAGCAGCAACAAGCAGCGCAACAAAAAGCCCGCCAACGCCCGAGCTTTCTGTCGACACTCCGCGCGCGCTACGCGGCCCTCCCGCAGCCCTTCCGGCGCTCCGTGCGCGTGCTGGGCGCCACCCTCCCGCTCCTCCCGATCGGGCTCTTCTTCTCCGAGCACGTGCTGCAGGTGATGTGGGTGCGCGGGCCCAGCATGACGCCCTACCTGAACGAGGACTACGAGCAGATGCACACGGCCAGCGACATGGTGCTGGTCAATATGTGGGGGGGCGGGGGCTTGTGGCCCTGGGAGCGGAAGCGGCGGTTGGAGAGGGGGATGGTTGTTACGTTTCGGTGAGTTTTCGTCCTTTAACTATCCTGAAGAGGGGGGGTGCTTGAGGGGGCCGGGGTTGCTCTGGGAGGGGGGAATGGTTGTTGCTGTTGCTGTTGCTGTTGCTGTTGCTGTTGCTGTAGCTGTAGCTAACGGGTTCGGTTCCGGTGTGATATAGCTCCCCCGCGAATCCCCGCCATATCGCCATCAAGCGCGTCGTCGGACTGCCCGGGGACCGCATCACGACGCGCGAGCCCTGTCTGAAGGATGCGCAGGTCGTGCCGTTTAACCATGTGTGGTTGGAAGGCGACGCGCGCGATCCCCGGAAGTCGATGGATAGTAATACCTACGGTCCGGTGAGTTGCAGTCTGATCACGGGGCGGGTGTTAGCGGTGCTGTGGCCCCGGTGGCGGTGGTTGAATTGGGAGGATTGGGAGAAGGGGCTTGTGGAAGGGGATACGGAGCGCAGGTTTGGCGAGCATTATCGGGAGGAGGTGAGAAAGCGTGTGGTTAAGGAGGCGGTGAAGTTGGAGAGGCCGCAGTTGTCGTAGGCTCGACCGGATGGCGGGATGCTTACTGTAAGCTTGTTGGTGTTGGATGGTGTATATTATGTTTGTTTCCATTGGCTATGTACATATTGCCTCTCTTTCGTCCTTCCTATGTGTGGTGACTATATAGAAATTAGAGAGCAGACCGATCCTACGCTTCGGATCGTGGAACTATACTTCAAGAAACAAAGCAACAATCGCTAATCCTGCTGTGAGATGATTCGCACATCCTCCGGCCGGTCTTCTTGCAGCCGGTCAATCTCGGATGCTATACTCAACACCCACCGGTCTTTCTCCACCCGGCTGCGCGCCTTGAAGACGATGGTCCGCCCGTGCACCCCCAGCGTGGACACCTGCTTCAACCTTTGCCGCTTCTCTCCCTTGGTCCCGTACTCGCGTGAGCGGAAGTAGTTTCTGCGCAGGGGCTGCCAGATCACGAACGCGATGGCGGTGTCCTCGTCACTACTTGTGTAGACGTCTGTCGAGAGATAGACTCGCGGGAGGGAGTTGTGACCAGGCCGGTTGCTGTCGAACGTCTGGTTTGAGTAAAGCAAGTCTGATTCGGTCAAAAGCCCCGAGTATATATAGCAGTCGGCCAGATCGATGGTGGTCTCCAAGCTATGGTGTATATGAGGCACTTCGGCGCCGTTGCGCTTCCGCAGGGAGGTACGAAAGATTAACAACTTTCCGGCCATGAGGACGACATGGCATCGCTTGAAGGTGCTGTGGCGGCGAGGTTTCCGGTATAGTTGTCCGGACATCTGCAATGCAAGTCAGTATTCTGCTGCTCTGTTGGAGTGGCGTGTGACATACCTTGATTGTCCGGCAGCCCGACAGAGCACAGATGTTGTGCAACAGAGGCGAGGCCTCGGCCTTTTTGACCTCCCACTTTCGAGCGAATTGCCCCATGATTGACTCCATTTCCTCGTCGATTCCGAGAAGTTCTTGATTACGCTGGCGGAGAAGCTTCAGCTCCGCTGCATCAGCCGCCAGCCGGACCTTCCAGTATTTCACCAGAGCATCAAGTCGTTTCATCCATTCATTCTTGGTGATCTCATCGTACGCCTGGAAGCGAACAACAAGGTCATTGTGCAGTAGCATCTCGAACGTCCTAGCATCATCGAACTGCTTCGTAGCGCCGTCATCTCGGCGCGAATCTGTCGCGTCAGGCTGAAAATCGACGTCGGGCCCTTGTTCGAGATTGGGATCAGCTGGGCAAGCATCCCGGTGCACATTGCGGACTTGTTTAACCCGGCTTAGATCGATGAATCCGTCTGCATTCTCAATATTATGGGCATTTCTTTGCTGTTGGGCATAGGCCTGCTCGTCGTATTTGGCAACGTGTTCCTTATTGCCACTTGAGAGCCATGTAATCTCACCATCCTGCAATGGATACGGATCGATGTCGTAAGAAAGAGGCGAGGCGTCCAAGATCTGCTGCGTTGAGGGCGTGGTAGTCTCATCCCGGTCGAGCTTTGGAGGCGCCGGGGGCAGTGACTTGGAGGGCCTGCAGAAAAACAGGTGGTGATCTTGGGTAAAGAAATACAACCGTTTGAAGAACATCTTGTTCAACCGCTGGTGTACACCACGCTGCGATGTGAGACGTACAAGAAAGCCCTCCACCGGTGGAGGCTCATCCTCCTTCTCATGGTCGTGCTTGATGTGAGTGTGATAATGTTGCCTCGGTCGCAGCTCGAGCTCATGGGTCGTATGCATCGCAATTGTGCCATACATATTGGCTTCATTGGTACCAAAAACCCATTCCAATCGATCATATCGTTTCCAGGCAAGCCCCATAATCTCAGTCTTGGACCAGCGGTTCAGGACCTCGGCCCATTCCGGGCGGTGTTCCAGCATCTCCAAGCAACCGCGCACAATCGCTGTAGCGACAGAGCTCTCCTCCGTCGCAGCGCGACCCAGAACACCACCCTTCCCCTTCTTCGAATAAATTGCTTCCAATTGTTCGAACGGATTCTTGAAGACAAGAGATACCCCAAGGTCTGGGACATGTATCGGGAGTGAAGTTGGACGGCGCCTGCCTAGCACCTGGCTCAGGAAAGTGTACCATTCCATGGCATGCGCCGCAGACTTCGGCCGAACAATAAAGATCTTGGTCCCTCGCTTACACGGCCCCCAGATGACAATTGTCTTGTCCAAGTGTGAATAAAGATTTACCTTGGTCCGTTTGCGACCCAGCGGGATATCGTACTGCGGTGACACCCGCGTGCCTGCCTTCTGCACTTCGGGTATGACACGGGTCTTGTACATTTGAAGGGAAAATGGCGCATCCGGATTGGAAGACACTCGACACGCCACGAGGTATTCCCGCCACTGATCCACAACCCGGTTCTCTGACTTGAGACTGTCATTCTCTGTATAGTCATCGGGGAGCTTGTCCTGTATTGTTTCCTCAATTCGGACAAGCATTTTCTCTGCCTTCAAAACCTCTCCTTCCTGGATTTTGCGCCGGTGCGGTCGGTGTCGCGACAAGACTCCCTGTGTCCTCGATATGCGCGAAAAAAGGCGCTGCTGTTTGTCCAAGAGATTGTCATCCAGGTTGTACCTGACCGCCTTTTTGTGCAGTGGGTGAAGAGGATTACTCCGGACTCGCTTGCCCTGCGGGATTGATTGCTCTTCGTCGCTCTCCACCCGAGGCTCATGCTGTTCTAGATCTGCTGGTGTTGAGATAGAGGGTGCTCTTCCCTTTCCTTTGGATCGCGAAGCTGGCCTTAGCAACCCAGTTGTGGATCCATGATCGCTAGCAGGAATCATGGGGCTTGACTGACTCTCGGCATATTGACTAGGAACCTGTAGCGTTTGCCTGTCTTGTTCCCGCGTGGGTTGCTCCGATTCCATCCTGCTGGGTTCAAAGGATGCATCGCTTGGGCCGCGCTCGTGGGCCGTGTAATAAGCAGAGCCACCATCTTGTCTTCTAGTAGACGCGCGTTCGTGGTTCGCTGTTTCGCTAGAGGTTGACCGGCTTGTGTCTGCAGTAGTCGTCCGCGAAACCTCATGCCCGTTGTCTTCAGAGAGAGTGTAGGGAATAGTCCGTAAGCTCTTTCGCGGGCGGGGCTCACGATCACTGGTTTCGCCTTCTGATTCCCGTTCTGTTGCTTCGTCTTCAGTAGTATCTGCCAGACCAGCTGACTCTTCTTCGGGAGACGATTCATATTCATCACTGTCGTATTCCTCGGTGTAGCGTGCGACCATGGGGTCTGCAGAGAAAGTGACAGTCCTTGAGGAGTATTTACTCAACCTGAGTCTTGTCCTCCACCACGATTTGCGGTGATTCTGCAACCAGCCCTGCGGAATGGGACCGATGAAGAATCGCCGATTGGTCATGTGTATGTGTTTGGGAGAGGCATGATGCTTTGTCGGGTTAGTAGCTGAAACATGGTTTGTGTGTAGACACATACTAATTTCTCTGCAGTATGAGAGTCGGGACCCAGCCCGCGATATTTAGAGCCATGATACCCGAGACGAGGATCGGTGGTCATTCCGTCACTGGAATGCTGCTCCGTTGGCACATGGGAAGTCATGACATCCCCGGTGGAACTCCCTCGACGAGATATCTAGGGTGTCCTTGAGGACGAAAGGGTGGTTTAAAATCGAATCAGGAAAGCTGGAGGAGGATGAGATGCAGATCTGGCATCGGCCAGGAACCAACACTGGGGACAAGTCTTGGCCTGGAGTCGATGACGTCGTTCGTTGGAGGTCTTCCCCCTTTCCCAAGTGTTTGTGCCCTGTTGCCCTGTTGCCTTGTTGCCTGGTCGCCTGATCATCCGTTCTGATGTTTGCACGCTTTGTCTCAAGTGAAACAATGGCTCACGTAGCCACTCAGGGGCGAAGGGACCCGCTTTGTTTATTGGTCTCGAACCTCACCGCTTGCGTGTCCCGCTCCCCTGCGGCGGTGAGTTGTGACAGGCCGCCGTGGGCTGTTGATGACCTGCCCTCCACCTCCCCTCCACGTTGCCTTATAAAGTCCCCCAACCCCTGATCATTCGACTCACACTCTCTCTATTACCTCCCTACAGTCAACTGTGCTCATTTGCACTTGCAACATACACTTTATCTCTCTACTTTCCACAAAAATGGCTACCTGGTTCGACGGCAAGAAGTCCTTCGCGGACGTTCCCATCACCGCCAACGGCATCTCAACTGAGGAGTTCCTCGATGCTGCTGAGGCCCTGACCACTTTGTTCGGTATGCAACCGTTATTTGAAATGGTACAGCACGTCACAGAGCTCTGTATGCTGACATTAAACACCTAGATCTCATGCAATCCAAGGCTTTCGGCGTTGTCAAGTCTGACCTCACCGGCAACATCAAGGTTCGGATAGCATACTACCCCGCATTTAGCCATCGCTCAGGTCTAACCCTCGCACAGAAAGTCAGGGACAGGTTCCTGGCTGCTCCCGCCGAGTCCCAGACTCTCCAAGAGCTTGTTGTGAACGAGCTCAAGACCGGAAAGCACACCGCCACCGAGGGTCTCCTCTGGCTCGTTAGGTTAGATTTGACTTACCCCTCCCCGGTCACTCAGCCCATGACACCCAGCCGCATTCGTCGATGCATGATGCATAATTCTTATCGACACCTTCAATCTCCCGAACATAGCTGACATCTCGTTCTTACAGAGGACTTGACTTCACCGCCCAAGCTCTTCGCCACAACATTGACAACGCCTCCACCGAGCTCGCCGACTCCTTCCGCAATGCTTACGGCGGCACCCTCAAGCCTCACCACTCCTTCGTTGTCAAGCCCCTCTTTTCCGCTGCCATGTCGGCCTGCCCTTACCGAAAGGACTTCTACTCTAGACTGGGCGATGATCAGGCTCAGGTGCAGGCGAACATGAAGGTTTATGTTGCGGCCCTTGAGGAGCGGATCAAGATCCTCAAGGCATTCATGGAGAGCCCCCAGGCTAAGTGGTAGATATCTTTCTGAAGGCTAGGTGATGTCAGGCACATTCGGCATATGAAGGAAAGCGCAGTTTTTGAAATGTACATACATATATTCGGGAAAGTCTGAGACTTCTTGCATGTTATTTATAGAGAAGATTTGGTCTGCGCAGGGTTTGTCGTATCTCTGCTACTCCGCACTTGGAGAGAACTTTCATTTTACGGGGAGGTGTTTATCCACAAATCCCTTGCCCAAGTGGTCGAGACGATCACAGGAGGACATTTGTACGAGACGATTCGTGAGCTTGTTCAAGTCTTTGGCCGCTCTGGCGCCATCACAACCATGGCATCGTTTCGTTCCTGTGGCCCGGTACAATCCTTCCAAATTATCTTAGACAGCAATGCACATATAAGAACTGGAGCTCCATAATGCCAAGCTGTATGGTATGGCCGGATGAGCTTGAGACGGAGTTGGTGGTGTAAGTGCCGTACGGCGAGACGAGATGATTGACAAGTCTACCCCAATCCTCCATAAAATGCCTGATCCTATCTGATCTTCTGTGATGAGCATGGCGATGACCGTGACTAGAAAGAGCCAACACAGGCATAGGCGGGGATTCTATATTGGGGCGGAAATTAAGGAGGCAGTGTTGAGGATGGATGACGTTCGACTTGAGTAAAGACCCATACGAGCCCCGTCTTAGGTCTTGATACTCACTATGCTCGCTTAGCAGCTGCCCCGAGCACCCTTGGAGGAGGCATTCACTCACGGCGCTACATGGGTTCCAAGCTCCAAGCTGCTTGATAAACTTTCTCTTCCTTCTACACAACGGAAATCCCACCATAGAGTCTAGATCTTAGCCAACATCCCCTAAGTGCTGGACACAGATATCTTTACGCCCGTCAGGCTTACGCGCGAGCTTCGTGTTTTGACCTATCCCATCACTGGCAACCAATTCTATTGCTGTTGCATCGTCCGCATCGGTACTCACAAGCAGATCCTGTGATGATGACCTGGAAAATCTCTTTCCCTGCCAGGCTGAGTCCTGGGGCTTTCTTTAGGCGATCTAGGTGAGCCGATCGACGTACTATGAGGGGAGAAAACGGCTATGATACTGCGGCATATCGACCGGAGAGCGGCTCGTTAGAGCTTCGTCGATTGATGAAAAGGTTTGAGCAACGAGCGGTCGACTGCCAGTAGACCAGAACAAAACACAGGCCTTGAGGCGTCTCTTCCGAGACTACCGATACTGTTTTGTCAGCATATGCCTCAGAACGATTGCTCAAGCCTTGTGGTCGCTGTTCTTCAGTGAGCTCTTCCTATTTTCATCATTATATGAATCACCTCGCTTATCGAGAGTTACTAGGTATGGCTATACACTTCCTACGGCTGGTGGCCAGCGCAGTTATCTCCTTCCAGCAGGCTGTTGTCGATTTTCGCGCAAGGAATCCGATTCTCATGACGCTGGGTGTTGTCGCGCTTGCGCAAATGTTTCTCTTTGTTCAATAAGCGGCAGGCTTTGGCCTTTGGGAGCATGCTAGCTGACATCTCTGGGCTCAACCGGATTGATCTGGCGAATTCAGGTGCGTTGCGCTCTTCACACACTCTTATGCTACACATCATGCCCAGGTCTTCGCTTGCTTACTTTCTATCACGTGATCAGCATCGATGATTGCTAAAGCGTGCCGCTGGTATAGTTATGCGACAGCTGATGAAGTAGTGGAAAGACAGATACCATAAGGAAGGAGGATGCAAGGTAGAACATGAGTAATCACGCGCATAGCAGCGGTGACTTAGCCAGGAGGTTTCCAGGACCTAGAATAAACATTGAATCGAGACTGACGCCGCAGTGTACCTAACACTTTCGAGATTGCCATGTGAAGGGGGCTAGAGGTGGGACTCATAGAAGGCTGGAAGCCTGCACCAACTGTCCCGGGGTCGTCTGCGCCTCTGTCCCAATTGGGTAATCTAGCATGCCGCCGCGGGCCTATTTGCCAATCTGGAATGCTACTCTCCCTTGGAAGGACTCTCGGATATTGGCAATGATTTGACTCGTATGATAGGCTTGATAATTATGGTGACTAGCCTTCCATTGAATTTAACCCAGCATACAACCGCCTGTGCTCCCCTAGGGCAACAATTAGGTTCACATTACCTCTGGCATCGCCCAGAGCGAGGAAAATTGGGTCCCACTGATAGCACGAAGTCCTCTGCTTTCAGGTGGCTGTTGCATAGGGCAAAAGTGACAACTCAGAACCCCCGCCTCTGGTGGTACTCCGTATATGCGTAGCACCGTTGCACGTGTGACAAAACTCAAGCGTTGGTGTGAGTTCAGAGAAGGAATTCGCGCACTCTTGGAGCATCGCAGTATATGCTATAAAGTATAGAGCCCAGATCACTCCACCTGGTGGCTCAAAATAGCATCTAAGGCACTCTGTTGACAGTTCGACCGATGACAGATGAAACGTGCATTCAAGCAACGACCGTTTCACTAGGTGGGGACCGGTCTAGCCTACCTAGTATGTGACGTTGACAGTGACCTCAAGTATCCAGGTCAGATAAGAGGGGGAGTACCGACTTCGTAACACTCTGAAAACATGCAGCACCTTGAAAGTTTCCTCCCTCCAATCGGTGGATTGTGAATTAGGTTTGGCATTCAGGCTTCAGTGCCCGCCTAATTCGAGGGAAGATCCTGGAAGAAAACAGCAGTAGTGCACGCGAGACTTCCCGATGCCGTGGACAGCTATCAGCATGCGTATGGTGCTACTAATGCGAAATCGATAGCCGAGCTTATTATGGTTCGTGGACGCCGCTTCCGCCATGTTCCACTGATGGTTGAAACCATAAGCGGAGCAAGGCCGGAAACGGGTACCCTCCTCCGAATCATGGACTGTAGGGACTGAAATCAGGGGGGCATTGCGCACGATGACATGGCTTTCCCTTTTCCCTGCGAATAATGATAGGGTGTTGCGAAGCTCGGCGGCACTAGAGGCTAGCTCAGGTTCTAGGCGAGATGGCGAAGAAATTGTCCCTGGCATCAAGTGCTGACACCTGTCACCTGTCAGACGCGTATGCGGAAAAGCCAAATAAAACAAACAGCATTGTGCATCACACAAGAGAGATTGTTTCTAGACCTGTTGATAATGCGATCGTTCTCATACGCATTGTCCTACTCAAAAAAGAGGAGGAGGGTGGAACAAGTGTAGCTGCATCTGAGATCCTCAGATGCGATCCTCTTGCTGGATCGGCAGGCTCAAATTAATTGTGGAGTTGTGTTGCCGGGTAAGGACTTCAGAAGAGGGGCACGTTGAGACGGTTGGAGACCGTTCGGTAGCTGCCCGTCACGAGTCATGGTGGTTTTATTAGTCAAAGTACTCGAGTAGCCCGCTCATTTACAAGGGTTAATAACTTACAGAACCAACGCATACTAAAGGATCGGACCAAAGCTATTTTGAATTAAGAGATATCCAAGCACAAGTCTGTAGCGTATCATTCACACATCATTGTCAGGGAAGATAGGCTTCCAATTCAGTCCAACGGTGTTGACAGGGAAGAAGATCGAAATGAAACATCCTTCGGTGGGGCTGTCTATCTATACCCTGTGCGAACAAGATCGATCAGGTTGGCTTTTCGTCCGGGCTGAATCGTGAACTCATTTGCCGAGATTGCGCATCTTGATCTGCTTCGATGGAACAGCTATGTGGACATCATTGTTGCTACAAGTGCAGTACCGAGGAGCGGCGTGAGGAAGAGTATCCTGCAACACCTGTTTCTGGTTAAGGCTGTCCCAGAAGAACGGGCAAAACCTTCATTTGCAGTGGATATCTGTAGTTAGTTGTTGTTTAGTTCCATGGATGGTAGAGAATTAGACTTCACTTGCCCTACAGAAGCCTATCGGCCCTGTCCAACACTTTCTATTTAGACATACTCTAGAATCTTGCTATGGCCGCCAGCATAAATACAACCCTACTCCCACGACGTCATTCCTCAAGCTCTCAGGTACAGGAGCCTGTTACAATATGACAATCGGGTCTGGATCATCCGCGTGTGTCCCCTGCAGGGTGCGCGATTCTTGGTACCCATCTGCATGCATGTCTAGCCGGCCTCCACTGGCAAGCTTTTTTTCATCGCACAGCAAGCCGCATCTTTACGGCATCAAAAGTTCGAGACACCAATCGTTCGAGCCAATGGTAGGCCATAGTCTAGACTCCTAGAAATTACTGCATGTTGTCTTCTAGCTGTCAGCATTGATGCTACTAGGATCGTTTGTAGTAAGGTGTCCGTGCCAGGAGGAGGTTCCCTTTTTCCCCTCCCCACCTTTGGAAGTAACCCCGTCCAGACTCAAGAGACAGGTGGAGTGATGAACCATCCGAACCAATGCACCTTGAAGTGGACTACTGACTACATTTTCCTTTCATGGCAAGGTGGACATTCTGAATGCCTGGAGATTGCCCCAGAGCCATCTTCTGGCACTGCTAGGCCGGTGCCGATCAGCCTATTTTGGCCATTGCTGACAGGGCATTGCTAACGTACAGATCAATACTCAGAACTGAACCTCACTCAAGTTTTGCCGATGGGTCTTCAGCTTCTACCAAAGTCTATTTCTGGCCCTAGCCACTCGGCATGATGGCATTGAGGGGTCACTTTCGGAGTTCAGAACGTGCCTTGGTATCCCTTCCCCACCCAAGCTGCAGTTGCTGGGGTCCATTTGTCACTCTTCCACCCTCACAGTCGCTTCCTTGCCACTGGGTCCATGCCCCATCACTCTTCACTAAACCTTCCATCCATGCCTTGTCAGACAGTCCGACCCGGCCCGACTCTTAGCGTAGAAGCTTCTTCTTATGCAGCCAGTCTGCTCCCCTTAAAGTGCTATCGTCCGGCACCACCTGCAGTGCAATATTCTGTGCGCTGTTGCCGCCTCTCTTTCTCTCTTTCTCTCTCTCTCCTCGCTCCCTTGATGGTTGCTTTTCCACTTTGAGATGACTATGTCATCAGCTCCTAGATCACTATCCTCAGTCGTGATTGACCTCACCTCACAGACAATCTACAATGGTTGAGTTCAAAGGTCGCAGCGAGTCTATCTTCGTTGTTACCGTGGTTTTCCTCGGACTTTCCTTCATTTCCGTCTGCTTACGATGTTTCGTGAGACTGCGACTGGTGCGCGCATTCGGATGGGACGATGCATTGATGGTTCTAGCTATGGTACGTGCCTAGCTGCTCTGGCCATTCTCGTGGCTGTCTTCTTGAATCATACTGATCATGAGATACACCATAACAGGCGCTGCAGATATTATTTGCCTTGTGTGGTATCACCGGGTCAGTGTATGGCATGGGCCAAAAACTCGAGTGGCTTGACCAAGACACGCTAGAAACCGCCTTGTTTGTATGTGATCTAGGAATACTATCCTGTTCCAAGCGGCAAAGTAAATTAACGTTCGCCAGTGGTGGTGGTTAGGTCAAACAAGCTATGTTGTGACAGTAGTCGTTGCCAAGGTCTCTATTGCATTGACTCTCTTTCGGCTTACCGTCTCACGGATACACAAGATGCTTCTGTGGTTTGTCATCGCCATCTCGATTGTCGTGGGCCTGGTATTCTGGTTCATGTTGACTCTAGAATGCCAACCGGTTTCATACTTTTGGCAACGTTTTCATTCCACTGGTACCTGCATCTCCATCGAGTACCTCATCGATGTCGCCTACCTATACAGTGTAACAGCCATGGTCTGTGACTTGATCCTGGGGTTATTACCTGCCTTTTTAGTCTGGAACTTGCAAATGAGTACAAGAACCAAGGCTGCACTAGCAGGGATCTTGAGCATGGGTTGCGTGTGAGTACTCTTGGATGAACATCCATTGCCTGATGACCGGCCATGAATTAATGGCCCGATAGAGCCAGCGCAGCTGTGATTGTACGCATACCTTTCCTGCCTACTTACAACGATAAGGAGTTCCTCTGTAAGTTTAAATTCCACACCACACCAGAGCCACACAGGTTACTCATTAGAGCTTTTTTCAGACGCTACAGCGCAGATTTCAATCTGGTCCAATGTCGAGGCTGGCCTCGGCATCACGGCAGGGTGTCTTGTTACCCTGCGTCCTCTCTTTCGCTGGCTTGGTGACGCCAGCTATGGCGCCACGCGTAGCAAGAGAACAGGTGGTAGCATACCACTCTCGAGCTCGGTCGGCCATGCAGCTCACGCCTCACAGAGCAACGCGACGAAGTACTGGCGGCCGGATCTCGATCCGGAAGATTCTCAGGGCGTGGTCACGACTATACAAACCTCGGCTGGAAGCCCGCACAGTAGTCAGGAGGACCTCAACCCGAAGCCTAAACGAATGAATGGGGTCAATATACACAAGTCTTTTGTCGTGACCTCAGACATTGTATAGGATCTCTGCTGCTATTGGTAGCTTACTTACGATATATTTAATTTGGTTTACGATGTTTCTGTGTGTCTGCACGACCTCTTATTAGTACGTAGTAGGTATACCTTACTCGGATAAGTCCTGGCCCACCATCCTCTTAGAACAACAAGAGTCTAGATTACTAAGACAGCTATGTAGGGAACTTGCCTGGGCGTCGGCATGTAAGCTTCCGAAAGCCATATCAATCAGTGCATTCCTTGGAATTGACGGCCAGCTTTGGGAGGTTTATACTGATGCTTCTTAGTATGAATCACCATATTTGGAGAAGATCCTTCCTCGCACGTATCCATGATGTGATGTCATGTTTTGCCAAAAGCTTCTAGGGCTTCGCCTCTGCCGACCACGATTATTGATTGGTAGACGGGATAACGTCCGCCTAGTAGACAATGGAAGCACTGGACCCCAACGGTAAGAATACAAAGGTCAATCTCTTATCGGTCAATACTTCATGCCCAGTCACAAAGCCGTCCAAGCACACTTATATTATCTTCAAGTTATCGAGAGAATTTATTCATTCTTTTCCTCAAGCGTCCCCTTATATCAGATCAGCACAAGAGCAAACAGCCATACCAAAGATGTCTCGATTCGAGTACAGCTCAGACAAGCAAGTTGACCTCAATTGGGTCTTCCAAGGAGATTTGGCCGGCGCGGTATGTCGAAGCGATGCTCCTGTTGTACTAGCGTGACAACGGCTACGGCACGGACGCCGACGGCTGGCTCTGGTATCGTTCATTCTTGGATATGGCACTCGAGGCCAGGGCGGACCAGGCTGCCTGATGGGATGTCTCGTCGCTTACGCCGTTCTACCAGGAGCTCTGGCAGCATGAGCCACATATCCCGCCGCTGAAGGCGAAGAACAAGGCGTTTGGAATAGTTTGTTCAACTGGAGGCGCTGAGAACAGGTGGTCACTCAGTTGAAGAAGCGGATTGCGCTACCATCTCGTGGGTTGCTGAGTTCGTCCGCGCGATTTACACGCCCTGGTCGGAGTCGGTCAAGCTATAGATCCTCATCTTGTCTACTGATTCCTTGGAAAGTGGTTCTTCGGCTCCCCCAAATGCGTTATCATGGAGGATACGGAACTTTACGCAGTTATAACAGGAAAATGTAGTATATTGTTCAAGTCCACTTGTTCCAGAGTAAATCGAATTAGACGATATCCAAAAGATCTAAATGTTGTATTGAATCTCTACTATTCTTAGCAATAATTTTGACTCGCATAGCGCCTTCGCAAGAAACCAAATTCCCATTTTAACTGCCTAGTCATCTAACAATGCTTGGCACGATAGATTGCAATTAGATAGCTCTCCACGTAATCGTTTCACAGATTCATCTCAAATCGTCCTGACAAATAGGTTTGGGGAATAAGCTAGAGTTTCGGTATCGTTCAAGTTATCGTACATAAGTCTCTTCCTTCTTGAGTGTTCTTGAAGATCGATTTTCAGGGTCAATTAAGCGCTCAGAACAAAATTATTGAGTGTACGCAACAGAGAGAGTCCTGAAAGTGGAAGACTCTGCTTTGATTTGACCTCATACCATCCTCGCGCGGGCCGAGTCTCGGCTTCTTTTTCACCTTCCGACTTGTATATAACTCCCGTCCCCGAGATTTTGTTCTACTCCGATATACTTCTCTTTTCCAGCTCGACCCCAAATCCCATTCCAGATT
Source organism: Aspergillus japonicus CBS 114.51 (assembly GCF_003184785.1). Taxonomy (NCBI): domain Eukaryota; kingdom Fungi; phylum Ascomycota; class Eurotiomycetes; order Eurotiales; family Aspergillaceae; genus Aspergillus; species Aspergillus japonicus. The sequence continues at coordinate 660,836 of NW_020291643.1, read as the reverse complement.
TCTTTCCTCGAGGTTTCCACTTTCTTCATCTCTCTGACAACTGCATGAACACCATTGACAGTCGTAGGGACCGTGCTAATCCCAGACGCGCCCTCCCAACATGAATGCCGGCTACAAGGTGGTTTCTCTCGCCTTCGGAGAAAAAGCAGGTAGAACGCGCGTTTCTCGCGCTTGTGACCGATGTCATCGGCAAAAGGTAAATTATCTACTTACTACATGATGAGTTTCTTGGACAATCCTCATGTTGCATAGATCAAATGCGATGCAGCCCAACCCCGGTGCAATTGGTGCACTCATCAGGACGTCCCCTGTCTTTACGATAGGCAACGCAAGAGACGCCGCAATTATATGTGAGTGAATACCTTATATATATACGACGGGCTTCTTCCGATTGAGGGTCATTGAAGTGGTGCTTGGGAAATACCCTACTTGGCTCCTCAAGTGTGCGCTGACGTGACCGTCTTTAGGCAGCCACGAGAAAATGCTCGCAGTTCTCAAGACGGTCAGTTCAAGTTCCATGTCACAGGCTTGTTCAAGCACAGAGCACGAGCTATCTTGTTAACTTCAAGCACCGCAAATACTGAGCGTCGCATTAGGGCTTCATATCAATGCGTCTGATCACGGAGTGGTGGGTGATTCTACCCTGCCGCCTAGTAAACTTCGAAATCACACTGCGGAGCACTTAAGCGGCCACATCCCAATAACTAAAGGGAACGCCTCGTTGTCATCAGCTTCAGACACTATCCCTGCAATACCGTGCACGCAGGGTAGTCAGCATTCCAGACAATCATCACCGACCATTGATTCTTTTAGCTCTCCACCCTGGGAGAATATTGCACAATATGACCCCGGTCTGAATCACGAATCAAGTTCAATTGATCGAACAAGTCTACCTGACTATGATGTGATCAAATCCCTTGCCATTGACTTCTACTCTTCGATTTATAGTTCCATATTCCCGATAATAGACCCCATTCTCTTCCAACGAACTTTATCGTATGCTTATGAGATTGATCCTCGTACGCGAGGGGCTAGGAAGTCTGCTTGTCTCTGCGTGTGGGCTTTTCTTGCGTTCATGTCGATACATCAATTAGAAGCAGGTCATCGCATCTCGCTAACTGAACGTTTGCGCGTTTTGCACTATATTGAGACCTCCATGCATATAGGGCAAGAGCCCGACATAGACCTGCTGCAAACATCAGTCATCATGATTGTCGTCTATCTTTTTTCGGGAAAACTTCGAATGGCTGTCATGTGGAGCACTTTCGCCTCTCGAGCAGTACTCCTTCTCGGAGGCCATTCGAAGACATGCCTTGAGCGCGCGTCGCTCTTCACCTACTCAATTGAGCTAGGGTCTAGGAAAGACGCGCATCTTCGAAACCTTTTCTGGCTGTGCTATCATTTCGATAAAGAACTTTGTCGGCGTACCGAACAGCCTCCGTTTCTGTCTGAACACAATTGCGATCTGAGTCTTCCTAGAGGCTACAAAGATTATGTCCAATTTACCATGGAAGCAGATATTTACTCCCGGCCTCTATTTCCCGGCGATCTTCGGTTAACGGAGATCCGTTCCCAGGCTTATGCTGCTTTGTACTCTCGGCGAGCCCTCGAGAAAAGTGATGGCGAGATTTTGCAAGCCATTCGAACATTGGATGGTCGGCTTGAAGAATGGCGAATGGCTGTTGCACCTGACCACCGTCCAAAGCTTTTCTTCTCTGCAGCCAGGAGTATTGGCCGCGATGGCGCAGACATGCGGGCGGTGATGCTTCGTCTCGAATTTTACCACTGTCTAGCTTACGTCCATTTGGCGAGTACTCGTTGCAAGTCATGGAGCCATCGGCATAAAGGAGAGCTAGAGGGAGTCAGCACGAGTTTAAAAATCTCTGTGTCGGCCTGCCGCTCATCCTTGCAATTTCTGCTAGCAGTGAAGTCGGCCTTGAAACCCAAGGTTTTCTGGTACGCATTCTAAACATAGGCATTCCCCTCCGCTTCTCACTGATTTATTACCTGTCTATTGCTGAGTCTTCTAACCTGAGGTCTTCCAGGCTCGTCGTGTTCTATCCCATAATTGCTATGCAAACCATTCTCTGGAATGTCCAGGAGAACGCAAGTACTCAAACTGCGACGGACGATGTTACCCTTATTAGTGAGGTCGCGCAGTTCATGCATGGCCTAGCCACACAAGCCGCACTGCAGAATGAGGGACTCGGGTCTGAGGACCGAGTTTGTACCTTCATTGCGGACCTTGAACGCGCAGCCCGCCAGTCAGTATTGAAAAGTGCCCCCGCCACTATCAGCCGACAGGGCGCTGATGTTGCGGTCTGAGTACGCCAAACCTAAGCTCGGGAGAACCCTGTGCTTCCTTCGGGGTTGTTCCCTCAATGCAGTTCATAAGAAGGTTGTTTGGTGTTCCGAGCCTTGATCTTTTATTGCAGACATGTCCAGGGCTACGACTCGGTAGCAAACGTGCCATCTCAATCTACATCAACCCGAGCGGTTATCTATGCACGCGACACAATCAGTCGTGGGGGACGAATCAAATCGGTATGTTGTGGTCAAGCCTGAGGATGTAGTAACAGTCTATTGGCTTGTCTGGCTGCAATCAACTCGTTGTAGATCAAGATTGATGCATCCAAAAGACAGTAGAGACATTTCTGGGCTGGACACCAACATCCAAATAACGATGCTTAGTAGGTGCAAATGTCGCGTGTACCCCGGAAGACACATAATGGAGTATAAAGAAATATGTTTCTGAGAAGGGCCTTTATCTGCCCGGAGCGGCTCGGAAGGCATGTAGATATACCTCAGCCTGGGCACTTGGGGTCCATCCACTTCTGTGTGATTGAGCTGGTCGCAAAGAGAACAAAGCTGTGTGGAGGTCAATGGAATTGCATCATCTCTTATCGAAGCGGCCGGGAAAATCCCAGCTCCGTGCGGGCACGTGGCGGCCAATCGTAACCACCGACGGGGGTTTCCGTACCTCCAGCTCCCGGCGGCGAGGAAATCCCCCAAATTTATACCGTTGAGGTGGCTTCTTCGTGCTTTCCTCTTCATCTCTCGTTGCGACAGCGGTTCGACATCAGCAGCCCGGATTTGATGGTTTAGGCGCCTCACCATCTATGCTTACCTACTGAGAGGCCTTTTCCAACTTCCTAAGTTCGCGTCGTTTGACCCGCGTCGTGGTCATCCGAGTGTCATCATGTGGGTTTCGCCTTCTTTGGACTGCATTTATTCTCGTTCATCTACTAACACGCAGGTCTGACCATAGGGCGAGACTCGTGGATGATAATCAGATCAAATATGCGTCGCTTCACAATCCCCTTCCCACCCAGCTACACACCTACGTCTGGCCTTTCCTGATTATCTGGCCGGCGTTCTTCGCTTTCTACCTGTCTCCTGAGCGCTACGATACTTATATTCAAGGCCAAGAATGGACTTTCGTTTTCTCTGGCTCGATCATCACGGCGCAGTCACTCCTTTGGCTAATGACAAAATGGAATATCAATATTGAAACCCTGTTCACCGCTACCAAGGCCCGGTCGGTCGATTCTGCCCGTCTTATCAAGGTCATCCCGGCCGCCAACGCTGGCTCCGCTGAGATCTGTCCGTTGGTCGTTGATACTCGTGGTGGAAAGAAGACGATCTCATTTTTGTTCCAGAAGCGCCGTTTTCTCTTCAACGAAGAGACTAAGTCCTTCGCTCCTCTGTCGTACGTGCTTGATGCAGAGCCCAAGCCTGCACTCAAGTTCTTTCAGAAGAGCCAGGGCTTCACGACTAAGGAAGAAATCGAGCGCGTTCGCCACCACTATGGAGACAACACTTTCGACATCCCCGTTCCCGGTTTCGTTGAGCTCTGGAAGGAGCACGCAGTCGCGCCTTTCTTCGTTTTCCAGATCTTCTGTGTCGGTTTGTGGATGCTGGATGAATACTGGTACTATTCCTTGTTCACGCTCTTCATGCTTGTCATGTTCGAGAGCACGGTCGTCTGGCAACGGCAGAGGACCCTCGGTGAGTTCCGGGGTATGAACATCAAGCCTTACGACGTTTGGGTTTACCGTGAGAAGAAATGGCAGAAAATCACCAGCGACAAGCTCTTGCCCGGTGACCTTATGTCTGTCAACCGTACCAAGGAGGATGGCGGTGTTGCTTGTGATATTCTACTCATCGAGGGCAGCGCCATCGTCAACGAGGCTATGCTTTCTGGGGAGAGCACACCTCTCCTGAAGGAATCGGTTCAACTCAGACCCGGAGACGACTTGATTGAGCCTGATGGATTGGACAAGAACGCCTTCGTTCACGGAGGCACCAAGGTTTTGCAGATTACCCATGCAAACACCGCTCCCGAGGATCTTGTTTACAAGAATGATTCGAGCATTCTGCCTACTCCGGATGCTGGCGCGCTCGGTGTCGTCGTTAAGACCGGATTCGAGACTAGCCAGGGCAGTCTCGTGCGCACAATGATTTACTCTACTGAACGGGTCTCTGCCAACAATGCGGAAGCTCTGCTCTTCATTCTGTTCCTTCTCATTTTCGCCATCGCCGCCTCCTGGTACGTCTGGCAGGAGGGTGTTGCGCAGGATCGCAAGAGGTCAAAGCTTCTTCTGGACTGTGTCTTGATCATCACCAGTGTCGTCCCTCCCGAACTCCCCATGGAACTCAGTCTTGCCGTCAACACCAGCTTGGCTGCCTTGAGCAAGTTCGCCATCTTCTGCACGGAGCCTTTCCGGATTCCTTTCGCTGGACGCGTCGATGTTGCCTGCTTTGACAAAACCGGCACACTCACTGGTGAGGATCTTGTTGTTGACGGTGTTGCTGGGCTTACTCTTGGTCACGCCGGTGCTAAGGTTGAATCGGACGGCGCACACCCTGAGCTGGCCAAGGGCGGCAACATCGGACTTGACACTACGCTTGTGCTTGCAAGTGCCCACGCCTTGGTCAAACTCGATGAGGGCGAAGTGGTTGGTGACCCCATGGAGAAGGCTACTCTCAAGTGGCTCGGTTGGACTCTCGGCAAGAACGATACCTTGACTGGTAAGGCCATGCCTGCCACTGGTCCTGTCGTTCCCGAGTCCGTTCAGGTTGTGAGGCGGTTCCAGTTCTCTTCTGCGCTCAAGCGCCAGAGCACGATTGCTACTGTTGTCCTTGATGATCGCAAGGCCCACAAGAAGGTCAAGTCTACCTTTGTGGGTGTTAAAGGTGCTCCCGAGACTATCCGTACCATGCTTGTTGATACTCCTCCGGGTTACGAAGAGACTTACAAGTACTTCACCCGTAACGGTGCCCGTGTCCTTGCTCTCGCTTACAAGTACCTCTCTCATGAGTCTGAATTCTCTCGCGGACGCATCAACAACTACACCCGTGAGGATGTTGAGTCTGATTTGACCTTTGCCGGCTTCCTCGTCTTGCAGTGCCCTCTTAAGGACGATGCCATCAAGGCCGTCCGCATGCTCAACGAGAGTAGCCACCGTGTTGTTATGATCACCGGTGACAACCCGCTGACAGCCGTCCATGTTGCACGTCAAGTCGAAATTGTGGACCGTGAGGTCCTGATCCTCGATGCTCCTGAGAATGACAAGTCTGGAACAAAGCTGGTCTGGCGAAGCATCGATGACAAAGTTAACATTGATGTCGATCCTACTGAAGCCCTGGACCGTCGCATCCTAGACACCAAGGACATTTGTGTCACGGGCTACGCTTTGGCTAAGTTCAAGGGACAGAAGGCCTTGCCCGACCTTCTTCGTCACACTTGGGTTTACGCCCGTGTCTCTCCCAAGCAGAAGGAAGATATCCTCCTGGGTCTCAAGGATGCCGGTTACACGACTCTGATGTGTGGTGATGGTACCAACGACGTTGGTGCTCTGAAGCAAGCTCATGTTGGCGTTGCCCTCTTGAACGGTTCCCCTGAGGATCTTCAGAGGATCGCTGACCACTACCGAACAACCAAGATGAAGGAAATCTACGAAAAGCAGGTTGGCATGATGCAACGTTTCAATCAGCCCGCTCCTCCTGTTCCTCTTCAGATCGCCCACTTGTACCCCCCTGGTCCCAGCAACCCCCACTACCAGAAGGCTATCGATCGTGAGGCGCAGCGCAAGGGCGCCGCCACTCCAGGTGCGCAGGGCCAGGCAGAAGCGATTCCGACCATTACCTCGCCAGGCGCCCAAGCCCTACAGCAGGCTAACTCCAATTTGACCCCCGAACAACAACGGCGGCAACAGGCGGCGGTTTCTGCTGCTGGATTCGCTGACAAGCTCACCACATCCATGATGGAACAAGAACTCGATGACAACGAACCCCCGACTTTGAAGCTCGGAGACGCCTCGGTTGCTGCTCCGTTCACGAGCAAACTTGCCAATGTTATTGCTATCCCTAACATCCTTCGTCAGGGACGCTGCACCCTTGTTGCGACCATCCAGATGTACAAGATTCTCGCCTTGAACTGCTTGATCAGTGCATACAGCTTGAGTGTCATCTACCTGGACGGCATCAAGTTTGGTGACGGTCAAGTCACCATCAGCGGTATGCTGATGAGTGTCTGCTTCCTTTCCATCTCCCGCGCGAAGGTTAGTTACTTCTGATGCATACAACATTTTGCCTTTGCTTTACTAACTCCCGAAACTAGTCTGTGGAAGGCTTGTCCAAGGAACGTCCGCAGCCGAACATCTTCAACGTCTACATCATCGGCTCTGTGCTTGGTCAATTTGCTATCCACATTGTTACCTTGATCTATCTGTCGAACTACGTCTACTCGATCGAACCGTAAGTCACTCCGTCTATTACAAATTCTAAGGTTGCAGAGAAATGCTAATTAGCACTAGGAGACAATCCGATATTGATTTAGAGGGAGAGTTCGAGCCGTCGCTTCTCAACAGCGCCATCTACCTGCTTCAGCTCATTCAGCAGATTTCGACCTTCTCGATCAACTATCAGGGCCGTCCCTTCAGAGAGTCGATTCGTGAGAACAAGGCGATGTATTGGGGGCTGCTAGCCGCCTCCGGTGTTGCTTTCTCTTGCGCCACGGAGTTCGTTCCGGAATTGAACGAGAAGCTGCGCCTGGTTCCCTTCAGCACTGAGTTCAAGGCTACTCTGACTGTTTTGATGGTGTTCGACTACGCTGGATGCTGGATCATTGAGAACGTGCTCAAGCGACTGTTCAGTGACTTCCGGCCGAAGGATATCGCTATTCGCCGGCCAGATCAGCTCCAGCGGGAGGCGGAGCGCAAGCGCCAGGAGGCGTTGGAGCAGCAGACAGGGATAAAGGCATGAGGAGGCCTGGGTACAATTCAGGGTGTTGGGTACATTAGAGAGACCTCTATTAATATGTCCTGTCTAGATATATACTGTTATGCTGATTGGTAAGAAAGGCCCTTACGGCCATCGGAATGTGTGTTCATAGAACAAATGAAGTCATAGAAGAATTTTGTGTCGTGTCTTCTGCATTTCGGTGTGACGTAGTGATTGAGACTGAGTAAAATAAGATGGAATGTGACAAAGTGGATCGATCGATCATTCCTTAGTTGTAATACTCGTAAGGATGGATATTGTAGAACCATGGACTTGTGCCTCAGGTGTGCAAGCCGGCGAGCGATAAGCCAATTTCCGGCTACGTCTGTCACCTTCCCTCCCCCCTTTGAAGCTCCACCTTCGGGCAAGGCTGCCGCTGGACTGACGGTCTCCTCTCACAACCCCCCTTTTGGCTACCACTCACAACTCACCTCTCCTTCTTTGACTGCTCCTTCTTGTTCCTCTCCTTCTCCTCTGCTCCACATGGGCTTCTGTCTCTCATGCGCTCATAGTCTCCAGCCAAAATGCCCCGGAGGACGCTGGGTGGAGGTCGTGTTCTAGGCCCCGCGAACGCTCGTTCTCCATCCGCTGCTGCGATCCCGTCTCCGCAACTGAACCATCCAAGGAACCTTGTCTTATCGCCCTCCGCCAGCAGTCTTTCCCTCAGTTCCCAGGCGTCCACTTCTCAATTCTCGTCCGAGGCCCAAGACCTGACCTCGCGCATCTCCCTTGAGAATGCCTCCACCGCGATACCTGCCGCTCCGGCGGCTGCCGGAGCTCAGCTGGTCTGTCCGATTTGCAGTGAAGAGATGGTATGGCAGCATGCTTATCCCCCCCCCCCTCATAGACTACCGGCAGACTGACAGGGACTTGGACTCAATAGGTGACACTACTACAATTGAATAGGTACTCCCACCGCTCGCTACCTTCGTTGATCTGCGCCACATAACTAATCCCATGTCCTCCCCTCCGCCAGACACATCGATGACGTACACCAAAACCTGGAAGATGATCGACAAGACGAAGTCAAAGATTGGTTCAAGACGCAGATGGACAAGGCGAAGCGGTTTCAACCTCTTGCGGTGTTGAACCAGAAACTCAAGGGGCTCGACGTGTTCGAATCGAACGAGAACCTCCAGCTGCCCTTCGCGGGGCCGAGTCGCGCGTCGTCGTCCGGCCCGACCGCATCGACACATGCACATGTGAACCATCCGCCACCACCGCCGCCGTCATCGTCGGAGAGACCGCTCGATCCAGATGATATTATCACGAAGGAGCATTGGCAGGGTCGGACCCTGTATGATTCGTGCTTGGAACCGTCGTGCGGGAAGCGGCTGAATACGACGAATGGCTGCGTCAACTGTCGCAAGTGCGGGAAGCTGTTCTGCGAGGAGCATACGATGTATCAGATGAAGCTGTCGAGGTCGGCGCAGCATGAGCCGGTTCGGGGTCTGTGGTGTCGCGTTTGTGAGACTTGTTACAAGTCCAGAGAGGGGTATAATGATCATACTGGTAATCTTCGGCTCCTGGTACGGTAGGATTTTGGTAGGCTGACTGGTTTGGAATAGGCTTGACGCGAGACCGGATGGATGAATTCAAGGCCGTCCGGAAACATACGGTCGACAAGGCGCTGCTGGAGGTTTCGCGTCTGGAGAAACGTCTGACGCGACTCACACAATTGTTGGCGGGCTTGCCGGTGGATCAGATTCAGTCGAATGCCAACAAACTGTGGTCGCTTTCGTGGCAGGGTGATCAGCGAAAAGCTCTGGAGCAGACCATCGTCAGCTGGCAGGATGATGCAAGCGTCCTCCGCTGTCCCTTTTGCCAGCAGGAATTCTCCAGCTACTCTTTCCGGAGACATCATTGCAGAACTTGCGGGCGGGTTGTATGTGGTGATCCTACAACGGCTTGTTCCACGGAGGTTCCCTTGAGTATATCGTCCCGTACGTTGCCATTGTGATCCGTCTGTGGGGATACTAGCTTACAGAGATTGATGTTGGCAGAGTCGGCAGTCGCTAAAACACCCGCGGAAAAGTCAGATCGCGCCGGCGTGATCAACGTTGATGTCAGGCTCTGCAAGGACTGCCGATCGACCTTGTTCGATCGACGTGATTTTGAGGCTGAACTCCTCCGGAAACCACCAGCTGTGAGGGCTTATGAGAACCTCACACAGTTCGAGAGAGGCATTCGGCTCTTGTTACCGAAGTTTCAGAAGCTCCTAACAACTTTACAGTATGTACACTATAGCAGTTTGCGCTGGTCTTAGAATGGAGTCATTAACTTTTGCTGGCAGAGATCCTCGACGACCCCCCTCATCAGCACAACTCGCGGAAGCTTCCAAGGTGCGTAAACGACTTACGGACTCGTTCGCCCAGTATGATGTCGCGGCCAGACGGATCCGGGATATGCCGACGGAGTCGCCCACACAACAGCGCTTGCAGAAGGCCATTTATCAGCAGGCAAGCAATTTCTTGCACCTACACATGTTGCCGTTGAAGACGCTTCCCAAGCTGCTCAAACATGCCACTCCCAATGGAAATGGACGACTGCCCGGCCCCAGTAGCACCCCCGGAAGTCCAAGCCAAGGCCTCGTCGGCAGCCCTCGACGGCCCGAGTCCGCTTTGGCGTCGATCAAATATGGTAGCGTTGCGGCTAGCGCCAGCACCAGCAGCCTCGCCAGCGACACGAGTAGCGCTGTCTCTGCGCTGGAGGCGGAGGAGAAAGCCCTCCGGGAGCGGTTAATTGTGCTCGAGGAACAAAAGTTCTTCGTGTCGGAGATGATCGCCGACGCGAACCGACGCCGCAAGTTCGATGAGGTCAGCAGCCTAGCGATGAATGTCGAGGATCTCACGCGGGAGATAGACCGGGTCAATGGGATGCTTGATGGGTTAGATTTTGAGGGTGTATACACCGGCAATCGTCAGCCGGGTAGTTGATGTTGGTTTGCTATACTCCATTGGTTGACATTTTTTTCTTTCGACTCTTCACTACAATTGAATTCAAGTCCAGTGCAGGCACGGCGTTGTGGATCATTGTCAGTTTTTGCGTTGAAGTTGCATAGCATGGGCGTTTTGTATGTATGTATGTATGTATGAAGTGTGATGCATGCGTGTTCGGATGGCAGACGGGGTTCCATCGAATCGAATGACCGGGTTGTTCACTGGGTGGAGTACGAAGTAGTAGTGTATTGCGTGCGTGCAAGGTTGGAGGGACTCGGAGCAGCTTTGCAAGGGGGGCAGCAGCCGTTGCATGGCATGGCAGTTGAAGCGACGTTTGCCTTTTGACATGTCCTCCCCTCCTTTCCCCTCAACCCGACATTCTCTCGGATTTGGAACCCTATGTTTTGCCATTTATGTTCATCCCTCCCGTTCTTGACCACCCGAGCAATCCATCCAATTCAGAAATCACCACCCCTGTATTTGAATCAAAAACTAGTACCACTCTACAATAGCACTGTACATGCCCTAATTGAAAGAAACCCCCCCCCCCCAGCACGCCACACGGAGCCCCCCGGACCCGAGGAACCCGATCCCTCCCCAATCCGACTTCCAATCCCCCCTTCCCTCCTCCTCCTCCTCCGCCCAAATCCCAACCCAAGCTAAACTAGCAAGCCAACCGGGCCCACGATCAAACCCATGATCCATGCTGAAATTACTATGTGCATCCCATACAGCACTTCGTGGTTGAAGTAGCACGAAACACACCCCAACCAGTGACTAGGGCACACGTGGCCCAGCAGATTGCGGGTCTACTGTTGTAAATGTACACTTCACTGCTGTTGCATGCAGGTAGGCATTGGAGAAGACAGCGGGGGTTTTTGGCCTTCATTTCCTGCCCTTCCGTCTAGTCGAACTGGGCAGGTAGTTTTCCCCTATGAGGCTAAATGTGGTTCTCTGGGGGGTGGATGGGTTCAACTGGGGTTGGGGTTGGGTTGCGTAGGGTTGCGTAGGGTAGCCGGGGTGGAGTGAGTGGGTTGGTTGTTCTTTCCCTCCTTCTCCTTCTCTTCGTCTTCTTCTTCTCTTCTTCTTCTTCTTCTTCTCTTCTTCTTCTTTCTCTTTCTTCACTTGTTTCATTTTTGTTTCTGAAGATGAATGTTTAATGCTTGATGCTTGGTGATTACTGTTATTGATCCATTGGATCTCGATTTGGATTCAGTGAGTTATATATACCCCGTATATAATAAGCGAGTTCGTACTCGACTTCAATTCGCGGTTTTCTGGGTCGCACGCATTGTATTGGCTGGTGGGGTTGTTTGGCTGCGCTGCTGCACTGCTGCTACCGCTGCTACGACTCGCTGCCTTATATTGTCAGTAGTGCTGTGCTGTGCTTGGAGAGGGGTGAGGAGTGAGGGTGTGTGAGGTGTACATACAGTACATCCATATCTCCCGGCGTGGGGGAGGGATTGCAACCGTTTTTGCCATCAATGCTTGCTCTTGCCCCTTGTCTCTTCTCTTGTGTGAAGCTCATATTCGCTCTGAGCAGCTTTGAAGTGGGGATTGTAGTCTGAGTTTACTTACCTACTTGCTTGTATCTGTGCCTACGTCCGGTAGGGTTGGGCGCTACTCGTGTTGGTGGAGTGCCTCACCTCTTTTCCTATCTCTTCTCGTTGTGATCTCACCTGCTTTGCGTTCCGAATCAGGTCTGTCGTCAAGGTATACATCGCACAGCGTTACATACTACGACTATCCCATATTCGCCCTGCGCTCTACACTCTAACATACACCCCCCCGGGGAAGGAAAATGGCCGACCCCCCACCCCCAAAAGACAAACTCGAAGTCGCCCTCTTCCTCGCCGCCACGCAAGGCTACGACACCATCGTCACCCTCCTGCTGGGCACCCCGGGCGTCAAACTCGAGAGCCGCGACGAGCTCGGCCGCACCCCGTTCTTCTGGGCCGCCGCGCACGGCCACGACAAGGTCCTACAGCTTCTGCTGGGCACGGGGGCCGTCGACCCCAACGTGCGCGAGACGGCCCGCGGCGGGCTGTCGGCGCTGAGCGCCGCGGTCGAGGGTGGCCACGCGGCCGTCGTGACCCGGTTGCTCGGGGTCGGGGTCGACGTGCAACCGGCGGATGGCCAGGGGAAGACGGCGTTGATGTATGCCGTCGGCAGTATTGAGGATCCCGGGGTTCGTTTGGCGGTTGTCACGGCGCTGGTGGGGGCCAAGGCGGAGGTGAATGTCCGGGATGAGGATGGGAGGGTGCCGTTGGGGGTCGCGGTGGAGAAAGGGGACGCGGCGGTTGTGGGGGTTCTAGTCAAGGCCGGGGCGGATGTGAATGTGCGGGATGGGAAGGAGGAGAATGCGGTCTGGCCGTTGGAGGTGGCGGTTGAGAAGGGGGATGTCGATGTTGTGGAGGTCTTGGTGGATGCGCAGGCGGATCCGAATGCGGGGTTGGATTGTGAGGGGGAAGGAGGGGAAGGTGAAGTTGCTGCTGCTGCTGCTGCTGCTGCTCGGGCACCGCCGTTGTCGGTGGCGGTGGAAATGGGGAATGAGACGATTGTACAGTTGCTGCTTAAGGCAGGCGCGAATCCCGATGCTAAAGATTTGGCTGGCCGCGCACCACTGTCGGTGGCGGTTGAGAAAGGGAATGAAACGATTGCACAGTTGTTACTCAAGGCTGGCGCGAATCCGGATGTTAGGGATGGAGATGGGAGGCCGCCGCTGCTGTGGGCTGTGGAAAAGGGCTCCGAGGAGGTCGTGCGGTTGCTGATCGCCTCGCGGAGACTCAACCTTGATCTCGTGGATGATGCAGGTCGGTCAGCTCTCTGGTGGGCTGCGCGAATGGGTTTGCTCTCGATCGTGCGGTTGCTGGTTCGGCACGGGGCCGACTTGGAGATTCAACCCACAGAACCTGAGGATGCACAGCAGCAGCAACAACAACCTTGTGGGACTGCCTTATATCAAGCCGGTCGACGCGGTCATTTTGAGGTGGTCAAGTATCTGCTGAAGAAGAAAGCGGACATCAATGCCCCGGCTCGAGGCCTGTCCCTGCTGATGTCCTTAGTCTTGTATGATCGGGGCAAGCGGGGACGGAAGATGATTGAGTTACTCCTCGACGCAGGGGCTGACGCCAACACCAAGGATACCTCCGGACGAACGATTCTAGACATCGCAGCAGCCGATGGCGATGTTGAGCTGGCTAAAATCGCCCTCGACAGCGGCGTCGGACTGGAGGCCACGGCGGAGGACGGCATGACAGCGCTGCACCGGGCGGTCATCAACCGCCACGACCACATCATGGACATGCTCCTAGACTATGGTGCCGATCCAGAAGCTCAGGATGGTAACGGCGATACGCCTCTGCACTTTGCAGCCGCCAGTGGTCGGCGGAATCTGTTCGAGTTGTTCCTGGAGAAGTCGCCCGATATCAACGTGACCAATTTCTCCGGCGAGAGCCCCCTGCACAAGGCCGTCCAACGGGGTCGGCGGAAAATGGTTGAGTATATGATCCGCAACGATGCGGACCTCGAGGTCCGTGACGACTACAAGCGAACGCCGTTGCTCAAGGCAGTAGGGGCGGAGAACCACGTTATGAGACTGCTGGTCAACAAGGGAGCTCATGTGCATGCGAAGGACATGTTCGGGCAGACGGCGCTGCATATGGCGGCAGAGGCCGGGCTGGCTGATGATGTGTACTTCTTGCTGGGCCATGGCTTGTCGGCGAGCCTGCCGGATGATCGTGGTCGAACCCCCAAGGAGCTTGCAGCTAAAAATGGAAGGAAGGATGTCATCGCCATCTTTAAGCGGATGGAACTGATGGCTCCGAAGCAGGAGGAGGATGAGGATTCCTCAGAAGGATGAGTAGACCGACTGCGGGAGGAATATCATTGGAGTTTTGATGTACGTATTATATAGTACTTGTCGGGCTGATTAGCGCATGTAAAGGTTGTTTGTAAGAAATGCACCGTACCTTTAAGCGACCATGAATTCGTCATATGAGCGAGAATCGAGGGTTCGGCGGCTTCGTCCGAACCATGGGCAGCAGGATAAGAGAGTTCCGGTTACAGTGCGAAACTGAATTGATCATCAACAAATGACATGGAAGGGCAAAAAAAGGGATATTCTCATCTCCATGGCAAGTCAACTGGTAGCAAAAAATATCAGAAGCAAAAGTTAAAGCCCAACGCGGGGGTTGAACCCGCAACCTTGAGATTAAGAGTCTCACGCTCTGCCGATTGAGCTAGCCGGGCTGGTTGTTGAAGAGACAAAAGTATTTTGATTATATGTTAGGTAATGCTGGCTTCAAAGCAATCGAAAATACTTCTGGTGCTGAAAAGCAAGGGAGCCGAGAGCCGGCTCTACCGTGGAACTCTACCTTATGAGGTACGCTCCGGATAGCACTGTCCTCCATTGGCAGCGTAGGGTGTACCACGTATCTCACATGGTGGATATTTTTCACTTTTGAAACAGTGTTTGAGTCCCGTGGACTATCAGGCTTGGATTGTTTCGGGTGAGAGAAATAAAGAGATAAAAAATGGTGGAGAAGCTGAGAATCGACCAAAAAGTGAAGCCCAACGCGGGGGTTGAACCCGCAACCTTGAGATTAAGAGTCTCACGCTCTGCCGATTGAGCTAGCCGGGCTGATTTGTTAAAAGATGAAGCAGGGGTTAGCATCAGATCCCGCTAAATGAAACGTGTAGCTTCACCACCATGCTCAGACCCGGTGTGTTGGTGGCACTGTAATCTACTGCTATATCAGCGGATGTGACCCACGTTACATGGATCATTGTGACTGTAGATTTGGGGCATCTCAGTCGGTGTCCGTGCCTTACCTGGTCGACTGGCTGCGCGTCAACGCTGGACTAGCGAGCAGGTGATTGCCCGGGGGGGCAATCGTGGGAGCGGCTCGATTGAGGTCTGAGGGATGTACTTAATGGAGTAGGCACATCGGCCATGCTGAACGGGTATTCGACTGGCTTCTCATCCGTATGCGGCTGTGGTACTTGCAGTATCTTGTCTGTGAGCGTAGTGGTTGGTATGACGAACGCAGCACCGACGATGACTTGTTGGGCTTGATTTAGCTTGTATGAACCAGACAGCCTTGTAGTCGGTTGTTTTTGTGCGTCTGTCTTGTTGCGCTGTATGGCTCTGGTGTATGAGGTGACATCTGTCGGAGGTGGGCTTTGTTCGTGCTTGATTTATTTAGTTGGTGTAGGCCACGTTTCGGTTTAGCAGCCACTGAATGGGACTAGCTGGGCGTATGCACATATATATCTTGCCCAAAAGGGATGAGGGGGAAATGCCGGAATCGAGAAGGATGAGACGGAATGGCGCAATCATTTTCGAAGGGACCAAGAATAGCCAACCGACAGACTGGGTTAACGAGTCGAACGAGTATGCTTGAGGATAGAAGGTAGTGTTTACCCATATCTCACCGTCATTCATATGAAGACCACTTGTGATAGTAGCATTAAGCCCGATTTGGTGGGCTGCATGACTAGTGTCAGGCTGCGACATAGAGCCATGGCTACAACCGCTCTCAACCAAGTCAGCCCGGCTAGCTCAATCGGCAGAGCGTGAGACTCTTAATCTCAAGGTTGCGGGTTCAACCCCCGCGTTGGGCTTTAACTTTTGCTTCTGATATTTTTTTTGCTTCTTGGAATGTAGTGGTTGACTCCTGCCCCAATCAAGCATAGTAATCAATTAAACAGCCCGTATTCGGATTGAAAATTCAACGAAGTGGTTCGCACCGTGCTCAAGACATGCCTTCACCACAAACAGGAGCTCCAGAGAAGCACCCGCAATTGTCAACTGTGTCTGTACATTGCCCATCTTACAAGTTGCAAACCAACACCCCAAGGCGACAGACAATAAGCAATATATCCTCCTGTAGATCAAGCCCTAATCTTCGTCCATCATTGTCGAGCTCGACTCCCCGATCATCAAGCCCCGTCTAGCCTTCTCCTCCGTCAATTGCCGCACGGTCTCAGTCAAAGCCATCACCTGCTCCTTCAACTGTACGAGCTCAGCCGTGGTACTGTCCACGTGGAGGTTCGGCGCAGTTTCATGGACGGACTGCTTCCAGGCATCGTCGACTTCAAAGTCCACCTCCTCAGCGGCATGCTCCCACTCCTGGACACTATCATCATCCTCCTCCCCACGGCGCCGGTTCCACCTAATCCGCCTCGCGTCCCGGACCTCGAGGAATGCAGTAATCAGCAGAATAGGCGAGTAGATAATCCCCATGATCACGTCATTCAACTTGGCATAGTACTGCCGTGGCAACCACCACTCGAAGGGGAGAACTAGAAAGATAATCTCCAGCAAGTTGAAGGCTTCATGGTAGTTATTAGCACCAGCTCATATCCCGGAGCAACAGAACTTACGAGGTATAAACACGTTTTCGTCAGGAGCTCGGACAAATTGCATGGTCTTCAGCGCAAAGGCGGCCATGTATTCATCAATGGCATTTCCAGAGATGTCCTCATAGGCACTGTTGTACAATGCAATGAGGATATTCAGCAGGACTAGCAATAGTTAGTTACCATAGCGCAGCAGAGAGCGGGATACTCACTCGTCATCACCACGAAGTTGAAAAGGTAGTAGAGAATGATGCCGAAAGGAAAAGCAAAGTCTTCAAAAGTGCCGAACTCCGGACTCTGCATGATACTGTTCGCCATACCCTGGATGATGCTTCTCGTGATCGGTATGTCATTGTCCACCTGAGCCATACCGATGAAAGCCTGGAAGAAACCTGCCAGCACGACAAAGAGAAGAGCAAAAAATATCAAGCTCTCTTTCATCATGACCCGTAGCACCACAAACATAGCACCGAAGAACCGGAACGAGTCAAGATAGAGCATCATGCGCATCCAGAACATGGGTCCTGCGAAGGCTAGAAAGTTGTAACTGAGCTCATTGAACTTCTGCCGTTCGGCATCATGCACCGACGGGGAATGAGCCAGAGCCACGACTCGCAGAACGAAGGAAACCACCAACAGAGAATAGAGGGTAGAATTGAAAGCGTTCCAGAAATCGATGTAATGCCAACCGACCTTCCAGACCTTGGCGATCTCATCACAAATGAATGCGAGGGTCATGACATAGAGAACACCCTCGACCACATCTAAATCACCAGAGGGATTGACTGTGTTGATGACCTGGGTATATAGACCGAGATACACCAGAGAAAAGAAAATCTGACAAACGTTTTGGTAAAGAGGTGTCCGCATGCGATCCGGATGGAAATGAACCTTGAAACTAGTATTGTCCCTCTCCTGGTAGGGCACGAAGTTGGTCGGATTACCCTCCTGCTGGCAGAACCAACCGTTCCAGAGATAGCGGATACACTTCTGGTATCCAGAAGACCCGATCACCCTGAGGGCATGGAGATCAACCGCACGCTCGATGACATTGGCTGGCACGGTCTCCTCGCCATCGAGGAAGACCGAGTACCGTTTCAGCAAGACCTGCGCAAGGAGGGCATCTTGATCTTCTTCGTTCTCAATTCTGGAAACAATCAGTTTAGTCAGTCCGCGTTTCGCGAGGTCAGGATAACCCTACATGCGCTTCGCGATGACTTCACATGCAAGAGCTCGACGTTCATGCAGGTCCGAATCCCAGAGCTCTTCTAGAGCCTGGATCTTGAACCAACGTAAGCAGACTAGCAGGCAGAAGGGGACGCAAGCCCGTAAGTCATCGCCACCCGCCTGACAAGCGGTCTGAATGACGTTCTTGGTGATAATTCGACTGTTGGGAGCGGTGAGGGCATCCTCGTCGACCTCACATGAAATCACCTGTTCGATCTGGTATTTAAGTCGAAGTGCAATCCTGGTCACTTCCTTAGAGGGACGCGTAGCGGAGACTTCATCGTCGGTGAAGGTGGGAAGCACTACCATGGCCGTTAGCTTGCCCGACTTCCAGCTCGTATTCCACGCTGGGTTGCACAATGACATGACGTACGACGATGTCGCTCCATATGCCGACGGTGTCGGGTCCGCACAGGGTCAGTGGTAAAAATATCTCGCCAATGACCCATCTTCTACTGTAGAATCCGAAAGGTCGAACTGGTTGAGAGAAGACTGGGTTGCATGGGAAAAGTCAGGACCTCGGGAGGACAAGCTGAGCGAACGAACGCTGATGATGGGTCGAGGGTATACCCAAAACGGCGTCTAGTCTAGGTCCAAACAAGTCGAGCATCCCGCCTGCCCCACCAATTTACTTTCCTCAATGACCTTCAGTTTTATGGAACTCCATCAAAGCCATTAACTCACTGCCCACGTGGAATCAAAACCTAGCTACGGCAAGCATGGCTGGAAGAATTACCCTCCCACTCCCAACTCCCACACCTGGTAACAACGACCTCATCAGGCGCATAGACATTATAATAGTCAATGAAAGAACAGCAGAAAAGGGATTTTGTGTCAGTGTCTAACATAGCCACTGGCGTGAAATCGTAGATCAAAGAAGCTTATGTACACCAGAATCTGCGAAGCTCCTCTCGGTCGGAGGCCAGTCACCACCAGAGGAGTAACCAGCAGCTACTGGCTTCCTCAACACATGAGACCGAAGGTTGCCCTCGTTCCTCATATGGTCTCGACCATCGCCGATGATCTCGATTCGCCCCGTCGCGCGTCAAACCGTACCTCCGTCTCATAAAATCGTGTCACGTCCAAAAACTCTATTGAACTTTTCCGATCCCTGTCCATCGTGCTCAACCATGTCCTCTGATACTCGATACTGATTAATCACAGTTCGTCGGACGAACTGTTGTATCCTCCACCGTTCACCATCATTTGAGCAAGCCCGTAGACCACCAGACGGTATCAGTCGGCATACCCGTGCGCAATTTACTCAAGGTTACCCTCATCGCTCTCGGAGTCATCCTCATCGCCGCTGACCAACATGACCTCACGCTCACGCTTCTCCATGAGCTCCTGGAGGGCAGCATCATCGTGCTCGGTAACGGCCTTGGGAGCCATCTTAACTGTGCAGGCACCACCAGACTCCTTGATCTTGGCCTCAATCCGTTGAATGGCCTCCTCGAGCTGCTGGATACCAATAGCCTTGTCCAAGCACTGGCTAGTCAAGACGTACAAAGGAGGGGCGACCAGCTTGACCTTGATCTGGCTTTCGGCGTTGTTGTTGGCCTCGGCGGTGCGCAGGGCCTCCTTGACGGCATCGATACCATCGTAGCCGAAGCAGGTAACCTCGATATCGGCACGGACCTTGGTGGGATGAGGGGTAAGTCTCTTGCTGATATAATGCGTCAACTCCTTCTTGACGGCTTCGCTGGGAAATTCGACGTCGTTCCACACATCGGGGTTCCTAAGATAACCATAAGTTACACGATTGATCAATGGCATTGTTGCCCGCTATTGCAGCCTTACGTGATGGAGATCTTAAAGGCATCGTGGGAGTGGCCGTATTTGCGGTTCAAGGGCCATCCGATCTGCTGGTATAGGGTCTCAAGAGGGGTCTGGGTGGCCTCGGCAACATGGCGCATGATGGAGTGCACAGCCTTGCTCTTGTTGTATCTCTCCTCACACTTGATAACATCCTCGGGGGAAACACGACGCTTGGACAGATCAATATAACCTGATGACAGGAAACAAAGAGATGTCAGCAGGCTTCAGTTCGATGACGATCAGATCAGTTGCCCTTACCCTTCTCCTTGTCCACACGGAGCACAATGACGACCTCGTTACGGCCAATACGAATGAGCTTCTGGATACTGCGGATACGTCTGCGCGACAGTTCGGAGAGCAGGATCATGCCGTCGATGTTGTCATATTCCAGCAGCTTCACATATGCGCCCATTTCGGCGATCTAAGCATTGCAGAACCGTGACTGTCAGCCAGTGTTTCCTGTTGTCACGTCTCCCAGACCCAGCAGATGCGTACCTGCTTCACATTGACCATGACATAGCTGTCCACCTCCGGGTACTTCTCCTCGTAAAAACGGGAATTTGTCAACGACATTTTCGGCGGGGTTGCGCCTTGTGCTAGGCAAAGCTTTGAGCGGGGTTAAAAGGTCGGACTGGAGGGCCGAGAGAAAATGGGATAAACCGAGACTGGACGGTCTCAAGTCGATATTGCCGGAAGAACCACCGAAAGGGGAGCGAAGGTGTTTGCGAGATGGGTAATGAGGCTTGCCACTTAATCGGGATCACAGAAGCACATTTCGAAAAACCCACATTTGGGCCTCGCGCTTGGCTGAGTCATCACGTGCCGTGCTGGTGACCCTCACCGCTCGGCAGAACCCCCCCGATAGATAGTCTCATGGCTACGATAGCAGGTTGTTATCGCCTGACCGAACGGGGGGCAGGGGCATTACTACTTCATCCCCAACCTTTTAACCTTACCTTTCTTTGCCCCTTCACTCTCTTGCATGCGTGTGGTGGCGGGGTGAAAAGGGATTGAAAGGTAGGCCAGCTTCAGACACGTTGCTCGGCACCGATTTTCTTTTCTCTGCAGCTCCATTGGTCTTTTGGTATGTGCCTTCGTCCAGTGTCTCTCCGTACTATTCTATCCTATGGCTTTGCTCGCTCCGCCTATCTGCTGACGATCCCGCTAACTCTCTTAGCAGTAGCCACCGCGCCCTGCGCTACGGATTCCGCGCTTTTTGACTCGCTGCTTTGCCCTGGACAGTCCATCTACTAGTTGTGCTGTCTTAGTCGCTTCATTTTTTGGAAATATTTTTGCTATCTATTTAGTTTCTACCACATCTGCCGCATATGGCGTATAACGCACTCCTCTAGACTGTCGCATTCCAGATATATTTGGTGACTCGGTGGATCTTCCCCGCAACACTATGCCGGAGACAAACGAGCATCTCCGACAACACCGCTCTTTGCGGGACCAGATCGTGGGACTTTTCCAAGGATTTTCGCAAAGCACTTCCGATGCCTCCCACACAGAACGGATCATCGTGCCCCGAGAACCTAGCGATAGAACCCGTTTGCTGAAATTTTACGATGGTGACGACCCTGCATGTGGTCTGAGAGATGCTTGCAACCACGGTACATTCTCACCAAGACCAGGTAGTGAGGAATATGAGGATGGTACTTCTGGGCCAGATTTTGTCCAGGGGCCTGAGAATATGCCCAGGACAGGGTCAACGGCAGCCTGGCCGGTGAAAAGCCCCAGGTCTCTGTATGTTTGGACCTCAGGTCGATCTAACGGGCCTCAAATGCTGATGACAACAACCTCCAGGTATATCTCATACTACATCCCGTTTTTCAACTGGATACCTCAATATCGGTGGTCGTTCCTGCGCGGCGATCTAATCTCCGCCTTGACAATCGCATCGATCTATATCCCAATGGCCCTTTCTTTGGCCTCGAATCTTGCTCATGCGCCCGCAATCAACGGACTATACTCTTTCGTGTTCCAACCTTTTATCTACGCGATCCTTGGAAGTAGCCCCTTGTTGCTTCTCGGCCCAGAAGCGGCTGGGTCTCTGTTGACAGGTACCATTGTCAAAACGAGTGTCTCGCAGGGACTGTCACGAGAGGACGACGAAGCTGCGAGCGCCATGGTTGTCGGTGTCGCAACTGCCATGGCAGGCTCAATGATACTCGTCGCTGGATTGACCCGGTTAGGCTTCCTAGACAACGTCTTGAGCCGACCGTTTCTCAGAGGCTTCATCACCGCAATTGGCTGTGTCATCTTTGTCGACCAGCTCATCCCAGAAGTGGGCTTAGCTGATCTGGCGAGGGATGCGGGCGTCAGTCACGGAAGTACAGCAGAGAAGCTCGTCTTCCTGCTCAGAAATATCAAGAGCTGCCATGGTCTGACAGCTGCAGTCTCCTTTGCCAGCTTCACGATAATCATGCTTTTCAGGTACGTGATTTCCACCCGCCCCTAATGGAATGGTCGAGTCTCTGACATGCGCATCACGCAGAACACTCAAGAAATTCTTGGAGCCACGGTTCCCTCAGGTTGTCTACTTCCCCGACCGGATTATCGTTGTCATCTTGTCAGCAGTTCTTACCTGGCACCTCGGCTGGTATGAGAAGGGGCTTGAAATTCTTGGGCCCGTCCAGGAGACAGGCAATGGGATCTTTGCGTTCAACTGGCCTTTCCAATTCCAGCATATGAAGCATGTACGGACAGCCTTGAGTACTTCCTTTGTTATTGCATTGCTTGGCTTCTTTGAGTCCTCCGTTGCCGCCAAAGGGCTGGGCGAGAAACGAGATGGAGTGCAGGGCATGCCCGTGAGCGCCAACAGAGAAATGGTGGCGCTGGGCGTTGCCAATGTTGTTGGTGGCTGTTTCATGGCGCTTCCTGCATTCGGTGGTTACGGGAGAAGCAAGTTGAATGCTTCCACAGGGGCGCGATCTCCGATGAGCAGTATCTTTCTGAGCATCATCACCGCCGTTTGTATTAAGGTGATCCTGCCTTACCTGTACTATTTACCGGTGAGTTGGTCCCTACACTTACACCACTTGTTTACAAACTGACGGCATATTCCAGAAAGCTGTGCTTTCCTCTACAATCTCAGTGGTGGCATATAGTCTAATAGAGGAGTGTCCTCATGATGTGGCTTTCTTCATTCGCCTGCGTGGCTGGACAGAGCTCACATTGATGATTCTTATCTTCGGCTCGACAATCTTTTACTCCCTGGAACTGGGCATTGCTCTCGGAATCGGATTGTCTATTTTGATCCTGATTCGCCATTCGACCCAGCCTCGAATTCAGATTCTTGGTAAGGTCGCCGGTACCAGTGATCGATTCGACAACGCCGAACTCCACGGGGAGAATGTGGAGCTCATCGAGGGTGCGCTTATCGTCAAAATCCCGGAGCCTCTCACATTCGCCAACACCGGCGACCTGAAGAATCGTCTGCGCCGGCTCGAATTCTACGGCACCAACCAAGCACACCCTTCCCTCCCGCGCTCACGCCCCCCCGAGCATAACAAGAACATCATCTTCGACGTGCACGGGGTCACTAGCATCGACGGCTCCGGGACGCAGGTTCTCTCCGAGATTGTGAATGAGTATCTCAACCTCGGAGTGAGAGTGTTCTTCTGCCGTCTTCCCAATCGCAATGTCTTCCGCATGTTCGAAAGGAGCGGCATCGTCGACCGCTGCGGCGGCATGCAATACTTTGTGCACAGTGTTGACGAGGCCCTGAGACTTGCCGAAGCAGAGGGTGGACCATTGGAGCCTTGAGCCCCTCGTCGCAAGGCGAGCCAAGTTCGCCTCTGGGAGGGTTGTTCGCGTTTGGTTCTTCCCCACGATCATCGCCATGTATAGACGTGACACGTGTTTCCGATATATCGCTTGACAATTTTTGCTGGTTATAGCCTCCGTTAGATTTGCTGATAGCGATGGGAGCCGCAGAGCTCCAACCCTTGGTAATTTCATCAGAGCTTACCTTTTTGTTTCCTGCGTAAGGAGAAGTCACGGCTGGTCGCATGCTTCATTCAGCCTTCAAGACCCATGACTCTCACCCTCCCCCCCGGCTGCCCTCCGCAATACATCTAGAAGCAGCATCTCCGCGGCGCGTAAGGCAACCCGATCCTTAAGACTCAACGCAGTAGCGCCAGCAGCAACAGGAGGAACCCCCCTCTCATCCTCGTCCTCCTCATCATCATCCTCAGCACCTGCCTGCCCAGCACCGGCACCAGCACCAGCACCAGCAACGCCAACCAGCTTCATCTTCCCATCCGCGCCCAGCATAAACCCCCCACAACTGACCCTCGTCACCCTCACCACATCCCCACCTTCCCCCCCAAGCCCCCTCCCCTCTTTCAAATCCACTCGCATCGCCAAATGCGTATCCAAATACCCCGCAATCTTCCCCAACACATCCTCACCCCCCAGCTGATCTGCAACCCCCCCCGCAACCAGACCCCCCACCACCCCGCGCGGCACACAAACATCCAACCCGCGCAACCCCGGCGCCACGGGCCCCTGAAACCCCAACATGAAATGCACATCCCGAACCACCGCCCCGACGACCTCTTCTCCGGAACCGGAAGCCCCACTTCCGGCGGAGCGAACCTCCCCCCCGAGGCAGGAGAGATACCCCTCCAACATCCTCCCCAAAAACCCAGACGGGAGCGTCAAGCCCGCGGCGTACGTGTCGAACGTCGCGGACAAGAACCCCAAAAGGGTCTGGCGGAGCGGGGCGGGGAGCTTGGTGAGGAGGAGCGGGAGGTGGGTGGTTTGGGTGTGGGCGTGCGAGCGGAGGGTTCGGTGCGGTGCGGCGCTGGCGCTTGACGGCGAGGTTGTTGGTTTTGGGGTGGTGGAGGATACGGCGGAGGGCGTGAGGAGGGCCGCGCGGTAGGTTTGCGTTTCGTAGGTCAGCGTGATTAGGATGCCGGCGCCGGGGGTGCCGGGCGTGGTTGCGGGGCGCCGCGGGCGGCCGCGGGGGCGTTGGGGCGTTGGGTCGTTGGTGGCGGTGGTGTTGTTATTGTTTGTGGTGGTGGTGTTTGTGGAGGGGGAGGAGGGCGAGGGCGAGGGCGAGGGCGAGGGGTTCGCGTTGGATATGGCCCCGGTGGTGGTGGTATGGCCGGACAGGGAGAGTGTGGGGATGGGTTCCCAGGTGCAGGAGAGTAAGGCGCCGGTTTTGGAAGCAGATGACGGGTCTGTCTCGTCGGAGGCGCCGCCGCCGCCGCCTATCTGGAAGGTTGCGCCTGAGACGGAGGAGGTGCCGGTGAGGTGGTCGCGAAGGCGGGCGGCGTAGGTCTTCAGGGCGTGGTTGTTGTCGAGGAGGGAGGGGAATTCTTTGCCATGGTGGAGCGGGGAGAGTCGGTGTAATGTCCAGGTTGTGTTGAGGAGGCTCAATTGGGCCATTGTTGCTTTAGAATTATAGTAGGTACTATTTTTTGTGATTGTTATGGTCGAAGGAGAGGGAGGAAGGGAGCGGAGGAGAGTTTCACATGTCGCGCGGACAGGCTTGGTCCGATGTCAGTTCGGAAGAAAAACATCTCTTGGCAGGGAAGCTCTCTCCAGCGGCCGTTAAGTTCACCTTAATTTCCCCGGGGAACGAGCCCGCGTCGCCCAAGAATTAATTACGTCCGACGAATTCTAACTTTCTCACAACGTATCACAGTCAATAGTCTGATTTGGAGTCTTGTGCCGAATCCGGAATATGCTAGAAATTCAAATTGACGCTGCGGCATTGCAGTCATAAAGTTGACACCCGCCTCGTCTCCCGCCATCATACACCGAAACCCCCCCGCTGGAACGCCATGCCTCAAAAAACAGAGAAAATGCAGGATAACGCAGCGCTTGCTAAACCCAAAACGGAAAGATTCACGCATGCCAGCCCTCTCTCACGCGGCACTCGCGACAGGACAATAAGACAGGCAGCCCGTTCCAGACCATGACGCGATCGACATCATGGGGCGCCGCATGCCTCGAAGCCAGCTCTTCCCCAACCACATCGAACCAGACGTCTTCTACGGATCCGTGGAGGTGGACGTTTGGCGAGATCTGGAACACCAAGGACTGGATGTCGTCCTTCTCGTTCAAAGTGATATCGTTGTGGAAATTGTGCATAAACTCCTTTCGCTGCATCCGCTGGCTTCCACCGTCCCCGATCTCTGCAGAGAAATACTCCACGATCCGCGAGAATGGGGATACCGTGAGCAGTGACCCGATCCAACTGTCATCCGACACCGTAGGCTCATCCGGTGGTACTGTATACCGCAGGTAGGAGACTAGGAGTTGCATGCAGTGGTGCGTGGCTATAAGAGTCGCCGTGTCGGTGAACGGGGGTGCCTTGATTATCTTTACTTGCAGCTCCCGGTACATGACTTTGCGAATGTGAGGGGGGATGGGAACCGGAAGACGTCCGGCCTCGAACTCTCGTAGGAGGATGTTGGTTTGCTCTCGTCTGGCGAGAGCATAGGTTTCCAGGAAGTAGAGAGCATAGTACCTGGGGGATAAGAAAAGTATATCAGCGGAAAATCATCGGAGACAAGTCGCAGGGCGATACTCACATCAGGGGAGTGAGGTAGAACCATAACCGCGCGGTCGTCTGCTGCACAAAAGCATATCGCTCGGCCTTGGAGGAGAAAACCGACTTCATGAAGCCTGGCTCACTGTGCACGAACCGATCCATGACACGATCCGCAAGGTAGCAGCTCAACTTTGAACATTGCTTCTGCCGGCGGCGCAAACTGAAGATGTACTTGAAGGTGTAGATATGGCCCCCCCTGGCACTTTTCGCCGGAGGGAACAGGTCCGACAGAAGCACTACATCATCCTCCGGACTTCTAGTATAGGTTTTCTCGCCGTCGATAGGGGAAGGAAGCGTTCCGCCGCGGCGTTGTCGCAGATACTGGCGCGTGATCCATTGTTCTTGGGAGGTAAGCAGCTGGTAGAATGACTTGCAGACCAGCTTCAGTGGTAGTAGATCGGTGACGCCGCAGTGGGCGAATATCTTGATCTGGATTTCAACGGGGAGGAGGTCCCAGGGGGCCGAGGTCGGTACTATGTCCACTCTGTCAACATTGGGAAAACCCACGTCAGTAACGAGCACGCCTCGAGGCTTGAGCGTCGGTCATCAATCTTCAGCAGGGGTGGTCCAACGTACAACGACACGGAAGATGGCACTGCACCGGGTTTGGAGGAATTGCTCTTCTTGGCGTCGGATCTCTTGCCTCTGTTGATGGCAGCGCGTGCTTTTTTGGCTTGCAGCATAAAATTGTGGAATGTACTCATCGTCAAGTACCGTTAGACATGAGGAGGCCAGCTCCGACTTCAGCACTTTTAGAATAGACAGCTTGACACCATAGAGAGCCCTGATTCCTCTCGTCGATCGTTTAAAAGGGATTCTCCACTGGCGCCTTTTGGGGGGCAGAGGGGCGATGACTAAGCAGGGCTGAGCAAGAGGATTGTTGCTAATTTAGAAGCAGGCCACGAATAGAAGCGGAGCACACGGGGTGTATAGGTTGTGAGAGGTGATTCTGGGTGTGTGTGAAGGTAAAAAGAGGCGAGATCATGTTCGAAAGATGAGACTAGAGAAAGAGAGAGAAGGAGACGGAGGCAGATGCGGTCGTCTGAGACTGACTGCTGATTGGGGGCTGGATTCACTACTCGTGGCCACTGAGTGCAGTAGATGATAGGCAAGCGCTGCGATCGCGTGAAATTCCGCTTAAGCGGCGGCTAACCATGAGCCAACATTGTCTAATGACAGATGAGAAGGGGGGCGATGATTTCATGTCGACTCCTCAGACATGCATGCATAAAAAGGTAATCAAAGGATTGGGGAGGGGTAAGAAGCCGTGTCACAATCCGGAGTCGGACTTACGTCATTAGGAACAGGGGTCAGCACCAGCTATTGTTCACTTCTTCGACAACGCGGGGCACGCTGGGCATCATTCTTGCCCTGCACAGCTCACTGCACAGCTTACTGAATCTGAGAATCCAATTCAGGACCCCGAACTCTCAAGTTTTGTCCTTTGTACTGAGACACCAAGTCTTGCCGATGCGAATCATGTCCGAGAATATCCTCATCGTCGGTGCTACCAGAGGCTTGGGGTCGTCCCTCAAGACTCTATATGCAGGGAGACAATCCACGAAGACGGTTTTCGCAACGACCCGTGATTCTACGAAGCCAAAAGACGAGCCTCTCGTCTCATGGATCCCGAACATTGACGTGTCCAAGCCTGATGTTGGCCAAAGTTTGGTTTCCCAGCTGCCCTCATCCGCCAAGATCTCAACTGTCATCATCTCCGCGGGCTATTTTGGGTTCGAGACATTCGATGATCCCGATTGGGAGAAACAAGTCAAGATGTATACCACTTCTGCTATTGGGCCTGTGTTTCTAGTCCATCATCTGGTCAAAGCCGGACTCTTGGATACCGGTAGCAAGATAATTCTGGTCAGTAGCGAGAGTGGAAGCATTACGTTGCGTCATGAGAAGGAGGGCGGCGGAAATTATGGCCATCATGCCAGCAAAGCAGCCCTTAATATGGTTGGGAGGCTGCTGAGTTTGGATCTAAAAGACAAAGAAATTGCTGTTGGCATAGTCCATCCGGGGTTTATGCGCACAGAAATGACAAAGGGCGTGGGATTTGACAAGTATTGGGATGCCGGCGGAGGTAGGTCGTCGAATCGTTTGCATGTGTCACTTGTTTGTTTCTCGTTTAAGACACACTGACCGCTTGACCTTGCAGCTGTCACCTCAGATGAGGCAGCAGAATCGCTCGCTTCCTTCACAGACACGTTTGACATCAGCAAGACCGGACAATACTGGGCACCGCGGGGCCCTAGGTTTGTGTAGCCTTGTTGAATATTCTGGGAACCAAGCTAACCTGGCCAGGGACATTGGGACTGCTGAGCCTGTCCTAGGTAGCAACTTGCCGACACCACTCCAACTGCCCTGGTAGAGGGCTTTTTGGCACGTTGAAGCTGGGGCTGGTACTGTGGCGACCAGAAGGGTTCGGTTCCTCGTTTAAGAGTAGCTTATTGATTGGTACAACTGGACATATTCTGTGCAGGATTTCATCAATACCAGGCATCGATTGTTTGTTGTAGGATCGGAAAGTACTGTCAGCTGAGATCAGTTGAAGGTCTAGCCTATAGATCTCTGGTCGATTTAGCGATACGAGAGTGACTCTGGGTATGTAAAGAGAGGAAAATACCATGAGTTATACCTTGTATATCAGCTGGAGCTGGAGCTAAAGAATGCCGAGTGGAAGATCGAGCAGCAAAAAAAAAGAGAACATTGCATCATCCGTGAATCGAACACGGGCCTCATCGATGGCAACGATGAATTCTACCACTAGACCAATGATGCTTGTTGTTGAATATAATGCAGGCCGTACCTCAGAATAATTGTACTTGAAAAGGACATCTAGCCGTGGTGGTTAACAGCTTCGTGATAACAATTCCAGCTTACCTGTTAAGTGTTGTGTGTTGCCATGTCGCATCCCAACACGGGTCCGACAGTATAGCCTTGCAATTATATTCACCGACATCATGTCTCTTGAAAGAATATTTGGCATGTCTGGGCATTCATAACATTTCAGCTCACAGCCATTAAGCAGGTTTTCCGACCCGCGGTCTGCAGGCACACGAGGAATGTCATCCCGAGCCGATAATGACATATTGTTCGGTCTAGGCGGGAATCGCCTTCATGCCAGCTCGATCTCTGCATTCACGCTTCGAAGTCTAGAGCTGCGCAGGGATATGCCCCTTTCCAGGAGGAACATTCAATTGACAAGATGTAGAAGGTGTGCCGACTGTTCTGTTTGTCACGCCAACCATGAGCATGTTGATCGAGGATTGGAATAGACCCGGATCATCATTAAAGTAGGGACCAACTTCTGGTTCTAGTAATTGAGATTAGCAGAGGTCAAGTATGCGACCCAGCGGAAATATGCGTATGACCCACTATCAAAGCACACTTGCCTGAGGCCAACGATTGTACCAACGATTGTAGTGGGATTGCCATTTGACTTCTTCTCTAAGCCGATGCTACTACCCATTCCAGTCCTTGTACGGCCTTTGGTGTCACACTAAAGCATGACGGTAATTCCATCATGTTGTTATTCATCACAAAAATCAATGTAGGACCTGCATGAAGCACCCACTGTCGCGTTTGAGCATACCCCAGATCAGGAAATCGGGTTTGACTTCTTGGTGGCACAGGGCAGTACTGAGTAGTTCAACCTTAGCCCAACGACGCACGAAGGATCATGGCACAGCCCCGTCGCGCCCGATCCCTTGGCGGGAAAAAAGTGGGGCCATACTCTGTGCCTCTTTTCACCAGTCAGTACTCAGGAAGTCGTATCGGGTGACACAACAGATCACAGGATAAGTTGTTGACCCAGGTTGTTTGCTGCGGTATATACTTTGTCCAACGGGCTCAGCCCGCCGGGCGTATCTTTTACAATTCCCAATGCCGAACATCCGTCGCATTTCGCGCTAGATCCTTCGCTTTTCCTCGGGGGAAAGTGAACGTAGGCCAAGGTTGACAACACTAGTCTCCAAGGCGGGTCCACGGTCAAAAGACTCAATAGTCAAATAGGGCTGTGCACCGCAGAGCCTCAGATGCGACGGGAAATACGTACCCCATTGACCAGCCCAAATGATGACCAGTCGAGGGGCTAGAAAACGTCTCGAAGTATTGGTTCCTTCACGTGGACAGGATGACAGAAGATCTGGGTGCCCCGCTCAACGAGGCACAGTATCCCAGGGTACCAGGGCAACGATGCAGAGGAATGTCGAGCCAACCAACGTTGCAGTAGGGGCATCTCGATCGTCCCGTCCATGTGTTGAGTGTCCAGTTTTGATGTAGGGATTGAATCCGTATGGTTGGCCAGCTCTTTTCACCTTTCGCAAGTGATGTAATAGGTGATCGACCAGGGGTGGTCGGTATTGGCTAGTGAATGGCTCAGAGACTTGAGACCGGATAAGACGGCCATTTTTCTCAACTGGTACGCATTGGTTCTCTTACGGACTAGTCTCTAGGCTGAACGCTAGGCCATGAACCAAGATGGTCTGCTGTGAAAAGAGGGCTTTTATTGACCTATGATGAAGATTGGTGTGGGAAGACGAGGAACTCTAAGAGTACTAAAGGTTCATGAAGTCTGCCTCAAGGAGCTCTAAGCCTCCCGACTTCCGAAGACAGGGGCGAGGGGCGTGAATCCCTGCTGCTCTTATGATGGATTGTGAGCTCAGCCTTGGACCCTTTTCCAATGAGAGAGACAGCACGATCATATTTGAGTTGGCCAAGAGACGGCCTGAGGAATCAAGGGCCTCAAGGGCCTCAAAGCGGCGGCCCCGAGTAGCCTAGTTGGAAGGAATGGGCCAGACCCCACAGCTGGGCGAAGCCAACTTAGATAGATCCACTTGATAGTTGATAACTTGATAACCCCTTAGCTCATGCGGAGAAAGAACATCTGATCTCCGGGCGAGTGACATGGATGATGGAAGGATCGATGAATGACGGTACCTATTAGATTAGTGAATGGACTACCTAGTAGTTGCATGCGGTAGGTGCCGTTGGCAGCCCTGGCTGTTTTGAGCTTTGAGACCAAACGAAAAGTAAAATTTCCGACAGCTGCGAGCGCCCCTCCCATGGTCGGACGACTTAACACTCACACCCGAGCTCGACCAGTACTAGTATTTAATCATCATCTCTTCCCCTCCTTCACGGCCCTACTTTCTGACTTCATCACTTCATCCATCGATCATCCCTCAATTTAACCTTGCAGCTATCTTGAGGTATCTTGCCTACCCTTGCTTGGTAGATATCATACCACTACAGCTATCCGACTAGTGTATACAAACGGTCGTGCATGAATCATCGTCACTCATACAACCTGAAACACATACCAATCATGTCCGACATCAATGGAAAAGCGCCTGCTCAACCGGTGGACTCCCGCCCCTCGGCTTCGGCACGCAATAATCTGGTCAACGTGCAACCGGCGCGCCTGGAGGATTTGCAGCCCAAGTACGCTCAGCAAATTCAGCACAGCGAGGACAATCCAGATGCGCATGGCTGGTACGCCGGATTCAGTGAGTGCACTCGAATTAAATAAGATCCCTGTTCTTCCTAGATCCCCGGTCTAACAAAGCACCTTCTGGGTAGTTCACGGACTGGGAGAATTTATCGGATGTCTGGGTGCCATACCATGCTGCTTCTGTTGCCCAAACCCCTTCAAGCCGGTCGCACAAGGTGAAGTCGGCTTGATCACAAGATTCGGACGGTATGTGACCTTCGCTCTCCTTTGTACTCCCATGCCTTCGTTGAACCGCACATACTGATGCTTCGCGCTCTTAGATTCGAGCGCGCTGTCGACCCCGGTCTCGTCAAGGTGAACCCTCTTAGTGAGCACCTCACGGCTGTCGACGTCAAGATCCAGATTGTTGAAGTGCCTCGCCAGAGCTGCATGACCAAGGATAACGTCAATTTGAACCTGAGCTCCGTTATCTACTATCAGATTGTCTCGCCCCACAAGGCTGCGTTCGGCATTTCCAACATCCGACAAGCGCTCGTAGAGCGTACTCAAACCACCTTGCGCCATGTGATCGGAGCGCGGGTTCTGCAAGATGTGATTGAGCGCCGTGAAGAAATTGCTCAGTCGACATCGGAGATCATCGAGGACGTGGCCTCCGGATGGGGTGTTGCAGTCGAGTCGATGCTCATCAAGGATATCATTTTTAGCAATGACTTGCAAGACTCACTCTCTATGGCTGCGCAGTCCAAGCGCATCGGTGAGAGTAAGGTTATCGCTGCCCGGGCTGAAGTAGAGTCGGCCAAGCTTATGCGTCAGGTACGTTTCAAGTGCTGTTCTCGTTACATCCAAGTCGCAGTGACTAACTCAAACCTTTTAGGCCGCCGATATCCTGTCCTCGGCTCCTGCTATGCAGATCCGCTACCTTGAGGCGATGCAGGCCATGGCCAAGACGGCCAATAGCAAGGTCATCTTCCTCCCAGCAATGAACCAGACTGTGCAGCAGCAGCTTGCAGCAGCAGAGAATGCTGGGGAGGGACCAAGCCGATATGGACAACAAGTCGAAGATGGCTTTCAGCAGGCAATGAATGCACGTGTGGTCGAGAATATCTAGAGCATCACTCGTTGTTTCTGTGATATCGCGGAGGTTGGTGCTTAGGTTGATGAGTTTGATGGAGATGTCGCGTGGTTGGAGCTGACTGGACCCTACCCATGACGTTCTCTAAGACAGCGCTGCTGCTGCTACATTGTGCGCAGCTTGCATTCATACGCGAATGATTATGACGATACCCACCCTCGTTTTCGCTTTTGCTTATGATACTCCCGGAATGCGTTGGGCCTTCTTTTTTGATAGTTTCTGCTATCGCTTTGCTAATATCCTTGTCCTGTTAATATTATTGTGCTCCAATTGAGACTAGCTCGACATTGGTGTTATCCTCGCAGTTGGCCACCGTAATGTACCTATTTCAAACGCCCAGTATATCAAGAGTAGTATCATAGTGGACCACGTTTCTCGAACTCCAAAAGGCCGTTCAATATCTATTTCCCATACTGGTGTACATACAGTATATACTGCCGTGGGCGGTCTGCGGCCGAGTGCGGAGGTATTTGTATGGGGAACGGCGACAATCCCGCAATGCCCCCCTGTCTTTCAGTTCATCAGACTAACTATTCGGCTCCAATACCTTTGCTCTATCTGCCGTCAACCGATGAAATAGGCGCAAAACCAATCGACAGATTCGCCGCTCAGAGGATCCCCGACTGAAAAAAGGAACAACCAGCGAAGGTCCAGCCAGAATGGCTCCCTCCAAGACCCCCAATCCCGCGGCGCCCTCAGCCAGCGCGCGACCGTCCCTCGAGCAGAACACGAACCCGGACTTCACAGACCCGTCGTTCGATCCCGCCGAATATCTCAACAATGCACTCCCTGCCCTGGCGCTGGCGTCTTCGCAGTCGATCCCCAATAACAACAGCGGCAGCAGCAGCAATCCCCGAGGCGCGGCGCCGGGATCCTCCTCCTCCATTCCTTTGCCCGAGATGTCCACACAAATCCAGTCCGTTCTCTCGCAGATCAGCGCGCACAATGTCCGGCATTCGAGCACGCTCACGCGACTGACTGATGAGATCTTGCGGGGCGGCAGTCGGCTGGCCTACGAGGTCGAGGTGCTGCGCGGCGAGACGATCGCATTGTCGGATACGCTCACGGAGGCGCTACGGGGGGATATTGCCAAGTTTGTTCCGGAGGGTGTGGATGAGAGTTCGGGCAAAAAGGTGGACCAGCAGGAGGAGGGTCGAGATCATGACTCCGGAGCTGTCGATGTCGGAGCGGGGGGTGTGGATGGCAAGGCTGACGAAACAGACACAGAAGCTGCTACGATACAGGACCCGGAGTTCATTACGAAATTACGTATGCTGAATCAGGTGCGGGCTCGGTTGGAGGAGGTCGTGCAGACCTTCGGGGATGCGATGGAGTGGCCCGTTCCCCCGTCGGAGACCTCCCTGGCTTCATCGTTCATCTCGGTGTCGGCGCCGGAGGCCGGGCCTGAGAATCAGAGTCGAGAGGAGAAGGGCCAGGAGGTGGCCAGGCAGCTGCGGGCGGAGGTGACGGGGCTTCTGGAGAGCAATGGTGGCGGTCTGGAGGGGATGGAGGCTGCGTCGCGCCGGGTCGAGGCGCTGCGGACGTTGGCGTTGGTCTGGAAGGGGACTGCCGAGGAGAAGGCTCGGAATCGCGCTGTGGACAGCCTGGCAAAAATCGTTGAGGATCGTCGCAGAGCTCTAGAAAGCCAGACCCGAGCGGACTCGTCCCAGCAAGCGTCGGGCTCTTCTACTAAAGCACAGTCGGCTGGCCACCGGCGGCAGGAGAGCGAAGGCCCAGCCGGTGGTATTTTCCGCAACTTGCAGCGGTTACGCGAGGAGATCTATCTTGAATGAGATGATGGATTTTACAATCATTAGCATAGTTACGTCCCTGCAAGCAAAGCTTCTCACTAACGACTCGATCTGTTGCATGTCACTGGTGCGGAAATTCATGGATTGAATACCTGTCCGCTGTCCCTCATGTTGGGAAGGGGAGGGGAGCTGAGGGGTAAGAATGCTGCTGCTTGCACGGGAGATTGTGTGATAGGACGGCGGGTGGTCCCTCTTCAGGCTTGCGCCATTCGAAGGCTTGGTAGCTCTTAGCGTCCCGCGCAGAGAAAGGCTTAAGTTCCCCAGCATGCGCATTTGCTGCCCACCTGCTACTTTGTCCGTGAACCATAGGTTGCATTCCCAACTAGCTCGGTTGGGAGCTTCATCGTCTATTCCCAGAGTAGACCGTATCTGTGGAGTGGCGTATTGGGAAACGTCAGAGAGCGACGTACTCAGACAGGGACACCTAATGTGAAACGAATATGCGACTGCTGCCAAGACTGCGGGAGGACAGAGAGAAGCAGCGAGAGCATGGATGCGCAGGGCTGATGACGCGGCACCACCCAGAGAATGGTTATTGGGATAGATATGCGGATGAGTAGACTGGATGTTGCACAGAGATAGTGATTCATCAGAGATTGAACTGTTCAGGGGAAAGACAACCTTGGAGAGTTCGTGATGACAGTAATCTGTCCAACGATTGTACAATCTCAAGCTTATGTTGTTGGAACAATAAGATGGTACTTGAATAAGCTGAGTGGGAAAAGAAAGTTGGCAGTGGATTGAACAATAATCATTCCTATGGACTTCCCCCCCACCGGGGCAGAGAAGAAAAGCGACCGCCAATCAATACCTATAGTACCCGAGCGACTTTATCCAGTCCCTGACGGGTTCCCCCCCCCCTCCCAAGCAGGCAACGTAAAAGTCACCACTTCCACTTTCTCAATTGACTAACTAAACTTAAACATCGCTCGGACTAGACCTGTTCGACCGGTCTTCGACTAAAGAACTTCCTCTTCCGCCTCTTCTTCATCTGCTTCATTTCCCTCCGCCGCCTCCGCCTCGGAGTCTCCCTCCTGACTCTTTGCGACTCGTCCTTTCACTTCCGATCGTATGGATATTTCCCCCGTTGTTGCGCTGGTCACCATCATCCTCTAACTGCTGTGCTCACTATTGGCTTGCCGTCCCACTTCTCCACCTTCTTCCCCGGCTCCATCATGGCTCTTTGCGACTGCTGTTGATTTTGCCTCTTAATATTGCACCCTCCCCGGTTGCCTTCCTACTCTGGCTCTGGCTCAGTGGTTGCACGTTCCGCCTGCAGGAATGTTCATCGCTCGGTCTCTACTTCTGAACATTGGCTGATTCCAGCTGCTCTGGCCTCAACCGATACGAACTAGCAACATAATCCGATTGCCTATCGCCGTTAGTGAGCGGTGGTTCTTCAAACCACCCCCTGGTGAAGAATTTCATATCTCGCACTGAGTGACCGCGAGAATGTCAAGTCGAGGCATTCTTGACGGCCAATGGGCCGATCAATACAAGTATATGCGGTCGTCCGCATCCTCATTTTGGCTGCAACATCTCCACCCGCGTCGCTTAAGAGCTCGTCCCATCAGGACTTTCTTTCTCATCGCAGCATGTCTTTTCTTGCTCACCTTATGGTCGCACTCATCCAGCGAGGTAGGTACATTGCCTGATGGCCGTCTTGCCCCAGAATGAACCCGATTGCTGATTAGGTTCGCTTGCTAGCCATCGATCAACTTCTGGGTAAAGTACCCGTCCTACCCTCCGACGCGACAACGCCCCGAAGATACGCCAATGCTCCTTAGCGGGCGACATGCCATGAATAAGAACGAGACCGCCCCTCTGGGCCTAGGAAGATCGGCGCCGTCCTTTCACCTCCTCATACCCGTGTCGCACAAATCAGCTTCGCTCTGTCGCACCGTGACGTCGTCGATGATCCTGAACTACCCACCGCCGACCCTGATCAGCTACGGAAAGTCCACTTCGGACGGGAGCACAGAATACTCCGCCATGGTAGACAGAATCGCGGGGATATACAATTATCTCGCATACAGCACACAATTGAATGACGATGATCTGGTCCTTATTGTCGACTCGCAGGATGTGTTCTTCCAGTTGCCTGCAGAGGTGTTGGTTCAGCGTTTCCAGGACCTGCTACGGGAGACCAACGAGAAATTGCTACGCAAATATGGCACC
This sequence comes from Aspergillus japonicus CBS 114.51, assembly GCF_003184785.1. Classification (NCBI taxonomy): domain Eukaryota; kingdom Fungi; phylum Ascomycota; class Eurotiomycetes; order Eurotiales; family Aspergillaceae; genus Aspergillus; species Aspergillus japonicus. The sequence continues at coordinate 624,058 of NW_020291643.1, read as the reverse complement.
ATAACTCTGGACCTGCCCTTTCGTAAAGAGGGCAAACAGACGTTGCAAAAATACTCTCAGAGAGTCTTGTTCGCCGCTAGCAAGACGTGCCCATCGAGTCTTTCCCAGGATCCAGGTTGCGTGACGGTACCGCAATCGAGTCTGCCTCCGGACGCTTATGGCTGGAAGACCGACACGGAAGGACATTTGACTCGACCACGGTGGCTCAAGCCTGGCGCAGTCATGGGCCAAGTGGGTGACTTAAGGGTCATATACGCCGAGATATTGAATTACGTCCATCAGCACCGCAACTCGCGGGGAGACTATCTGGCGATGACTCAGATGTTCGGGCGTCAGGAGTTTTTACGCGAGCTGGAACGAAGAAACAGCGCCAGCAGGCTGAAGGAGTGGCTTTATCGTCAAATCGGCATCTCGGATGCGTCGAATCTCACCGGGGCCATCCCGCCACACTTGACAGCGGGAACTCGGTATGAGTATGGAATCGGGGTTGATTATGAATCCCGTCTGTTCTTCAACATGTTAAACGCCAAGATGGATGTTGAATGGCTCCATTATTACAACGTGAGCACGACTTCAGCAGTGCAGATGAAGCATGGTGTTCCCAGAGAGAGACGTCTCATGCTTCCTGAAGACCTTGATCCCGTGAAACTCGGCAACCCATTTGTTCAGCCCCGATTTACGAAGGATGACTGGCCAAACCCCCCTTGGAATGCTACACTGGACAAGCTGCCAAATTATCGCAACCACTCCTGGCATGAGCTTCCATTGATGACAAATATTCATTCGGCATCTGTGCCAGCTCTGCTACACCTCGACGGGGATAAGACAGTTCGTGACAAATGGTGGTCGGAGATGTGGTACCAGCCATGGGCTCGGGCACTTCTCCGCAAGTACATGCGCACCGCCTCCGGATTTGAGGCCTCCCAGTCTGCCTTGATGGGAGGCCAAGAATGGTGGGACATGCGTGGTGGCAAGGGAGGCCTGTGGACTGATAAGGGTGAGTGGCTTAATTATGGTGAGGTCTGCGGTAGCTATGATCGGGATGTCTTCGACGACGAACTTGGGCCGTTTGGCCAAGAGAACGGCGAGGATGCCGACGAGCCCGTCTACAACCAATTCGGAAACGTTATCAAGGGCAAAGAGGACCTGGCGTCTACTCCGTGGTAGACCGCTCCTCTTGGATCTCAGAGACTGGTTTTCTGAGGGTTCGAGCCTTGCAGAGAGGCAGATGCGACGCGTGCTGGCAGACGCTTTCATATAGTCGCCAGATGATATCGATTCTCGTTGCACATATTACGCGATTGGCGCCACGGAGCGCAACGATAGTCCAGTCATGAGTCATGGCTGTGCATATATTCCCACGGTGTTGGGCTTTCCTTATTTGAATTAGCGATTTATGTTGTCTGCTCCGCCATGGAACGTGGCATGCTTTCAGAGCAACCATTTTACAATGGCTAGCGTTCGCACTTGGACTGCGCGGGAGCAGTAGCCACTGCATATAACTCATCAGAGATACCAATCTTGTATAGATAGATAGAGCATGCCTTAATTTATTCCCCCATTCAAGCCAATGCAAAAATTATCAGTATATTCATGTCATCTGGATCTCTTTCAAGACAATGTCTTTAATGTAACACAACGGGTATATAAAATCCACTACCAACACTTTTTCTCCAAGTCCGTAGAGAACCTAAGCATCCATCCATCTCACCTCGCAGCCGCAGCGGCCCCTCCACCCAACGTCTCCCGAATAATAGTCAGAATCCCCGCCACATCCGCCTCACTCAACCGTTCCTCCCGCTCCTCGATCACGGTATCCAACAGAGCCATAGCCCCGTAATCCTCCTCCGCCAACTCTCCACTGCCTGCTCCCCCATTTTCAGCATCCTGGCCCCCATTAGTGGCCCCATCATCCACCTCCATCTCCTCCAGCTGCTGACCCCCCTCTCCCTCTCCACCCTCTTCCTCCTCCTCCACCACCTCCTCCTCATATTCCTCCCCCTCCTCCCCCTCCCCCTCCTCAGCAGCCGCCACCGGAATCAACCCAATCCCCAAGTTAACAATCATGAGCACCTCACCCTTGGTAAGGCCGTAGGGCTGCAACCGGGTAACGAGGTCCCGGAGCGCATGATCGACGGGGGTAGGCTTGTTGAGGAGTTTCGGGGGCAGGAGCGTCGGTGGCGCCGACGCGGCGGTGTCTTTGTTGTTGCTGTTACTGTTGTTGTGGTAGTTGGCCTGGGCCTGGGCCTGCGCCTCGAGTTCCGCCAGCGGGATGTGCGTGTATTGCGGGTAGGATTGGAGGTGTGGGGAGAGGCGCGAGACGTAGTTGTGGATCTTGCGTGTTTCATCGGTCAGTTATGGTTGGTTTTAGAGGAGGGATGGGGTCTAGTCTAGAGCAATGGTGTATGCTCATCTTACCTCCTTGACAACGGTATTGTGGTCGCGGAGGTCGGGGCTGGGAACCCAGTGTCGGGAGTTGGGCGGCGGGTTGGGGGGTCGTCGGGGCGGGTTGGCGGTTAGGTAGGCTAGGACCTCGATGTTTGAGAGGACGGCGGATTGAGGATCGACGATCTGGGTGTGTGTTAGTATTGAGGGTGCGCTTTGGGGAGGAAGGGGGCGACGTAGGGGGTTGGGCTCACCCTCATGTTGTTGGTTTGGAAATTGGGATTGGAGACTGGGTGGGTTGGATTGATTCTAGATTTGGTTCGATGCGTTCGAGTGTCGCGGAAAAAAAGTGCTGGAGATGCGGGGCGGAGAAGAGAGATTCTGCCGGTTGGTGAGGGCGGTAGGGGTTATTACTGCCTGAGGCGGAAAGCGGTCGGCGAGATGCCTGGACAGTTCCTAATGCGGTTAGATGGGCTATGCTGCAGGCACTTGGCTACTCATGACCTGTGTATGAACTAATCCATTGCTGCGACGACTTGCAATCATGAGCAATCGCTTCGGCAGAGTCGATTCTGTCTTTATTCTTCTTCTATTGTGTTCTCTTCTGTGAATCTAAGCTTCATACTGCAGATGCTAAATAGGAACCTGGCAACACCTGCGCAACATGCCTTGTCTGCCCCTTGCGGCAGTTGATCTCATGCACCTGGCAGCCATGGTGGAAGCTTAGCGATTTCTAGCTTGACACTAACAGCCCAGTGTGATTCAGCTGGCTGGATACTTCCCTACCTTGTTGTTTGCTATGCAGTAATAATCCTTGTTATGCTCCATTTTGCTGCTGCAGACCTCGCCTGAACCAAGCGAGCGCCTCGCAAACACCCTGAGGTTCTGGTAAATGGGGCCGATGCGGGACCATGATTCCGTTCCTGCAGACGGCCCTCGCAGAACTCGCAGACTGAGACCTGTGGCCGGAACTGGCCCGCAGAACACTCGGTCCGATTATCTGCTTACACGCCTGACCTGTGCAGACATCACACTTTATCGAGATCGAGTTGAAAAATTGTCGTTTCAGGCTGCGTTCCGGAAGAAAAAGGAGTGGAACAGGCCCCGTGTCTTCCGTTCCTGAACAGCACAAAAGGTCTGAATATGCGGGATGCGTCAGTAAGAATTTGCTTCCTCTCGAAATTTGTGCTGCTCAATGATAGAGGACGAGCTGTTGTGCAGCAGATGAGGATATTCGCGAGTCCACTCTTGTCCCCTGAACTCGAATTTGTCAGATCTTTGCAATCAAACCGGTCGTATCTAGTCGGCCGTCCATCCTCTCTAGCCACTTGCCTTGACCCACGGAACCCGCTTTTAATCTTCAACGCCCATGATAAGATGGAACTCTAGATTATTTCCTGCACTCAACGGCAAATGCTCGAGCCCACTGCGCCCATTTCCTCGCCAAGGGCTCGTTCGACGAGGGACTTCGACTGATCAGCGACATAGCTTGCCTAATCCAGATAGAAAAATTTCCTCGTGGATGAGGGTCTTTCCATGTATATTGCGCAAGTGGACCTTCGGGCCGTGTTCGAACTGCCCGAATGTCGGAAATGGACGGGTTTCGACTTTCGAAGCTAGCTTGACTACGGAACCGGGATTCAGCTTTTCCTTGAGATGTAGGCTTCCAGAACTGATTCAACGCAGTGATGCGGATCGAGACGACGGGTCAAGCCCGGGTAATGATGGCGAGCTTCTCGGCAGTATACACCTGAAGACCCATGCGACAGTAGCCCGCTATGGAGAACGATAAATTGATGTCTCTTACTGCTTGTTCCCCTTCTGACTGGACTTCATCTTTGACAACGCCTCTGAGTTAATCGATATGCGCTCTGGTATTGTTGGAGGACTGGTTGCCATTGGCTCCGCTCTCGGAGTTGCTGGCACGCCGCATGCACACACTGTTGAGAAGGCCGACGCATATGACTACATCGTCGTCGGTGGAGGACCTTCAGGCATCATTACTGCCGAGCGTCTAGCAGAGGCCAACAAGAAAGTCTTACTGCTAGAGCGAGGTCAAGGTCCGACTGTGGCTACGGGTGCCAACGACACGCTTGTGTGGAACAAGAACTTGACCCCAGTCGATGTGCCAGGCCTGTCTGCCGACATTGGTGCTCTCCCTGAGTGGGAGGAGTACGTCTGTACCGATACCGCTGGGACTGCAGCCTGTGTTCTCGGTGGCGGTGTCACTGTTAACTACATGGTCTTCGTGCACCCGCCAGACCATGACTTTGACGACAAGTGGCCCAAGGGTTGGAAATGGAACGATGTCAAGCCTGCGGCCGACAGGCTTTACGAGCGCAACTCTGGAACTATCCTACCCTCTGCTGATGGCAAACGCTATGATCAAGGGCTATACACCGTGCTTTCTAACTTTTTCAGTAACATCGGCTGGAAAGCCGTCAACATGATCTCGCAGCCCAACGAGAAGCACCAGGTCTACAGCTACCCTTCCTGGAATCTTAAGGACCAGAAGCGTGCCGGCCCGGTCCGCACCTACCTTCCCCTTGCTGAGAAGCATCAGAACTTCCAGCTTCAGCTTGGCTCCAAGGTGACTCGCGTTCTCCGTTCTGGCAGCAAGGCTACTGGGGTCGAGGTCGAGAACGCCTTCGGCCGTCTGGAAAACATCACACTGGCCGCCAACGGCAGAGTCGTCCTGTCCGCGGGCGCCCTTTCGACCCCTCGCATCTTGTTCAACTCGGGTATCGGACCTCAATCTCAGATCGAGACCGCCCAGGAGAGCGGCGTTGTCGTCCCCCCCAAGAACGACTGGATCAACCTCCCCGTTGGCGTAGGTCTCAAGGACCACCCCATCTTCACCATCGTCGTTAAGACCAATGGCACTTACGGCCCGCTTGACTGGACGGGTATCTACAACGGCACTGATACCGCCGACATCAGTCTATATGCCAAGGGCAACGGTGTGCTGACCCAGGGAAAGCACCGGCTGATCTTCTTCTCCTCCAACGTGGTCGATGGCCAGACCCGCTACTACCAAGGATCATGCGCGCCCACTGGCGAGAACGAAGTCACCCTGACGACTTATATGACCCACGGTCTCACTTCCTCTGGTGTCCTTGGACTGGATGCTGACGGCAATACCGTCTATGAGCAGACCCCTTGGATGAACACCGCTGGCGACCGTGCTGCGGCCAAGCTGTTCATCCAGGGCCTGGTCGACGACCTGACTGCTCCCTCCACCGGCTTCCAATTGGAGGCCAACACTAACATCTCTTCCATCCTAGCAAACCCGACTACTGGTATGCACTACACGACCACCGCGAAGATGGGCACGGACGATGGCCGCCGCGGAAACGGTACCTCCGTGGTCGATACCAACACAAAGGTCTATGGAATGGATAACCTGGTATGTATCTTCTCCTCTGCAACATAGATAACGTTTGCTGATGATTCTCGCCTGTAGTACATTGTCGATGGCAGTATCCACCCCGACCTTCCTACCGGCAACATCCAGGCCACCATCATGGTCGTGGCCGAGGCTGCTGTGGCCAAGATCCTGGCTCACCAGTGAGTGTGGGAACTATCGAAGATCAAGTCAACCGCGAGACGCCTACTTTTCGAAGGTTCTGACAGACAGTCGAATGCTTCCTATATAGCATTGTCAACGGAGTCGATACGAGTAATGAAACATAAGATTTGCAATATTGCTTTCTAGACTCTCGATTTATTGTAACTACTTACTTACAAGGGTCAGCACAGTCTCCCGAGACCCAATCGTCCAATGTGTATATGAGCTAAAGCAGTACCCAACCAAGCCCCTTCCTAATCCTCGCTCGTGGTGGCTGCAGAACCACTCCGCCCAAGTCTTTCCGCTGACAACCCGTAGGATCGTCTTGCCGGAAATTCAGGAAGTACCACCCGCTGTCGCGGATCGACCACCACAGCACCCATCAGAGTACTTACATGTGCCGATGGAGGACGAAGTATCCCGGACGGGGGGTGAGGCGTTGTGTAGTGAGCAAAACTGTAATAGCAAACTGGTCGCCTGAGATAAGAGGTAACTCAGAAACTGGATGACCGGGTGGCGATGAGGTGGCTCGTCAAGATAGATACACTGTCTGACATGACAGGGCCGAGGTGCATGAGCATGCAGAAAGGTCTAGGTCACATACTGCTCGCCGTAGGCAATGACGATTGCTTTTCCCCGGGGATTTGCGTGGTACTGCGTGTATAGTGTAGAATGCTGTGATGATCGGATGCAGGTCTTCTGGTTCCGTGGCCGAGAATTCTACAGTTTGATATAAGTGGTACCTGCGATGCGATGTCTAGCTATCGAGTTCCTGCCTCCGCCGGGGATACTTCTTTCTTTATCCTACCTGTTGGCTGGATACTCTCCATGCAAGGGACACGACATGTGTTCCCTGACAGATACCGACCAACGCGATCTAAACCTATACATACTACGTTCATGCAGAACACAAGTTTTTTCCGAAGTTAACATTATTCCTGGAATTCGAACTGCCTTGACCAAAAAAGCACCTCTGCGCCATGGGGTAGGATGTGAAAAATGCTTCCATCCGTTCTTTGGAAATGCCACCCAAACACACAATATAACACTTCAACTCAAATAGCAAAAGGACAATAGAAAAAGAGACACAAAAGATGTGTGTGTGATATCATACAGGAAAACATCTCTCGAAGCGTAGCCATCAGGTAGAAGGTGGGTTGTGAAGAAAGAACTTTTTTCTGTTTTATAAAAAGAGAATTGGAGGCTTCAGTCGTTTCCGTCGTCCCCTTTACTCGTCGCTCTTGCTCTTGCTCTTCTTCTTCTTCTTCTTGTCGCTGGTGTCGACCTCCTCGCCGTCGTCTGAGCGCTTGCGCTTCTTCTCCTCGCCCTTGGAGGCCTTCTTGGCGTCCTTCTTGGCCTTCTTGATGTCCTTCTTGCTGACGGAGCTGGGCTTGCCCTCGGCGTCGAATTGGATCTCGCCCCGTTCGAGCTTGCGCTTGTACCGCTTGACGTTCAGGCCGGCCTGCTCGGCCAGCTTCTCGAGCTCGGAGTCCTTGCTCTTCTTCTTCTTCTTGGAGGATTCCTCCTCGGAATCCTCGTCGGAGGAGTCTCCCTCGTCGTCGGAAGCGGCATCGGCCATCTCCTCGTCCTCAACCTCCTCAACGAGCTTCTTGTCCTTCTTGCTCTTCTTGACGGAAGCGGGGGGCTCATCGCCGGTCAGAGCGTCAGCATCGGGGTTGTATCTCCGGGCCTCGTTGAGGTCAAACTTCTGGGGCTGAGCGGTGCCGTTGGGGGCGATAGCCACACCGCGGGGCTTGAGGGGCTTGCCCTCCATGGCGGCCAACTTGCGCTCGAGGTTGTAGCGGGCCTCGGTACCGAGGGCAGCCTTGTCCTCCTCGGTGGCATCGTCATCCCACTCGGCCAGGGCATCCACACGGAGACCCAGGGAGGCCTTGGCGGCCAACACTCTGGCCATCTTACCCTTGTTCTTGCCAGTGGCCTGGCCGATCAAAGAGGCGTGGTAGATCAGACCGTACTTGGGAGTATCGTGCTTGGTCTTCAGAGCACGGAACAGGGCCTTCTCGGCACCCAGAATCTGGAGGGTAGAGGCAGGGCTCTTGGACAGGTTGGTCAGGCTACCAGCGTGGGCAATGAGACGGGCACCGACGAGGTCACCGACAAGGGCAGTCAAGTTGGGGGCAATAGCGTTCATACGGGCGGTGAGGTAGCCAGCCAGCTGCTGACGGTATTCGGCAAAGCCGACGACCTGCTCGGCCAGAGCTTGGATGTGTTCCAAGTCCTCCTGGCTGATCTCGGTACCCATGGACCGGTCAGCGGCGGACTTGACGGCACCCTCGATCTCCTCGGGGAGGATCTCGGCGAGATCGGCAGTCTCCCAGTTAGTGCGCATGCCCATCTTGAGGACGAGTCTGGCGTAGGCGATGTTGTCGTTCAAGATCTTGGCCAGCTCGGGGAAGTGCCAGCCGTACCATTCCTTAACACGCATGGCGTAGTTGTTGAGTTCCTTGTCCAAATCATCCAACAGACCGATAGCCTGCACGATCATGGTGTCGATTTTGTCGGGGGAGAACTTGAGCTTGTGACGAGCAAGAGAGTGCGACAGACCCAGGGCCATGGTGGACATATCCTGGGGAAGAAGACCGGGGATGAGAGTGGGCAGGTGTTCACGGATGGCACGGTAGATGTCGGTGGTGGAGGAGTCGGCAACCAACTCGATGGAGAGGCCAGGAAGCTTGCCAATGGCGTTTCCTGTGGGATTTTGGGTCAGTTTAAGTTGGCTTTCCCTCCATTTCGCCATCGAGGCAAAGGAAGTAGCACATACCGAGCTTGGGATCGGAAACAGCCAGAGAGACCTTCTTCTCATCCTTCACTTCGTCCAAAAGGCTGGCCAGACGAGGGGTAACCTTTCCTTCCACGAGAGCAGCAACTTCCTCCAGGGCAGTCGCGGCGCTGTCGAACTTCTGGAAGCTCTTCAATTTCAAACTGGGTTGCGCAAGTTAGACGTACGGTCGGCGCACGGAGGGGGAAAATTTTTTGCATGAGATCACCCCAATTGTAATTGCAGCGATTTCATCAGATCCCAAGACAAGAAAAACTTACAGGTTAGAAACACCCTCTGCAGTAGCAGCCTCAGTGGTGAGGTCGTCTCTCTTCAGAAGCTTCTTGTCCTTGGCCTTGAGCAGGGCATAGCCCGCACTGGTCTCCGTGAGGATGAAGAGCGTCATGATGTAGGCTCTCGACGTCTAGCTGTGACAACGAAATAAAACAAACCGAAAAAAAAAGAAGCACCAGCTAGAAGTGCGAGGGGCGAGGGGGTCGGAATTAAGAGGGAGGGGTTGGCGTAAGTTGGCGACGGGGGACGAAACCGCGTGCTGGACGAGGATTGCAATCGCTGGGAAATTTTTCGACACCAAAAAGTGAAAAAAGCGAAAACGCCGTGCGGACTGTGGCTGGTGCCCGCAAGTGGCTGGTGCAGGTGCACCAGACACACTGGCTAGCCAGCTTATGTAACCTTACTAGGTAGGCGACACGGGAGGCCCACCCGGGTGTGGTCACGGGATTGTGGTTTACGTCGACTGAGATAGCGACAATCCATACCAGCAAGTGCTCCAATCCGCTTCGACTCCTCCCCGTTTAACGATCTAGAGGCAGCTTGAGGACTCGTGAACGTCCGATCATAATGGAGGGTCTCTTCTTCAACGTCAAAAGCGGGTATGTCACTCGAAATACTTCCTCAACTTCCCCCCGGATCTCCCCTGGCTAACTGTCCTGATCAGCTACATTGAGGGCATTGCCCGAGGGTATCGGAACAGCCTTCTGACTAGCCAACACTACTCCAACTTGACTCAATGCGAATCGATCGATGGTCCGTTGCTCCCTGACTGACTCCCTCACGAACCAAACCCGAAATCTCACACAGCGTTTCTTTCTTGCCCGCAGATGTCAAGCTCCAGCTCGCCCCCGCATATGGCGACTTCCTCGCCGCTCTCCCCCCGAACCCATCGACCTCCGCCCTGGCAGGCAAGATGACCGACAAGCTGGTTGCTGAATTCCGCTATCTCCTCGCGCAGGCCACGGGGTCGACGGAAAAGTTCCTGCGGTACCTGACCTACGGGTACATGATCGACAACATCGCCCTGCTCATTACCGGTACCCTGCACGAACGAGACACCCGCGAGCTCCTGGAACGGTGCCATCCACTAGGCTGGTTCGAGACCCTACCCGTCCTCTGCGTCGCCACCAACATCGAAGAGCTGTACAACTCCGTCCTGATCGAAACGCCCCTGGCCGGGTACTTCAAGGGGAGTCTGAGCCACCAAGATCTGGACGAGCTCAACATCGAGATCGTGCGCAACACCCTGTACAAGAACTACCTGGAGGACTTCCACCAGTTCGTCACCACACACCCTGACTTCAAGGGCACTCCGACCCAGGAGGTCATGTCGGAGATCCTGCAGTTCGAGGCCGATCGGCGGGCCATCAACATCACACTCAACTCGTTCGGCACGGAGCTGTCGAAGCAGGAGCGGAGGAAGCTGTACCCGGAATTCGGTAAGCTCTGGCCGGAGGGGTCACTGATGCTCTCGCGGGCGGATGACATCGAGTCCGTCGCCCTCGCCGTGAGCATCTCCGCCGATTACAAGGCGTTCTTCGATGCGGTCGGCCTGACGCAGGGCGGAGGCGGCCTGGGTGGCATGGGCGGCGCCTCGGACGGGAAGAGCTTGGAGGATCTGTTCTACCAGAAGGAGATGGAGATGTGCAAGGTGGTCTTCACGCGGCAGTTCACGCCTGCGGTGGTATATGGGTGGATGAGATTGAAGGAGCAGGTAAGAACAACCACCCCACCATTCTTGCATGGACTATTTCAGCTAATCATCCCTGAATCAGGAAATCCGAAACGTCACCTGGATCGCCGAGTGTATTGCGCAAAATCAGAAAGAGAGGATCGGGAACTTTATCTCTGTTTTCTAGATACCATGTTTCTTCCTTTTACTTTTTAGCCGTCTTGTTTAAAGCCTCCCTACATTGATCTATCCTCTGGGTTTCCTTTTCCTCCTCTCTCTCTCCCTTCCGCCCATCTCGCGCACGCACAAAACATACTCCATGCTCCTTTCGCGATGGCTCGTGTGTTAGTAATCTTCTATCCCCTGTCTCCTATGCACGAGGTGAGGCGTCTCCTCTTTTGTCTTTGCTTTCTCGCCGCTGCTATCGCTAGTCAAATGGGCGGACTCGGTCCTATGAAGCATCTCTCAACCGTCGAATTTCTCTCGTCTCCTAGGGCTGCATTGCTGCGCATCTTTGCCCTTAAAGGGCAGCACGCACGTCTTTCTAGCACGATGCATACTTTTGAGGATGTCATGTAGCGTGTGGCTTGTAGAGTTCCCTTATCGTACGCCCGGTCAAAGATCTTTCTTACGGAAGTCTGCGTGGCATGTCTGCGCGGTAGGTAGTTATGCGCAAACAGATATACATCAATTCCATGCTTGTAATGTCTCTGAGACTCATTTTTCAAATCGTTGGAAATTTACCCACTACAAGAACCATGTAGGTAAGTTCGGTTATTTTCAGGATTGAGGACGGAGGTGATGATTCCCTGCTCTGGTGCAAGGGAAAAAGTAAAATTGATCTGATAGATTGTCGTTGCTTCAGACTCATGGCCGAAGTTTTCATGATGATTGTTGGATATATGTTCATGCATATGGACTCACCTGCTCCCTGGAAATCATACCAGGGGCGGACATATGACGGTGTAAAAAAGAAAAAAAAAAAGGCAAAAAAAACTCCCCGAAGACACAGAAATAACCAGACAGGTTTGACAAGACCGGGAGATATAATGGGCACAGACGCAAGGCCATGTAGGAGGGTGCCCAACACCTTATGCCAGGGACTAGACGCACGACATGGTTTCTAGTCCGCTTCCTCTTGGCAATTGGAGTCTCGATATATTTTTGGTAAAGAAAATTCACAGCCAGCGATGATATGCAATAGCAAGAAGTCCCTAAGCGTTCAGAAACCAAGAAGGGCACTCCGGCCGATGTCAAAGCAAAAGGACAGAAAACAAATCCGCGGAAGATGACCCAAGATTTCGTCGCTCTTCATATTTCCCCAACAAGTTTATGATTTACTTTGTATGGACGTCACACAAAAAAAAAGAAAATGGAATAGATAAAACATCAAAAGAAACCCGTGACGGCATATCCGTTAGTCGTACTGGAAGAGGACGCTGATACTCTCGCCGTGGTGAACGCGACGGATGGCCTATACGACGAAATTAGTTTCTTGCACCTAGAACACTTCAAAGAAGGGGAATTACCTCGGCAAAGACGTGGCCGACCTCCAAAACCTCCAGCTTGGGACATCTGCGCAGGTGGTCCGCCTGGTCCACACTGTTGGTGACAACAACCTTGTCCAAAGCGCTAGCATTGATGCGATCAATCGCATCGCCACTCAGAATACCGTGCGTGACCAACGCATAGACTCGGGCAGCTCCTTCCCTCTTCAGAAGCTTCGCCGCTCTGGTGATGGTGTTCGAGGTGTCCGCCAGGTCATCAATCAAAATAGCGGTCCGATCCTTGACATCACCGACCAGCATCATGGTGGCATTCTGGCGATCCGTGATCCGTGTAGGGCGGCGCTCCTACAGGAAATCAGATAAAGTACATCAAAAGACCGGAATTGAACGAACCTTGTGGATAAGGGCGAATTCGACGCCCATCGAATCGGCGATCGCGGTGGCACGCTTAGCGCCACCAGCATCAGGACTGACAATGACAGCCTGCTTGTAGTTGGGAATATTGCGCTGAATGTAGCTCTTCAGCAGGGGTCGACCATAAAGGTTGTCGACAGGGATATCGAAGAATCCCTGGTATTGAGGGTCGTGAAGATCCATGGTGATAATATGATCGGCACCAGCGCAAGTGAGCAAGTCAGCAACCAGGGTGCCTGCCTGAGCCACCCACTGCTTGTAGCCTGGACGGGGCTGGAAGTTGTTGATCTTGTTGGCCTCCTCTTCCGCAACGCTTCCACTGTGAAGAGAGGGCAGAGAGTCCATGGTGTCACTGCGGGGCAAACCATTGACTGGACGTTGTCTTTTCACCGGGCTACCGTTGCTGATATCTTCCAATTGAGCCTTGGCCAGGCTCTTTTGAAGGTTGTCTACACCATTGAGCAGACTGCAGCTCTCGGGCTTCCCCGGGTGTGGGGTAGGCGGGGTACTTTCAAAAGTGTAGCCATTGCCGGATTTGCTAGCAAGGGAGGACTTGGTCAGCGGAGCGCCCGTCTTGTTGTACGGGATGTCACTCTGACGAGAGTATGGGAAGAGCGGGAGAACCGCAGTGACTCTCTTCGCCGAGGCGGTTTTGCAGGCCGAGATGGTGATGAGCAGTTCCATCAAGAGATCGTTCACTTTTCCGCCACCGGATTGGATGATGTAGACATCCTTGCCACGGACGGATTCTTTGATCTCGACTCGGGTCTCACCGACGGAGAATTTCGACAGGAGCACGTCTGCCGCAGGGATACCCAGGACGTTGCAAATGTTTTGGGTCAGCTGAGGGTGGGAGGTACCCCCGATGACGACAATGTTGCGCACCATATTGTTGTTCTGAGGAGTCGACTGAGCAGCTTCAGGAAATCCGGTGGGTTGCAAGATCACAGGCGAGGAGGACCGAATCGTTTGCGGAGGGGGAGGGGAGATATCCGATGAGTCGGCGGGTCTGGAGGGGCGGGACGAAGGGTGAGATTAGCACGACCAAAGAGAGGAGAGCGCTGGCTTGGAGCAGCAAGGAGAAGAACAAAAGATCTCGACGATGGAAGTGGACAAGCAACTACCTCATGGCGGGGAATCAGGGATAGGGACGGGTTCCAAGCGATTGGATGGAGAAGGAAAAACAGACATCGAGATCAGAAGGAGGGAGGAGAGAATAGGAAGAGATTCGTGGAGAATCGGCCATAGAGACGAGGAAAAAAAAAAATGCCTCTGCCGCGAGTGGAACCCGGCCGTCGGTTCAGGCTGCAGGCGGGGGGCAGCCTCAGGCTGCAGAGTTCCTTCTTCCGGCTAGTCCCGCCCTGCCAGCACGGGCGAATCCAACCGCCCCGCAGTGATGACTCATCCCACCCGGGCCTGTGACCCCGGAATCGGACTGGAGGCGGACCTTGGTGATGCCTTAGTGCCTGGATAGAGCAGTATCAACAAACGGCCCGGGATATCAGTGATCGAAGCTGGAGTCCTCACAGCACTGTTGCATCAACAACGCACAGCACAAGCACTCTCGATCTCCAGCAGCATTTCCTGGACTTGAATCTAGGTATCTGGAAGTCGAACGGTTCACCCCTCCTGCTTGCAAGCTATCACTCCAGGCCTCAGTCACAATCATTCATCCACATGGAAGGAATAGCAGCACATGGGCACGTCATATGACGGGACAACACATGTAATGCTTGGTTCACCTGTGATGGTCTAGTCAGCACCAACTCAAAGGTAATCTGAGAAGAATATTCATCAAAGGAATACGTGGACAGACAGGTATACGTGGAACGGAAACACAGAACGGGGACTTGCTCACAGGTTACAATAAGCAAGTTTCACGCGTGAGACGCTGTCCGGCAAGATCCATTATTGCCTTCCATTCCGACTCCGGAAAGAGCTCTCGCGCTGAAACATATTCTCAGAAATGCCTCCAAGCTTGTCTGGCAGTTTCGTGGACACGACTTCACCTTCATGGTTCATCTCGGAAGGCTGGTAGGAAATGGAATTCAGGGGCGGTAGAAAAATAAAGCCCATCTTCGATTTATCGGTTCAAGTAATCCGTACAAGTTCGAGCTATCATGAAGATATCGATATCTCAATTCCATCTCGAATCCATTCATTCTTGTTATGCGGCCGGGAAATCCTTAGTTGCTTGGGAGCTCGCTGGTTTTTGAGCTCTGTCCTGCCCCAGCGTCTATTAAGGCCGCCTGACTGGCATGAGCCTCTTACCACCCATACCCCTCTCCTGCTCCTTAAATGCTTTTCTGCTCACTGATAAGGCAACAAGGTTGGGCAATCAGTGAGACAAGTGGTTGGTCTAGACCGGGCATTGGCAGGTGCGACACGATGCACGTGATGCGGTACGACACAACCGAAGAGAGCTCGTTTAGCCGTTCAGGGACTAGACCACCTACAACTACTAGATCTGCTTCTCCTCTGCAAGGAGATAAGTATGAGAATCACCAGATCAATTCAAACTCGGCAGATATAAATGTGCCGGCTCTGCACACCGATCGAGAATCACCAGACCGTGACCTGTTGGAACTAGTCAATCGCATTGTTTTTCCTCCATGCCCGGCCGCCTCATCTTACGGCGCCCGTCCCCGACGACCGTCTCGTTCACTGTTTCGAACGCCTCAAGACATACCAGTACGCCCGCAAAAGTTCTATTCTACCTGCAGGTTCTGCTGCGCGTGCTGAGCTTTTTCTGCGTGCTCTTACTTGATGTCGCCAAACTCCGACACTCTTCCTACATCCAAGAAGCGCGATTGATCCCCTGGGCAGCTGTATGGTCGACACCGGTGGGCGCCTCGGTTTGTCGCTACGCGGATAGGTACAGCTACCCAGTTGTGGGATTGGTCAGTGCAATTGTGATGTACGGTGTTTTCAGGAAAGGATACACAGGTTCGTGGGATGTGTGCGGCTGTTGTTTGACTCATCCAGCGGTGCTAACTTCCACTGCTACGGTACAGAAGAGTCGCTCCTCGTTATTCGCGGACTGGGCATCCAGACTTCGACATCCTCCAACACGTACTTGTCAAAAGCGTCTACGCGATTCATCCCCACCACACAGATCCAGGATATTGTGATTCATGAGGCTTTTAAGGGATTCGAGGTTCGCTTCTATCTAGCTGTGATTGTCGAAGGGGAGACGGAGGTCCTCGTGGTTTTCCCTGTGAGTTTGGTTTGGGAGCATATGTGCATTCGATATCGCCTAACTGACAGCGAATAGAATCTCCTTCCGAATCGACAAATTCTAGAAGAGGTCTGGAGAGGTTCGCGACGATGTCTGTATGATTCCAAGTCATAGCATGATTCAAGCGGAGGATGCGACCATCATGGGTTTCCAAAGAAAAAGACTCCGGTGAGGAGAAGGCGCGAGACTGCAAGCGTCGCTAAACGCATGCATATGATATGTCAGGGTAGGTACAGAAACTAATCTTATCTACATCTCCATCTTGGACGGCTTCGCACCTGCCTCCGTTTTTCGTTGTTTGGCAGCCAACCACCGCGCATTCTGGACCTCAACGAGTTCCGTCTTGCGTTTGTGCAAGACTGGGATATATTCACCGCCTGTTCTGGATTCATTGCCACCAATGAACACTTTTTGTCCTCTGTTCCTCCGCTCCCAGACAGGGTTTTCTCCTCCGGTAGCGATCATGGTTTGATCTCTTTGCCTAACGGCCAGATCGAGTAGTGTGCCGGCTAGGATCTCATCAATCTTGCGCTGTCTCCAAACAGCCCAGAGCTCCTCGACAATTCCACCGAGACCAAACTTGCCGCCGCCTTTGCCGAGATGGGATTTGATCTGCCTGATATCGCCTGCATAAACCCACTCCAACGCATCCTTGCGGCTACCGCTCTGCTCATCAGGGTAGACACAATCCCAAAGGACAAGAGGGGCGTCAGACGCCATCTCATAAGTGGGCTTGCGCGGGTTCTTGGAGGCATCTAGCAGGTCGCGCACAATGGTGGGGGGTTCGAGGCCCTGACCAACAAGGAACAAGACACTGACCATGTGACGAACTTGATGCCATAGGAATGCGGATCCCTCTAGATGGAAGACATACACCTTAGCAGCAGTAGGTGTAGGCTCAACGGATGATCCGCTGTCTTGCTCGCCTTCAACAGCGCGAAATTCTGGCTCGTTGACGTAACCCAGCGGGGTATTTTTGGCATCGATCAGTTCAATATCAGCGCGGAAAATCTCACGGGAGAAGTTATCAATCTGTTTGGTAACATCCAGCTTGCAGAAGTTGCGGAAGTCGTGGGTGCCCTCAAAGTATTTGGCGGCTTCGCGCATCGCCTCGATATCCAACCAACCCTCTCTGTACTTCGGACGAGTGTTCGTTCCATCATTGGCACGGGGCATTAATCCGAGAGGCCCAGGCGTAGGAGAAAAGGCGGGCTGAGTGAAAAAGTACTTGTAGTGGCGTTCTCGGCAGGAGAAGCGAGCGTCGAACCCTTCCGGAGGGTTGGGACACCAGGCCAGGACCCTAATATCCTGCGGGAGGACCTTATTCAGCATGCTCACATAAGGATGTTCATCCTTGATATGATCCCAACCGTCATCCGCCTCCTCCGTGTTTTCCATAGCCGTGTCCGGGTTCTGTGCATCCGTCTTGCGCATTGGTCGCGTGCTGCGCACCCTCATACCGACGACCTGCCCAAAAGCGCTCACACCGCGATCCGTGCGGCCGGCCTTGGAGTACTGGCAACCGTCCCAGTTGATCCAGTAGGGCTTGACCTCGCGCGGCGCGTAGTTGTCGACAAAGTCATCCCCAGATGTATCGGTCGGAAAGATCAGACGTGTCTTGCGCAGTGCCTTGTAAAGCTCCTCCTCGATGGTCGGCAACGGTGTGGCATTGCCGTTCGCGTGTTCCAACCCATTATACCGCTGTCCCAGGTATGCAAACTTCAGCGCGATGAAGCGCGTGTTGTACTTGGAGGGATCGATTTCCCGGCGCACTTTCGCGGGCTTAGGCTTCGGTGGCTGTACTCCCTTCTTGGTTGTCGAGGGGGAGGGCAAATTGGCAGGCTTCTTCTCGGTAGGTTTGTCGTTCTGCTGCTGGGGAAGGCTGGTAATGCTCTGCGTGGTGGGGGCAGGCGATGCGGCGTACTCCGCCGTACGGGAGTGGAGTTGGCGCTCAAGTTCGGTGATCCGGGCAATCAGACTGGATGTAGGCCATGTCGAGTAGTCCTGTTCATTATCGGCGAGACTGGACGCTGGCTGGGTTGGCGTCTGCGCGGGTTGCTGCTGCTGCTGCTCCGACATGGTTTGCAGCGGCGGGGAGGAATTGACTTGGGCGAGGGAACGAGCGAAACAGTGAAAAGATGCAGCGGTTGCTGAACGGGATCTGTTTATAGTGGAGTCTTGAGCGCGAGTCAAGAAGGTACGAAGGCTTCCTTGGAGACTGCGCATACCCGTGAGGAAAAGAATGTTGGCGGACTCGAGACTCTCGCGGACGTGGCAGCGGAAATAAATTGTTTTCTTTGGGTCTGCGAAGCAAAAATTTAGAGTCGCTGATCCAGATTGCCTTACGGAGTGTATTGCCCGTGTAACTCCGGTATTATTACGCCCGCTAATACTGGAGAATATGGTCGTTCAGCTGTGGCATGACTATATTTGAAATTAAATACTCCTTTGGATTATCAATCTAATTTTTATAGTAGATGCGCAGATTACTAAATTCTATGGACAGTAATATCTGTCGGTTGCTCAGCATAGATCTACTGTTGCTTTATTTCCATGTGGGAGATAAAGCAACAACTGGTTTGAAGGCGGACGGCGTGACATACATATTCCGGATCTTATCGCATCTCACACACGAACTTGGCTATCTCGATAACCATCACAGGCTATAGCCCTGTAGAAATACCGAGAGATGCTCAACTGTCGATGACCATTGAGTGCGCTTCACAAGCAACAAAAATCTCTCAATATATCACAAGCGTCCATAGCATTCCAATCTGAATGGCGGACTCCTACCTCCAAGAAGACAACCCGACGGTTACGATCTTGCTCCTAGGAGACTCAGGTTGTGGCAAGTCGACCTTTCTATCGTGAGTAGATCCTGTTCTTTGACCAATCGTCAGATGCAATGTTCGCAACTCGCATTATCATTATCCTTCATATTTCCTTCCTCGCTCTATCAAAATTGCACCTGTCCGCTAATGCCACCTCAGGAGCCTGAAATCTAACCATCGCCGACTTCAAGGACAAAGAGGAGACGATGTCCCATTACGGGATAGCGACCAGCCATTTCTCTATGACATTCGCTTCTCCAAGAAGTCATTCACGCTCGAGATCTTCGATACCGCCAGCCCCAACCAGCACTGGTCGACTCTCCGGCCGGATGTGGTGCTTCTGGCGTTCGATATCTCCAATCGCGAGACCCTGAACGGGTTGAGAGGGGTAAGTGGGCTTGAAGTCCGGGCGGAGCAGGGGCCCATTGTTCATATTGAAGGCTTCCTCATCTCTTCGTCGTGCTTCCCCATTCTGACCCCGGTTCTAGTGGCGACACGATATCATTCGGTACTTCCAACACGGCTACGGGGAGCGCATCCCCATAATGGTGGTGGGACTAAAACGAGACCTCAGAGTCGAGGGAGAGGGGATCATCTACCCACAGGAGGTGAGCTTGCTCCTGCATGGAGTGTTGTTCCTGGTTGCATAGATCGAGCTGAGCTGATTTGTTATAGTCGTACCGCATCGCCCAAGAACTTCGATGCGATCGTTATGCGGAATGTTCCGCCGCTACGGGTGAGCTGATGGCGGAGACCTTTGAGGATATCGCGCGGATGGCGGGGATGACCTTGACGGCGGCGGGCGGGCAGAGTAAAGGGGGTTGTGTTGTTTGTTGATTGGTTTCTTTCTTTGTGATACCCTTTCTTTTCGATATTTAATTGTTCATAGGTGTTTCGGTCGAGCTTCGCTGAAATCTAAGGTCTTGTGGTCTCGGAAGTCGAGGTGGGCGGCTGGACTGAGGTGTAAATGGCTTTATGGCCCGAACTTACAGTGCTCGTAGATCGATCACACCACATATCGGAATCAAATCCCATTGAGTTTACGCATCTCTACTCTACTCTCTCTACTACTACGAACGATGGAAAGACATGGTAGCTGGCATCACTTTTCAATTACGGCTATGATAAACATGCAGGGAGAAACCAAGGTAACGCTTAAGTCCACCTTGTAAATTGACAGCACAGGGCTTTCCCCCAGAAGCTCACCGAGGCAAGAGAACAACTGGATATCTTTCCCTCATAAGCGCCAAGTCAACTGTTTATCGTTGCAATTCCTCCCCGATGCACACCATAAACGAAACATCAAAAATCGGATGGGCGGGAAAAGGGGTTTTCACCGTAGCATACCACGTCAGAGAAAGGAAAAGAGTAGGAAAAAGGGTTGGTTTTTCAAGTAGTGGATCTCCCGTTGATTGTGTGCGTTTTTTTCCTCAATTTTTCTTCCTTTGCTTTTTGGTTTTTTTTTTGGTAAATTGTTGAACAGAGACTAGGATAGACATGACAAGGGGATTGCTTTTCCTCTTCTGTGGTTCGAAGGGTGCGCGAGTGTCGCTCCTATTCGGCAAAGGAGTCCACTGAAAGCTCCCCCACCAATCGCCCAAGATGCTTCATGGAAAAGAAGATGTGAATCAAAGTCCCCTCTCAACGACCGTCCGCGTCACCGGGGTCAAACATTTACCAGTTGCCCTCAGCGGGCTTGGTCTCAGCCCAGCTCTCGCCAGCAGGAGCGGCAGAGCTGGCAGCCCAGTCGGCACCGTCAGCCTCCCAGCTGGTACCAGCAGCAGCGGTAGCAGCGGAGAAAGCAGTGCCAGGAGCACCAGCACCAGCACCGGCGGTGTCCCAGTTGTCACCGGCGTAGCCGGACTCGATGGCGGCGGGGCCAACCTCCTCAGCGCTGGCGACCTTGGTCTCGTCGGCGATCTCCTTGTTCTCCTCAGCCTCGGGGTCACGGTAGAAGTACAGGTCGACAACGACGTCCCAGTCAACCTCGCGGGAGGCGATGGTACCACGGAGGCGGAGGACCTCACGGGCGAGCAGCCACCAGACGAGACCGATGGCGTGGCGACCCTTGTTGTTGGTGGGGATGGCAACGTCAACGAAGTCGGTGGGGGAGTCAGTGTCGCAGAGGGCGATGACGGGGATGTTGACGTAGCTGGCCTCCTTGATGGCCTGGGCATCGGTGCGGGGGTCGGTGACGATGATGAGGCGGGGCTCCTTGAAAGAGCGGGTGATGTAGTTGGTGAAGTTACCGGGGGTGAAGCGACCGGCGATGGCGGTGGCACCGGTGTGGGAGGCGAACTTCAGGACAGCACGCTGACCGTAGGGACGAGCGGAGATAACACAGACATCGGCCGGGTTGTCGATGGCAGCGATGATACGGGCGGCCAGGACGATCTTCTCCCTACACAATCGCGCGCGCGCGCAAGTTAGATTTCTGGCCGAATATAGATGTCTCGTGCCCCCCAATTGCGCGTTGCGATTCCTTCTCCTAGTAAACGTACCAGGTCTTGCCAATGTTGATAACGTTGACACCGTCGGGGCGAGTCTTCCAGAGGTAAGGCTCCATGTGGGACTGGAGGTTCTTGGATCCCAGGTGGCACTGGGCAGCCAGGAGCTGCTCAATGTCCTGGGAGGTAGGGTTGAAGATCGGGGGGAGCTGGGAGGGGGCCATGGTGGACGATTGACTCTGCAAAGGAGATCGAATTGAGGATATCAATCGACTGGCGCTTGTCGCGGTGGTGATGACGGGAGGAGAGACGGAACGCGAAGCTGAACTTTTCCACGCCGCGCTGAGATGGTGATGAATTTCGCTTGCCGTTTGTGAATTCTAGGGCTAGGGTTAGCCAAGACCGGGAGTCCCCGGACCGTCCCCCCGATATCACGTGAAACATCCCACCCAGACTGGGACTAGCGTACTCTGCCCGGTCTTCGAGATTTCGGAGAAAGTTCAGCGCGCCTGTGCTGGATGACGGCCTTAGATGCGAAGAAGCTCCGGTTTGTTCTACGACCATTGCCAGTGCTCGCCGTCTCAGGCTTCCAATTATGTCTCCTCGCTTGCTTCTTCAGCCCTCCCTTAGGGCTTTCACTGGTATGCCTTCACTCCTCCTTCCCCACTTCCGCCTTGGTCGGTCTCCAATTCCTGTCTAACTCGTGTGCTGTTGATACCAGGTTCTTCCTCCATTCAGAGTCCGCTCGCCGCCCTATCCCTCAACCCTTCCAAGACCACAATCAGAGCCGGCTCTGCAGAGGCAAGAGAACGTCGCAGACATGACCCTTTCTTGACAGCTCAGTCGCGCCAGCGCAAGGCAGCCAACCTTTCTCGCCGACAAGCTCTCGCCCAGGAACGTGAGCAAGCTTTGGGAGACCCCGTCAAAAGCGCACCGACCCCCTTCATCCAAGAATTGGAGGGGACCCAGATGCATACAGAGACTGCTATGCCCAACTTCTTTGTGAAACCGACCGAACTAGAGCGTGCTCTCGCTCATTCGAAGGACCTGACTTCTCCTCTCGTGAACCCGGACCGCGATACCGCCGATCCTCAGCTTGAGATGGAACAAGCTGAGCAACACCACAAGCAGCACGCGAATGCATTGGAAGCCATGAATCGTATCTTGAACCTTGAAAACGGAAACAACCAAGATCGCATGCGCCTTCGCATCCAGAGATGTATCGAGACTTTTGGTCGGCACAACACGGACCAGACCCTGCCTCCCAAACCAGCAAGCGTGTCCCTCGACTCTGCAACTGCTCGCCCCGAAAAGTTCCCCCGAGTCGGCGCTGATACTGGTTCCCCAGAAGTGCAGGTGGCTATCTTGACCGCCAAGATCATCAATTTGTCTAAACATCTTGAGACGACCAACAAGGACAAACACAACAAGCGCAACCTGCGCCTCCTCGTGCACAAGCGACAGAAGCTTCTCCGCTATCTGCGACGAAAGGAGCGTGGAGGTCCAAGATGGCAGAACCTGGTTCAGACCCTCGGCCTCTCCGACGCTGCTTGGCAGGGTGAGATTAGCATGTAATGGGGACTCTGCCGGCGTTTGTACTCTATAATTTCCTTTGGCCATCCTCTTCCCAAACTATTCTTTTGGCGTATATCGATCTCATGATTTTGTCTCTGAAACCGTTCCCCTCCCACCACCCGGCGACTATGGCAGAGAGCGGGCGAAACTGTTTTTCATCTAGTGCCACATCACTCCAGCGATTCCTGGCTGCTCCCAGATCATCGCTGTGTACTGTACAAATATTGCTATCGTTTTCAACGGCTTAGAGTTAGCCTGCATAGAATGCGACTTCTCATTGCCTCTGCTGTTTGATCAATGAGTCTGCGACTCTTGTAGTACGAACTGGTGTAGCTAATTAGGTTCATTCTTCGCTGCGCTAAACCATTCAGCAGCCTGTATTTCTTATGATGCACGTGCAAATCTTTCAGATCCGGGTGTATTATTACCAATCCATGCCTGATGTCTTCATAGCGATATTACTGAGTAATCTGGAGTGATTGAGCCCTCGCGGCGCAGGGAATCTGCGGCTAGATTGCGGTTGCCGACGGCTTCACCGCCTGGTTAATTCTGCCGGGACGTCACTCCCTCGAGCCGCAAATTTCCCGCGTGGTCGAGGGAATATTCACTTCACTGCCATCCTCTCATCCATCACCAGATGCTATAGCTTTGCTCGCTCTGATAGTGAATGTTGCCAGCTGCCCCGCGGGTCCACGGCCCACACGCGCCATAACAACATAACAACAGAATCATAACACAACCCACCCGGTGAGTTTTGTTTTCTTTCCTTCTTTTCTTCCTCTTCCTTCTCATCCTCTCTACAACATCCTCGCTCTCCTCTCCACTTGTTTCGCATTTCGCAAAGGCGTTTACCTCCACCCAAGCACTTGCTCTTTTGCGCTTCGAAATATCGCCCTGCTCTTGTCTTGTCTGTTTTCAGCTGTGCTTGACTTCCTGCCTCGCAGTGTCAGCAGAGTCGGGATCCCGTCGCGCTTTCCCTTCGCACCTTCTCTCTGTTCATCCTACACTCCATCCTCTCTTCTTGTCTCCTCCACCCTCTCTCCCTGTCACCTCCGCCCTCTTCACATCTTTGTGCCTGAAGACTCGAGCTTTATTCGACTCAGGCCTTGTTTCCAGCCCTTACAACCTGTACTCTCTATCAGTTCGCAATCACCATCATCCTCCTTCACGTGTGTTCATTTTCTCTCCTGTTGAACTCCTGCTGTGCTTGCTTCGGCTTGAGGTTCATATTTCACGCCACGAGACGGGCTCTCAAGGTTGAAGCTAAATTGCAACTTGGGTCATTGTCCTGTTCTCTGTGCGCGCGAAAACCGCAACCCTGCCTCTTTCGAATCCGCTACCCCCCATCTCTTCTCTTACCGTCGACCTGCCCTTTAAGCTACCTCTACATTGGGAAGACTTGCAAGGTCTTCTCGCATCGCAAATAAGTCAACGGTGCTCACTTTAGTGCCTTATCAACTTGAACATTTACCAATTATCGTTCACTTTCTCCAACAGTCAAAATGCGTACTCGCTCGCAGATGATGTCGCCTGGTGGCTTCGTCTCCCTAGATGACCACAATGTTGCTCGCCCCACTAGGTCGACGAGAAGCGACTCGCAGCAGTCCGCCGCCGCCGAAGAAGAACAGCCCGCTCCCCGCGCCACTAGATCGACGAGAAGCAACTCGCAGCAGTCCGCCGCCGAAGAAGAACAGCCCGCCCCTCGCCCGAAGGCAACGCGCGCTAAGAAAGCGTCTTCTACAACCATCAAAAAGCCTGCCAGCAAGAAAAAGGCGACTACAAAGAAGCGCACAACGCGCCGGACTACTCGCAAAACTGGTCAATCCGATCCCGAGGAGACCGAACAGCACCAGACCGAAGAGAACGAGAACGCCGAACCCACCGCTTCGCAAGCGGAACCAATCTCACAGGAGAACGGAAGCACTGAAGTAGGCCGGGACTCCAACGCTACAGAGAGTGAGTCATCCCATAACACTGGAAGTGCCCCGACCAGACAGTCAGCACAGGCTTCCCGGGGACCGGGGGCTGCCTCCGAGGCCCCAAGTAGCACGGAGCCGCCTCGCTTTGAGAGGTTGCGGACCATGTCTGTCGGCTCCGGGTTTCCTGAGGCAGTCACGGTTCCTAGTGAGCCGCCGGAGGAACCAGCCACGGCGGTGCCAATGGCGGGTAGTCCATTTCCTCTGGTCGGGACCGGTTCACGTCCTACGAATCAGCGTAGGGCTGTGGACGTGCTTTCACCCGTGCCTGAGCACATCGGGTCGGGTGAAAGCAACGGTCACGCCACAGGTTCCTTTCAACAGGGGGCTGTTGGTGCTCCCGGGGGTCTGGGGCATGACACATCCTCTTCTACAGGAGCGGGGCTAATGTACAACACAGACAAGAAGCGTCGTCGCCCAACCAATGAAGACAACAACGACAACGACGGAGAGCCAATCACCCCCGCTGCGAATAAGCGGCGCAACCTTGGCATTCCCGGAAGTACTCCCTTCTCTCACGCCAGTCCCTTGCCTCGCCGTGTGACCGCCAATATCACCCCATTCTCAGAGAGACTTCGCCGTCGCAACGCCGAGTCGCAAGGCCGCATTTATAGAACCAGTCTTCGCATCTCGCAATACCTTGCTCAGGAGGACGCTGACCGTCTCGCTTCTGAGAGGACCCCAGTTCCGGGAGAAGATATTACGATTACTGAACCTTTCCCAAGCTTCGTGGATATCGAACCGCCTCAGGAACAAATTGCGCAGGAACCGGAACCGACACAGCAACCTACCACTCCGGACCGTCCTGCGAGTGGCTGGAGAATCCGCGGGCTCTTGAACTCTGTCCCTCGCAGACTTTCTCGTCTCATTCCCACTTTTGGTCGGACCCCCGAAAGAAATGACAATCAGGGTATGCCTTCTTCATGGCTTGGTATTGTTTATTCCGCTTATGCTTGTTAGTGCCAGCAGAACCATCAACCGAACCGCTCAACCGTACACAGCCTAGAGCGTTCGTTCCTTCGAACAGAACAGTGTCGCCCACTCCCAAGAGTAAGGGCTCGACCCAAGAGCCGCAGCGTGATCTCTCCTTCTCCCTGTTCCCTGCTACTATTGACAGATCTCGCTACCTTGACGATAAACCTAAACCCACCCCCAAGTCTGTCCAACAGATCCCTGCCGCGGCTCTATCCAAAGCTTCTGAGTCTTCGGCCGTTGCATCGAACCCCAATGATTCTGGTGATTCCATTGCCGAAGCCAGCATAACTCGAGGCCGCAATTCTGCCCCAGGAGAGTCTAGCACCTCCACTCCAAGCCAGAAGAAGCGCAAGCGGGCCCCTTCCCCTGATGTGATCCCTAACCCGCCTGGATGCAGCTATGGAATGTACGAGGACTATTTCGTGATCTCTGACGATGACGAAGAAGATGAGGAGCCTGAACTCCCACAAACCGAACTCAAGAAACAAGACATGAAAGGAAAGTCCGCCATTCGCAGTGTTCTCCGGTCCGAGCGTCCAGCTTCGAAGAAAGTTCGATTCGATGCCAGTCCCCAGGATACCCCATCCAAGCTTAGATTGAAGCCTCGTGCCACCGATCCATACACTGGACAGCATTTCATCGGCATGGATCTGTCTGGCGAATCGAGTAACTCATCCTCGTCTCTGCCTCTGAACACCGCTTCACAGGCCGAACAGTCCACTATTTACCCGGATCCGCGGAGTCGCCCAGGCTTCATTCCCAATCGTGATGGTACTTTTGAAACCCCTTATTCTGATACTTCTTCTGATGTCTCAGAAGAAGATACCCCAGCTCCTGGCTTTGTTCCCAATCGGGATGGTACATTCGAGACACCTTATTCTGACACCTCCTCGGAAGCTTCGAAAGATGAGGCTACACCAGGTTTCGTTCCCAACCGCGCCGGTACATTCGAGACTCCCTATTCGGACTCCCCATCGGAACCCAATGCTTCTACCCTCGAATCTGTGCCCGATACACAGACCACTTCACCAATTGAAGCTCCTTCGCAGCCTCACGTTACTGAGAGGTATGTTCTTCCTTTTGTCTTGATGAGCCCAGGCAAGGCACCGGCTTGCTAACCAATCTTCTTTCTAGCACATCATCCGAAGAGACTCGCGTGACTCCGCAGCAGGCGCTTGTCCCTCCTACCACTCCAGCCAAGGTCGAAGATGATGCTCTTGCTCGAGTCCGCTCGCAAGCAGAGAAATACAAACCCAAGACGCCCAGTGGACTCCGCACTGCGAGCCGCTATTCGAGCCCTTTGACCCTTGCTACTACCCCTGACACAGTCTCCGCACCTATTGCTACTCCCAGCACGGTCCCCGTACCTGTCGCTAGTCCCGAGCGTGCATCCAGCGTCGAGGGCTTCGGTGACGACCAATTTGCTCGCGATGCTCAGTGGCTCTATGAGAATTGCCCAAATGGAGACCTCTCTGAGCTTGTCTGGCCGGAAGCCGAGAGTTATGAAGATATGGGCTTCAGTGCCGAGGCAGTTCGCATCGCCAATGAATTGTGGGATCCTTCAGTGGTCGACCACGCTTACGATAATATCTGGACGCCCGGCTTGGAAGCGTTCAGGCGCGAAATGGAAACTGGATTTCCGCACGCCGCACTTGCATAAAACCTTGCGTTGATAAATGCTATTACTGAATCAGGTCGAAAGTTGTTCACGTTTTGGAACGCCGTTAGCTCTTAATATCTCAGACCACCACATTCGTCTTTACACCAAACCATAGTCTGCCCATCTGGTTGAAAGTTGTTCAGGTTTTTGCACGTTGTTCGCTCTTCGTCGTTCAGACCACCACATTCGTCTTTACACCAAACCATGGTCTGCTGAAAGTTGTTCAGGTTCTCAATTCTTATAAACCTTCATCGCCCAGGCCACCGCATTCGTCTTTGCATTAAACTATGGTCTGCCCATCTGGTTGAAAGTTGTTCAGGTTTTTAATTGTCGTTTGCTCTTTCTCGCTCAGACCACCACATTCGTCTTCATACACACCAAACTGTGGTCTGCCCATGTGGCTGAAAATTGTTCAGGTTTTTCGATTGTCGCGTGTACCTTTATGCCCGAGGAGTTGTTTTAGACAGGTCTTGGGATACCATCACTGTTTTTGTCTGGTTTGGTTTGCGAAGCATTCCCGGTGTTGTCTGTATTAAGAATTGCCTTGCATGTATCGAGTGGCACTGAAGCGTCTTTTTCATCCACACAGACAATCGATGTACAGTTCATGAGTTTGTGATCAATTCATTTTTATGGCAGGTAATCTAAGAATTGCATGAGAATGCTTCCGATAGACAAAGGGAAACTACTGCAGGGGTATGTGAAATGCGGAGAAAGAGGACCATTTATCGGACATCAAATTCTAGAGACGTAGTAGACATGGTATCAAAATTATATGACGATAGGAAAACCAGGTTACATGATGTCAGTTCAATCGAAACCTTCGAACTCGTCATCCTCAGCATTGGCATCACCCTTGCCCTCGGCCGCCTTGGCTGCGCGCCGCAGTCGACGCTCCTCTTCATTCTTGAGACGGAGTTGCTCCACCATCTGTTCTGTCTCGCGAGCCTTCTGTCGCTCTTCCTCAGTCATCTTCTCCCACCGGGTATGCTGAGCCCGCGCCTGCTTCACCTCTCTGCGCTTCTGCTTCTTATTCCGTGTCTCGAGGTTCTTACTCCATGCGGAAGCGCTTTCGGTCGCCCGTCGCTTGTTGGAGGATTCATCGCCCTCGTTAGCCGCCGCCGCCGCCTGCTCGGCTCTCTCCTGCATTTCTTCCTTGCGGCGCTTCTCCCGCTGCTTATCCTTGTAGGTGAAGGTGTCCCAGTCCAGCGTGACGCCCAGCGTCCGGTCGCCCGTGAAGGACCGTAGCTCCGGCATCTTGGGCAACTTCAGCAGGGCCCACGCCTTGCCCAGCGCCTCCCAGTCGACGTCGGCGACACGGAAGATACTGCTGGCCTGGTGCTTGCTGTAGCTGCGGAGCCAGCTGACGAACGCCTTCTGGCCGCGGTCATGCAGGGCCCGGTCGGCGAGCACGGCCTTGCGAGCCCGCTTGGTCGCGGCGGCGGCGTCGGCGTCGGAGACGGTGAGCGGTTTCGGGTACGGGACGACCGGCGTCTTGCGGACGTCGAGGAAGGAGACGTAGTCCTCCTCGCGGCCCGGGTGGAGCAGGACCACGCTCAGACCCTTCCGGCCGGCGCGGCCCGCCCGGCCGCAGCGGTGGATGAAGGTCTTCGGGTCGGAGGGCGGGTCAATCTGGACGACGAGGTCGACCGAGGGGATGTCCAGTCCTCGGGAGGCGACGTCGGTGGTGAGCAGGATGGCGGGCGTGTGGCAGTTGAGGAAGCGGTGGAAGTTCTTTTCGCGCACGTTGGCTTGGTGTTTGCCGTGCAGCGGAATCAGCTGGAAGTCCTCGCCTAGGATCAGGGGGAGAATGCCCGCGAGGTAGTCGACGCCGGAGCAGGTGGACACGAAGAAGATGGTTTTCTGGGGGGTGGGTTCGACGGAGCGGAGGAGGGCGGGTAAGGTCGCGAATTTATGTAAGGGTGAGGTGGTGAGGTAGGTCATTTGGAGACTGGTTGCATCATGTTAGCATGTTAGGCCGTAATGGCGGGGAGAGTGATGCTCAAGTCTTATGTGGTTGATGCACGGAAAACTGACCTGGCCGGTGTCCGCTTATCCTGGGCTCCTGACGTGCCCTTGACTTTGACCATGACCTTGACCGGGTTGCGCAGACCAACTCGCACGATCTGGTCGACTGCCTCGCTAATACTGGCGCTGAAGAGACCGGTGCGCCGTTGCTTGGGCAGTCGACGCAGGATGTTCTGCAGTGTGTCCTTGAATCCCAAATCCAACAGTCGGTCGGCCTCGTCCATGACGAGCATTTCGAACGAAGACTGGGGGCAATGTACGTGGGGCGAGGAGAGGAGCTCCAGTAACCGTCCTGGTGTCGACACCAGCACATTCGGGGACCGCTTCAAGAAGGTGCTCAAGTCCTCCGCGGGGGTCGTTGATCCTCCAAGGAGAAGCTGCGGGACCACCTTCAGGGCGGAGGAGAGGTGTTTGGGACGAGGCGCATCGGCGTCTTCGGCGGGGTTGAGCACGGAGGCAGATGGAGGGTGAAAGGCAAGCAACGAGGTCAGGACATTGTAGATCTGAGTAGCGAGTTCTCTGGAATAGATTATTAGCCCCAAACCGCAGCCCTGGCCCTACTGAGATGAGACTTACCGGGTGGGAGAGATAATGATTGCGCCGACGTGGTGCTTCTTGAGAGGCTCCTCCAATCGCAAAAGCTTCTCAACGACGGGGATCAAGAAAGACAAGGTCTTGCCACTGCCAGTGACTGCCTCCACCACCACATCCTTATGCGCCATGAATAGAGGAATGGCCGACGCCTGGACGGGGGTCATGCGCGTGAAGCCCATTGAGGAGACGGCGTCGAGTACCCATTCCGAGAGAGGGGGTGTCACTGCATCCCACGCTCTGGTAGATGTGCCAGGAGGAGGTTTAGGGGCCATATTGAGTCCGCTGCTTGACGCTCACTTCTCCCCAAAGTAATTTGATAATTGATTGGACACCTCACACCGT
This sequence comes from Aspergillus japonicus CBS 114.51, assembly GCF_003184785.1. Lineage (NCBI taxonomy): Eukaryota > Fungi > Ascomycota > Eurotiomycetes > Eurotiales > Aspergillaceae > Aspergillus > Aspergillus japonicus. The sequence goes on along the minus strand of NW_020291643.1, from coordinate 593,772 downwards.
AATCGATCTTTTCATCTTCTTCAGATTCAATCCTCCAGTTTTTTTCCCTTATCGATTAGATACCGGAGGCGGTGGAGACTTTCTGCCATAGTTACACGTGACCGCCTGCGGATTCGGCGGAAGCCAATCGGTTTCCAGGCTGAAATCGAAGCTGAACGCAAGTCTGAATATCTCCCATCTTCAAATTAACTCATCCTCGATCCTAGTTGCTCTCCTTTCGGTGCAGTGAATTTCTCCTAAACTCTCACTGTACAGACCTTGCCTCTCGAGTGTTATGCCGATAATGTACTGAGCGTGAAACGTCATGCGCAACGGTGTGTCTGCCTGTTACTGTACATACGACTACAATCGACGCTGGCTGCCATAAGCCACATTCCCTCGTCATCGTTGCACCTATTCGTCGTTCGACCTGCCCATCATTGCGTCGTTACAAGCACTCAGCTCCCCTACACCGGGCATTTGCGCTGCCCTCTTCATCTACCTAATTCCGCGACCCTTGTCCGGAGTCATCTGGAAACCGGCCCTTCCACCTTTCGTCATACCCGCGGTCGAGATGTCTACAAACCATGATGCCATTCCCGAGACTCCTCGTGTGATCTCGCCCTCCCCCACCCCCTCAGACCCAAGATCGAGCTCGCGAGACTACTTCGGACCCACCACGCGCTCTGCTGCGCGTCGACAACAACGACTTGGTGAAGTGGTGGAGGAGACCAACGGCGACGCGGATGCGACTCTCAAGCGCTCACGGGCTCGTTCTCGGAGCCCTCCCAGCCCAGAATCAGCGCGAAAACGCAAGCGCAAATCCAACCCTAAGTTACCGGCTGGGAAAGTCAAGTCACCAACAACGAACGGCCATGCCGCATCGAACAATGGATACCTGTCGCCATTACTCAGACCCAGTGGCGCTTGGGAGAGCATTTCGCGATCCCCTTCTCCTCTTGGTCTCATTCCTCTCCACAGCCGTTATCGCAGCTTCATCCACCGACATGAGATCCCGCGCAAGCTCTTACACGTCTCCATCGGCTTCCTAACACTACATTTGTACACGCGAGGTATTCAGCCGCTCCAAATCACCCCATGGCTCTTCGGCGCTCTGGTCCCCATTGCTTCTGTCGACATCATTCGCCATCGTTCAGAGACAGTCAACAAGCTATATATCCGGTGTGTGGGAGCGTTGATGCGCGAGACGGAAGTTTCCGGTTACAATGGCGTCATCTGGTATCTGTTGGGCGCATACGCTGTCTTGCGCTTCCTTCCCAAGGATGTCGGTGTCATGAGTGTGCTGCTACTTAGCTGGTGTGACACTGCTGCTTCCACCTTTGGTCGCCTCTATGGCCGACACACCCGCCAGCTCCGCAAAGGCAAGAGCTTGGCCGGCACCCTGAGCGCCTGGCTTGTTGGGGTCGTCACTGCCGCCGCTTTCTGGGGCTTTTTCGTCCCTTACATTGGGACTTTCCCCAATGATCCTGAAGGCTCTTTCATGTTTACCGGACGCCTCAATCTGATCCCTGGCTCAGTCAAGAATCTGCTCGGCTGGACTGCGGATACTTCCAGTGCTGTCCTGTCGGGTCCTCTGGCCCTTGGAGTCATGAGCGTTGTTTCCGGCTTGGTGGCTGCCGGTAGCGAGTTCATTGACTTGTTCGGCTGGGACGATAATCTGACGATCCCTGTCCTCAGCGGTGTTGGCTTATGGGGCTTCCTCAAGGTCTTCGGCTGAGAACGATTAGACTCCAAATCCCTAACTCTTTTGGCGTTGGCCGTATTATTTCTTCCTGTTCCATATCCCCCTTACTATATTTGCTAGAGGACAAATCCCGCCTGACGACCTCTTGTTTCTTTGTCTATATGATGCGCAGCTATCTGTTCATCTTTCCTTGCCTTTCTCTCTTCCACGCCTCGCCGAGTATCCTACACACTTCTCGTTTGCTATTGTTATTGTTCCCATTCGTTCCAGTGGTGACTGGTCAAAGGTCACTTGCGGCCGGGGATCACTTCCTAACATACATGGAATGGACTGCTTTGTGATAGATGGATCTAGATAGATCTCCAAGTTCGTGATACCTGGGTGCTTGCAATCGATACCAACCTCTTCTTACTAATTCACTCAAATGTTTTTTGCGGTATGCTTAATGCTCGGTGTGATAGATTCAGTCTGGTTCCTGGATACGCATGCTTTCTATTCACAAAGCTGTTGTTGTAAATGTGAATACCCATCTCCTCGTTAGTATACTACACTCTCTTGTAATGCGTTCCTGGTGCTGTTATATCTCGCCTATCAAGCACATTCATTGGTACTCTGGCTCTCAGGTGAATCAGCCCCTGTGACCATTCATTCCACATAGATGTGCACTCAACCAGTGAACTTGCAGTATCATTCATCGGGGGATATAAGTCGTATCTATACACACATATAGAAAAGAACCCATTTTTCTCCAGTCCTCTTCAAGCAATCTTCCATCCACTTATCAAATCAGACAAGCCACCCACAATACTTGATATCCTGGATTCATTCTCATATGACAAGACTTTCTTATTTCGCTAAGGCTCTCTCTTAATACTCAGCTATCAATTGAACGATCGAGCTCCATGTCTATCTAGTATACAAGGCTCGCATCTGCAGGTCCTAGCAGACGTTTCCTACAAAAGTCCCGAGCGACTCAACCCAGCCACGTACATCTTGCCGTTTGAGGTATGCCCTATCCGGAGTTGCATGCTAGCTAAGCATCTGGACCCTTCCTGTCTCTATATTGCTCAAAATCATCAAGCTCCTCAAACTTAATCTTCAAAGCGGGATCACAAAGCATGGAGAGAGAAAATGGGCATGCCCAGACCACACCGCGAGCGAGCCACATCATGCGGCGTGATCTTTATTATTGGATTATAATGGATGGCGATGAGCTGGCGCGGACAGCTTAATCAAAGGAATCGTTCCAAGCCTCCGGACGCCGCTGGCGCGAATATTCTAGATGGAGGATGATCGAACGATTACAATGGACTAGTAAGTACCGTTCTTCATGTGAGCTAGCGATGTTGCTGGCTGAACCGCAATGAACAGGGAGAGAACCGTATCGCGCGAAAAAGGGTTGCAAAGAAGGAACGTATTGCAAAAAAAGAGGAGTTCCATCGTGGACATGTTGCCTGCGCGGATTCAGCGGTCCTTCCAAACGTCTTATACAGCCATCGATGAGAGGAGAGAGAACCGTTGGTCTGTCACCTAGTACATAGGACATAGGACTGTCGAGCTCTAAGACTGCTAGATGATTGGCCACCCTACGGCATGAAGCTGTGCGACGCGGGGGTTTACCTGGCCGTCAACTCCTTGCACGACGAAATCGTTCTGCCCCGCAGGATTGGGGTTATCTTGCTATAGGGCTGCGTGAGAATGCAACCACCAAGCAGGTAGTGATTGTCGGATCTCTTCGGAAAAGAGGATGAATTAGCCGAAAAAGCCCCAGGCCTGAGCCAATTCAAAGACCTTATCGGCACATCGAGAGAGTAAAGTGTGTACCACATACTTTCACAAGCATCCGACAACATCGGACATCCTGAGCTGAGGGCTGAGTTCCTTCGCGGCCGGATTCAAGTTCAGCTGACAATAATGCATCGCCTAATTGCAGCAATAATAACGTGACTAAAGCCATGGACAGTCCCGCACCTGAGGCACTTGTAGGAAGTCGCACTGGCGATGCTTGACATATTTCTGGACGTCGCCAACATCCAGGCGCATTTGACCAAATATGAGGTCAATTGCGAGGTCTGGGATGCGCGTGCCGTGCAGTATACGGCTCCTGACGTACGGTTCACACTTCAGAGCTGTATTTATAGCGTTGTGTGCCATCGTGACAAGCGACCAAAGCTCCACCGAACCATCTCAGACAGAATGGATCGGACAGCGATATACTCAAGATACTTGAGAACCCGATGGACCAAGGATACAGAGAGTGAGTGACCCCCAAACTTAGGAAGCACTCCGGCCAGACAATCAGCGCAGATCTTCTAGAAACCAAGGGCTGCCTCGACCACAGCTACTCCGGAGACGCTTCTCCTTGAGAGGTCGGGCACCATGCCTGTTGACTACGGGTCTCCCGAGGCAGTCACGGTTCCTAGTGAGCCGCCGGAGGAACCAGCCGCAGCAAAGGAAAGTAAGTGGTCATACTGGAGGCAATGGCCGTGCCTGCCCTGTTGTCTACTGAAGCTAGCATATCGTCATCACAACCTGCAGTCTTACTCTGCATACTACACTCAGCAACAAACCACTTCACTCTGGCATGCTCAAGAAAACTGCAGACGATAATCCTGCATATTGATTGGGGAGTCGAGTATTTATTCAAAGTAATCAATGCTTCAGCGCGCCCCTCAGTGGGAGATATGCCAGGGTATATATTCATCTCTTATGATCCTGCAGCTACTACGGCAGCAGACGCGCCCACACTGACTACTGCAGCTATCATGCTGTCTCCGAATTTGACTCCGGCAAGTACCACGCCAACAGGAAACCATCCAGGACCATCAGTGGCTCCTGCAAGCTCTACTCCGCTGGCGAAGCCAACCGTTACCAATCCCGTTCCAATCATCGACCTGAACTGGGTCCGACAACGAAGTTCAAGAGCAGTGCAACCTGCTCAAGAGTATCATGGAGGACAGTCTAGCCCTTGAATTGCTATACAGGAAGAGAAGCTTCTGGGACCGAGCCAAGGACTATACAAAGCTACTTGGCGCCGCAGAGGAAGATTGTAAGCTTCTGTGACGTGCAGCAACCACGTCGTCATGTGGCATAACGCTGTTGGCTAGATTCTTCCTTCCATAGTCGGTAATGGACACCATGCTTCCTTCATATATCTGATCGCCACAGCTTCCAGAGAAGAAGCCAATTCGGCGGGCCTGAATTTGCAGCATCGGGGACTGGGGCATCGTGCATTGACACTGTGCAGGATACTACTTTCTACCACTTCTGTGATCTATACTGTATCTACATGACAGAAGTCCTCTATCTGGGGGGACACACCTTTCTGATCCTGACTATTACCGGCGACGCCATCGAATTGATGAATCATTCAGTCCATTACTGGAAAGAAAAAAAAAAAAAAAACAACTGTGATTGATTTCTGTGGACCATAGATAGATTAACCCATCCATCCACGGTAGTCATTCCTTGCATATCTCCTTCCGTCTAGCCAGTGTCTTTATTCTCCGGTATTTTCGTTGCGGACCACCTTCTCATCCGCCTTACTTAGGGTTTGGCCGGGATCGGACAATTCCCGCTACTCTTTCCCTGTTTGTTCTGTTTGTTTTCGTGAAATATATTTCGATGCACTGTACTGTACAAATATCGGACAATGGAGCCCGAGGAGTACTATCTTTTGAAGGGATATTCTCGGCCACTGAGCGATCGTCTGTAGAATTTGCACCTCCCTCGTCTACTTTACATATATTTAGAGGCCGAGGAAGGCACGTGCCTAAACAAGGAAGGAGGGAGGGAGGGTGGGGACCCCAGGCGAGTTCTTCCTTTCCAGAAACGGTGCGGACAAGCAGGGGTCGAACATACACAGTTGGTCGCCCGGCTGGTGCTCTTTCTAGAGCAAAATCTGCTACCGTCACAGACACCTGTTCAATCGGCCGTTGATATTTTCAATTGATTATGTTTAAAAAATTGCTTGTTTATCTTGACTATATATTTGATGCATCTTATACCCTAGGCTGTGACAGTCGTGTGCGATTAAATGTCGCGGTCTTGCAATCCGCATTCCATTTGTTGACTGGTATGTTCCAGTTAATTTGAGGTAGGTCTGATGCGCCGCGTCGCTGTCACCGGCATGGATGCGGCATAAGATCTAATTCGGAGCCGGGACTTGGCCGGAACATCGTCTGATGAAGCCTATTGCAGGCGGCCTGATTCTCTTTCCATTTTCAGGAACTCAGGCGAGACAATCCAGACGTGTTTGCTGACCAAGATAGCCAAAGCAAGGATAGTCGAGTAATTGTCCGGTCTTGTTGTCTTGTGCTGTCCTATAGAACGAGACTACCAAGGCTCTAGTCTTCATATATACTCCTGAGAGAGGCCATCATGTATCTGGGAATCTTCCCGTCTGCCCAGCCGCAGTACGGTATATCATCCAAGTCCAAGGAAACAAGGGAATCCTCAGCGAAGATTGCAAAGAGGGGAGACAAAGCTGTCATGTCTGGAATGGAAAATGAAGCGGTGGGAACAATCATAGCTCCAGCCACGGCGCAAGTCGCTGCTTCACTTCGTAGTATAGGCAACCGAGTCTTCAATAGCCTTGCGTAGATCACGATGCCGAACACAGTGATCAAAGCGATTTCTGTGACCAATCATGTGAGAGAGAGAGGAATCAGTGTCCCTATCGTTAAGGCTGAAACTAAGAACCGGAATCATCTGTGATCTTTGCGAGCTGGAGGCGCTTGTCGCTTCCAAGTTCCGATCGTTCCTTGGTCAAGAATCCATACTTCAGGATGCTTCCCTGCTTCATCCCAGGGTCGATGACTTTCTTTCGCGGGCCCGTCTTGCGTGTGGTTTTTTTCGGTGCGTTGGCTTTCTCCGCTTTCTCCGCTTCTGCCTTCTTCCAATTTTCCACAACATCTGGAATCCCTATCATTGCCAAGGTCTTGGAAATCCAGATCTTGTCGGTACAGTAAGGATCGTACCGCTTTGTGACACGCTTTTTGATGGTTGTTTGGGGAGCAGGATCCGTGGTGTTCTCAAGCTCCTCTTCGTCTTCGTCGGCGGACGCTGTGGTTCCCGGCGAAGGCAGGGGAGGATTTTTTTCTTCGGCCATGATGTCCAAGCCAACGACGTCGACGGGAACTATGTCAACCTGATATTCGGTCATACCATCTGTGCTATAGCTCTCTCGGCTCTTGTTGATTTTCTGCAGCATCGGCACTTCGCTGCTAGAAAGCTTCGGCTGGTTTGCGGAGAAGGCTGAGGCCTGTTTCCCAAGGCGGAGTCTGTAGCAAACCAGAGGTTCGGCCAGTAGTTTGGTCACCTTTCTAGCTCCAGAGCGGTAGTTCCAGTCAAAGGTGTCAGCGGTGAACCTCCTCAGCTGCACCGCGTCAACCTCTTGGTCCCATGCATTCCTCAAGCGGTGCCGTAGAACATCGATCTCACTCTTTGTCGACACCACGGGCTTGGCGTAATACGAGAGAACAGTTTTATCCGGGAATGTCTCCGGCACTCGGACCACCTTGTGCTTGGTTTGAAAGTAGCCGCTTTCGTTCTCCTCCAGCTCATATTGCAGTCTTTCTCTCCACTCGCTCAGCCGCACCTCCATGTCGGGACCATCCGAATCGATAATCTCCAACAAATCTTCTCCGAAGCCCGCTCTGGCAATCTCGCCGGCCAGCTTGCTGCCACATCTCGGAACACCAGAGGGAAGATAATCACCACCGCTTAGCATAGCAAACAAGATCATGCCCGCACGATCCAGCATCGCATTCGAAGGCGAATTGAGCATCACATTGGAAGGGGACGCGGCGCAGTCCATGCGATAGCAAGTGACATGGGTGGCCGCCGCATTACCGGTCCCGCTCTCTTTCGAGAAATTCATGACTGTAAATGTTGACCCGAACATGAGAGTATCGACGTCATTGCTCATGACGGCATCAACTACTCCGACTTTTTGCAGCCTCGCGCACTCGGCTTCAGCCTCTCCGGGCGCATCGTGGCGTGGAAATCGGAACAAATCCACCATGATCTTCGACAGGCGAATGATCGGCGCACTCCCGTGACTGCGCGCAGCCACGGCGCGACCTCTTTTGAAAGGTGGCTTATGCTGTCCATCATACACAAAGAGCGGATGGATGGGCAATGCCAGGATTTTCAGTAGTCGGTAGAACAGAGTGCGCAATTCGGGGTTTCGACCGCCCCGACCGGCTTGCACCTGGAAAAGCCAGATGGAGATGTCCACTGCGACACGAATGGGTCTCGCATTGCGTTCCAGATGTCCTATCGCCAATTTGGACAAAGAAATTCGCTCTCCAGTACCAATCGCTTGGATAAGTCTTTAATGTTGTTGAGAATTAGCAAAGGGGATCTGGAAGGAGTTGGTGGTTGACATGTCTATTTCTCTCGTGCGCTCACGTGCAGACGGGGAAACGGACATAGATTTGTTTGTCCCTCCTCGAGGGCAATCGGTAGCACGGAGAAAAGAGAAGTTTTCTGGTTTCACTTACCCTGGGATCCCCATTCCGACTGCGCTCTCAATTCCAGAGCTGTGTGTGACCAAAAGGATAGCCCAACCTACCACAGGCGGCACTCCAAAAAGCCACGCGGAAAGACAGATAATTGGAAAAAGGGTAAGAGAGAAGAGAGGCCGATCAAACGGAGATGTGTTGTTGTTTTGATGGCGGCCGACAACTGGGCGATTGGCGCGGCCCGATGTAGATCCGCCCGCCTTTTGGAGATTCACTCCGTTGTTGCTGGCCGCTCAGTGAGTCGTCTTGCTGCTTTCGCTGTCGCACTTGACTTGGCCAATTTGCTCAATTGGCTCAGGGGATTGATCTACGGCTGACTGACTGCCTAAAGACCTCGAGAGACTCGCTGCAAAGGGAAGCATGATCGCTGCGTGTGACCCTCGGACCTCCGAACCTTCCCCGCGCTGTGATTTTGAGGAAAGAAGCTAGTACAACAAGAACGACAGCAACGGACGACGTCCAGCTTCCCAAAAGTGGCCCCAAAGACCCATCCCAAACCATGGCTAGCACATCATATACCAATTCTGGGTACGACGACAGCAAGCGTCCCTTTTCGATGAGCAGTCTGCGCGGGGCTCCATCCTCCCCCCATACCCCACAACATAACCTGCGATCCAACAACTCCTCCTTCGCCAGCACCACCTCGAGCACTTCCTTCCGCGGCGAAGAAGATGCCATCATCTTTGAGCTTGGCGCCCGCTGGCTCCGGGCTGGCTTTGAGGGGGAGAGCGTCCCGATGTGTGTGGTAGGCTGCGGCCCCGAAGAATGCCGCCGCGTGGGCGACTACCGCGGCTGGTTGAAGACGAACAACCCAGATACCGACCCGGCACAGTTGCGCCCACTTGTCAACCCGGAAGACTGGGCGAGCGCCCACGAGCTCTGGAAGATGGATCTCCGGGGGGTAGACTTGGGCCTTGTGGAGGACAAGATCGAGCGGGTGTTTCGAGAGACCTACAACAAATACCTGTTGACGGACGCGGGCACGTCGCGACTGGTGCTGGTGCTCCCCGCCATCATGCCGCACCCGTTGCTGTCGGCCTTGCTGTCGACGCTTTTCAGTCGGTGGCGGTTCCCGAGCATCACGTTGTTGACTAGTGCTACGATGGCGGCGACAGCGGCCGGAGTGCGCTCCGCCTTGGTGGTGGATATCGGCTGGGCGGAGACGGTCGTCACGGGGGTGTATGAGTATCGTGAGATCGCAATCAAGCGGAGCACCCGGGCGATGAAAGCCCTGCTGCAGGAGACGGGTCGATTGCTTACAAGTATCCCAACGGCGCGTGGGGTTAGATCGCAGCCAGCACCGGGCGACAGTGGAATCTCGGTCCGGTTCGAGTTCTGCGAAGAAGTTGCCAGTAGATTTCTATGGTGCAGACCCCGGGAGGGACCCTCACCAGCAGATTTGCAGCAGCAGCAGCAGCAGCAACCACAACCCGACGACAGCGAAACCGAGCCCACCACACACCATTCCCCTCTCTCCTCCCTCCTGCAGCGGACAGTGGAGATCCCGTCCCCCTCGAACCCAGGATCTACCTACATCAACCTCCCCTTCTCCACCTTCAGCGAACCCGTCGAAAGCGTCCTCTTTGCTGCTGGCACAGCAGACTGCGAGCTCGACGACGAAGAAAAGCCTCTCCCGCTCCTGATCTATAATGCCTTACTTACCCTGCCGCCCGACGCCCGCGGCACCTGCATGTCACGCATCATCTTCACCGGCGGCGGCGCCAACATCCCCGGCATCCGCCAACGAATCCTTGCGGACGTTGCAGCGCTTGTCGCCGAACACGGCTGGTCGCCCGTCCGCGGCAAAGTGATCGAACAACAACGACGCAAGCTTGCCAACCTCCGAATCTCCCCTTCGTCCCAAGTCCAAGCTTCCGCTCAAGATCCGGCATCTCCTCATCTTAAAACAACAGACCCCAGCGAGGACAACCGTCCCGCCCCGTCGAACGACATACCGACGGAGACGAAGTCTCCCGAACCATCAACCCACTCAGAACCAAACCCCGAGTCAGCCACAGAGAACCCCACGCAACAACAGCAACAGCAGCAGCAACCCCCGGAAAACCCCAAACCCGAGGACGAAGCGGACCTCGAAGACCCCATCGAGCAGAAAATCCGGCGGAACAACCGCGACCGCGACCGCGACGCGCTGCCGCCGTCCGTGCAGGGGGTGCTGCGCGAGGTCGAGTCGCTGGGCCCCTGGGCCGGGGCGAGCCTGACCACCAGCCTCAAGATCCGGGGCCTGGTGGAGATCGAGCGCGAGAAGTACCTCCAGCATGGTCTGGCCGGGGCGACGACTCGCGAGTTCGAGGCCCATGGGCACCACGTCCCCGATCGGCGGTCGGGGTTGAGGGCCGGAGGTGGCGGGGATCGGTCAAGTTGGACGCTGGCGGGGTGGGGGTAGACTTCATTTCGTGCAACTACAGTACAAGCCGTTGATCCTCGTTTGCGTTAAATTTCTTAGCACTGACTGCATTTTGTATACCCATTTATTTTCTTTGACAATTGCTGTGTACTCCATTGACTAGATTTGAGCAGTTCCTTTAATCTATAAGTAGGGGGTTTATCTCTTTGAGTGGGAAGGTGAGGTCGATGAATTAGAGGGCTTAGGGATGAGTAACTTATTGCAACCTAAGGTGACTAGTTAGACCTAATGGTCCCTTAGAATTTTTTTATGTACAGGGTTGCAGAGATTCTACATCGGAAAGATAGTTTCGAGGGCCAAGGGGGTAAGACCAAGTGTCATAGAGATATGCCTCGAGAAGATTGTTCTTTTTGCGTCGCTAAAAAGAGGAGATTCAAGCAATCAAGCAAAGTTTGTTTCCGCAAGCCCCCGCAGCAGCAGCAGCAGCAGCAGCCGCCTAGACGGTGCCGAATCGGTAGGTGGCATAGTTGACGGCCGGGCCGGTCTCAGGCGAGTAGATCTGATCCGACAGCTGGCCCCACTCCGGATTGTTGATGCCGTCGATCCAGCCCTCCGTCTCGATCACCAGACAGCCGTACTTGTTGACGTACTCGGCGCCGTCGATGCCCTCTTCCTTGTTGAGCTTGATCTGGGAGTCCTTGATGGGGATGGTGCCGTTCTGGCCGTTGCAGGAGTAGATCTGTAGGGCTTGCTGGTTGGTGGCGACCTCCAGGCTGATGCCGGTGGTGCTGGAGTTCAGGCGGACGATGGGCACGATGGAGTTGGAGGCGGTGTATTGCGTAGGGCGATCGACAATGAAGCAGTTGTCGTAGCCGGTGCAGTTGGAGCCGCAGAGGTGCACGGCCTCGTCGATATCCTTACCGACCAGTTTGCCTGCCGTGAAGTCCGCAGAGCCATTGTAGGCGGTGTTGACATCCAGGATGCTGCCGTCAGGAATCAGGATCCCATCGGTGCCGATCAGGCGCTTAGACAGGGGCAGTTGCAGCCAGGTGTCGTCGAGGATGGTCTCGTTCTTGAAAGCATTCAGATTCCAGTAGATGTGGTTGGCAAGCATGATCGGGGTGGTTTCCGTCAGAGCCAGAGCCACCAGTTTGGTGGTCAATTGGGGCAAACCCTCTGGGTTCTCATTGGTGGCCTCGGTTTGGACACTGAACGTGGCATGGGTGATCACATCACCCGGGAAATCCTCAAAGGCACGGTCAACCAGGGTGAAGGTGATGGACGAGTTGGAGTACGCGGTGACGGTCCAGTTGCGGCCATCATAGCCCAATGGGCCTCCGTGGAGGGTGTCTTTGCCGCCATTCTCGTTCTCAGGAATATGATACTCCTCGGTGCCAATTGAGAAGGTGCCGTTCTTGATGCGGTTGGCGTACCGGCCGACCACGGCCCCAAAGAAAGTGCGGTTGGTCTCCGTGTCTTGAAGGTACCGCTTCGGATCATCGTAGCCCACAACCACGTCTTGGAAATTCCCGTTGCGGTCTGGGACCTTGAGAGATGTCAAGCGTGCACCGTAGGGGATCAGCGTCGCGGTGATGTTCTTTGCGCTAATGGTGTAGGCCTTGAAAGGGTCCGTCGCCACTGCTACTGCAGCCTGGGATAGTACAGGCAGCCCATAGAGGGCGGTGGAGAGATAGCTCTTGAGATGCATTCTGATTCCGAGCAGCGTGGTGACCGCAAGGCACAGGCAGCAGTACAGGAATAGAATCCGGGGAGTGATGCGGGCAGGGCAGAGGGTGGAACGGAAACAACCGAGCAGCTGGGGAATTCCCTGGCGGGTTGTGGAGGAAGGTCCCATCGTTCTATTTAAGTACTCCACATTAGGGCTCTTTTACCTCATGATGGCACGCCTGACCGCCGGCGGAGGGGGCGGGGGTGGACAGCAGCACGCAGGAACTGGGGTAGGAATGCCGCTACTGGTACTCATGGTTAGCTCATGTTGTCAATTGTCCGACGGGGGGGGGGGGGCAAGGCATCGTCATCTTACCCGCAAATTGGAGACGGTGTAAAAGTCCAGCTGTCAGGGGGACAGATGCCAAGTATGTGGATAGCTAATCAAGCTACACCTGGGGGGTTGGGGATTGGGAGGATTGGGAGCAAGGGTGACGGGAAAAGTTAGTCCGCGTCTGACCACCTTAGCTCCAGATCTAGAGATGACGTGAAAGCTCGGGATGTAAAGTGAGGGGAAAGCGGGAGAGGGAGATGCAAGCGATGATGAGTTCAGGCCGGAAGGAGAAAAGCTGGGGAATGGGTAGAGAACAAGGCTGGTGACAGTAGTCTACCTAGTACCTTAGTGTAGGTTGTAGTTAGGATGAAGCCACGGGAATGGAGCAAATCAGCCTAAGGAACAAACAGAAAAGGGGGTCCAAGCCATGGCCCCGGGGGTGGTGCACTAGTCCGGTTCGGGCATACTCCGGTGGGGGAATTGGTTTGCGGGGAAATGGCAAGCGTCCCGTCGATCATCTAAGCTTGCACTTGCAGTGCCAGACTACCACGGGCAGTGCTTACATGTACCTCCTCTATACGGAGTACGGAGTACTCTGCCACTCTGCTCGTGTCTCCAGGCTATATTACGTTGACAAGCTTCGGTGCAGTGCCGATTGCCGAGCTGGGCACTGGTCAGTGGGTGTAGTACCAGTATATTGGTCAAGCCATGGCATGATGTCGCATGAGGCTTGCGCTCACCTGTACCGGTAAGCATAATGGAGTACTGGATATATTAGACCGAGCTATCAGTAGAGGTGTCTTGTCTGCATTAGTTGACACTTGACAGTCCACCAGATGGCCAGGTGAAGGCTATTCGTAGCCTGAGGCATCAGGATGGGATGGAAGGGAACAACCTACCGCCCGCTTACATAACTCCTGGTTCCTCAGGAGTCAGGCCTCTCAGCTCCAAGTCCGCCCTGCCTGATCGGGAGACTTGTTTATGTTATGCGTGGATAAGCACGCAAATTCCTCCCTTTCCCCGCCCTTAGATCTACAATTGAGTCTATCTGGACTGTGAGAATACACCTTTGGCTTCTTGTTTGTTGAATTTCCCCCCGAAATGTCGACCGCCATCTAGCGCCCGACCGTGGTGTACCCTCTCTTTCAATGAGACGCGACGGGCGCACTTGAGAGTCGCCCCTCCCATGGTCTGCGAGCTGCGTTCATAACCCGATATGTCCTCTCGCACCTCGAGTTCCTCCTCTCCCGACATTCTTGGGCCATCTGGCGATAGTGATTATCTAATCTCCTCGCCCTTCAAACCGTTCACTGGTCGTCAGAGCTTCATGTCGCCAGCTGACTTTGACCTCCTCCAGAGTCAGCGGACGACGAAACGACAGAAGCGGTCGCGGCTCAACCTCACACCTGGCGCCCATTCTTTCGAGTTCAACGATGTCGTTCTTCCCGCCTCGCCCAACCTCAAACTGAATGGAAAACAACAAGCTTTGTCTCCCGATAAACTCCAGTCCGACGGGAATGTCAGTCCGTGGAGGATTCGTGTGACTTTGGAAGCGACGCAAGACCAAGAGAACAGCAACGATTACGGAAGTCCCACGCCAAAACGTCTTCGACCATCGACCATGATCACAAAAATACCACTCAAGGACGAGTCCGAGCAGACACCGCGAAGGCGTAGAGGCCGTCCAAGGAAGTCCGATACACTACTACTCGATGCGATACCAGCCGCAGGCAGCCCTGGTCATACCCCAGGGCCGCCCGGGTCTGCGCAGAAGCGAAAACGCGGTCGACCGAGGAAGACTCCGCTGAAGGTGGATGCGGTCACGCGACGTGAGCAGGATATAGGAACACTAGACATTGATATGGATACTCCGACCGCTGAGTCTCGATCACGATGGAGCCCTGTGTACATTGCTGGGGACGCTGGGTCGGATGAGGACGATGGTGGATCCCCCCAGGACGAAGAGATGGTCGATATTTTTGACGATGAACTCTCACCGGAGCAACCTGCGGTGGTCAATCACGCTAGCACTACTCCACGGGTGACCTTCGAGCCCACATACGATACCCCACAAGTTGACCATCTAGACAACGAAGAATACAACTTGAACTCCACCCCATCGAAGGTGCCGTCTCCCGTACGCGAATTGCAGTCCAGCTCGTCTAAAACCACATTGCATGCCGGTCATACACCCAGACCGCCGCGCCTATACCCGACCCCAACGACATCTTCGCCGGTCGCGGGAGAGGAAACAGTGGCGCTTTCCCAACGAACAGCTGCATCTAGCGGCAATCGCCGTACCCGTGCATCGTACGGCAGGAGCGATCCGACGGACGAGCATAAGGAGTTCGACTCGATTATGGAAAGTGAAGGGTTCAGTATGGTCTCCCTGGATACTCTTCCCTCAGCCAAGCAACATGGCCTCGGGGGCGATAGCAATTCGAAGATCGCCAAGAATGCTCTCAAGCCGTTCCTGAAGCGAGAATCAAACGGCGTCCTCAGGCAGAGAACATCACTCGACCCTGAAATCCATGGCGGCAGTAAACCCGTCTCTCACGCAGAGATAGAAGACCACCCTCGTATGCGAATCGCGCGCTCCATCGAATCTAGTACCTCACTGCAACACGCATCAGGTGGTAGATCAGCCTCCACAAGACGCATCCGCTCTTCCTCTGCCGTTCCGACATTGCGTCCAGTTCAACAAGGCCAGAAGCCATTACTCAGACTTGTCCGCATTATACGCGCCGGTATCGCTTTACAGGGTCCTCTTACAGAATTGAAGGAGGGGAAGCAACGAACCTCGCAGTCATCAGATTCCGCTTTAGCCGCAAACCGACAGCGTCTGCAACTTCTTTTCCAGGATTTGAACCCTCAGTCCCAACAAGTACTGCAGGCAGGCTTGGCCTTTGGACAGCAACTTGCGAAGCAGAGACAAGTGGAACTAGAAAGATATCAACAGTCGCTGGCCGTAGACGCCAAGACCAATGCGAGAACTATATTACGGAGCAGAGAAGCCAGTTCTCCTAAGTCACCTCAACCAGCGCTGAGTGCGGCAGATTTCGATACTCCCGGCTCAGTCATGAGGCGACGGATGGAGGAGTGGCAACGTGAGAGGGAGGCCATCAGTCGGGAAATTCAAATGGCGAATTCTAGTCAAGTCATTGTCATTGACAGCGACAGGAGTGATCAATCAGATGTCCCAGCAGAACAAGACGAAGAGTGGAACGAGGATGATGGCTTCGATGATGAACCCGAAGAAGCACCCAGCCAGGATGGGTACGTAGAGGCAGAACAAGCGAACGAGGAAGATGACGACGAGGGTTATGAAGACATCTGGCAGCAGGAGGCAATGGAGCAAGGCAACCAATCACATCGCGTGTCTATGCTTGACAATGATAAGAATGACCTGCGCCCTAGACAGGATGAGTCAAGCCCATGGAAAACTGGCTGGACCCCGGCCCGCAGTCAGACGGGGCGACTATACTCTCCGGCTCACTGGACCAAGGAGCAGGACACAGTGCCATTCCTCGGTCGTTCGCGGGTCAAGCAGTTGCGCGAGGAAAATGTTGACCTCACAAATTTGTACCAAGGAGATCCTACCCCGAAGCGCCGCCGTTACTACTATGGAGAAGGTAGTCTTTCGAGTAATGCGAGCCAATCACAGTCTGAAGGTGGCTCACCATCAAACCAAGCATCTCATGGGCAAGGCGTCCACGAACATGCGTCTGAACATGATCAGCTGTCAGAGCACTCGATCGAGCTGAGCTCGCACAGTGACTTGGAAGAAGGGACGTTTCAGATAGATCCCACCACTAGATTGGAGATGGCCAGGCAGAATAGTGGACGAGAGATTATGAGAGACGATGTTGAAAGTCTTGCCGATGCCGCTGCAGCCGAGGGACAATACTTTCAAGCTGCAACTGACAACACCCCCGATCCTCCACGACGAGCCAGCTTGGACAACCAAGCATCATCCTGGTTTCAGAAAATTACTAGCTTGACACCTGGATGGCTCAAAGCGCCCAAGTCTTTCCGGCCAGCTTCCCAAAGGGAGGAAAACTCAGTTGTATACGAGGATGAAGCAGTAACCACGGCAAACTCAAGACACGCTCGTGATGAATTTGACTCGGAACGCTTGGAAGGCATCCCGGGACCATCGTCTCACGTTGCAGAGCCAGGAGACGAGCAACAGATATCTTTTGATCGCAGATCTTATGAATCACTGGGCGATACGCGGGACCCTTTTTACGAGGAAGTGAGGGAGATGAGGCATAAGCGGCAACCCGCTCGTTACTCCGGGCACTTTTCCAATGATCACTACCGCCTGTTGCATAACCTCTATCGCTTTTCCAAGAAGCACCCTGAGCGCTTCCCTTATTATCCGGCTCCTGGCCGGACCGAGATTATTGGAGATTGGATCTGGACTTCAGACGGGGTCTTTGGAGTCCCAGTCACGGAGGATCAGTTTGCGATCATCGACAGGTTCGCACAGCAGGTCTCTCGTGACGACATCAGGGCCGGCGGTACAGGGCAGATTACTTGGACGGAGGCCGACTTGCATAGAAGATTGATCAGCATTATCATAGGCGAACAGATCAGGAAGGAACGGCGACCCATGCGCTACAGGGATCATCCGGGGATAGGCAACTCTCGAAGCAGGGACACGGTCTATGAGACGTGGCGCAGATAAAGGCCCAGAGTTGCAGGTCGCTTGGTCACTGACGTGCAAATCCCGATACACAGATTTTATGGAACTCAAGACTCCGCTGGCACATTAGCTAGCGTACGCTGCACTGACTTCTATTCTTGTTGCATATTCTCGGGTCGTTACGGAGTGGCAAAGCAGCGACCGGATTTTCTTGGGTTCGCATTGAGTTGGCACGCTGACTTTTCCATCATTGACTTTTTTTTTGGTGCTGTTTTTGTATAGCACGTACTTTGTACATGTACCATACCCCCTTTGCTTGTTTGGGTTCTTTTTACTTACGTTGGGCTTATGAGATTGGCCGCGGACGAGTCAGCTGCCAGAGAATTCTTGCTTCTTAGTACAATTTGGGTTGAATTACTGTGACATCATTGGTGTATGGGATTTGACTTTTCGCGTCGCAGCGTGTCTTCCAAACTGCGTTGGAGACCTTGTTCAGTTTGTCGACTTACCTTGCGAATACCATGTATAGGAAGGAAAAAGCCCAAGTATGTACTCCGTACATTTGACAAATTCTTCGCGCGGAAGGTGATTCTGCCGAGTCGATTGTTTGCCTTGCAACGTTTACCTTCCTTTCTTCTGAGCATTTCCATGCTGTTCCCCCATGGAGCCAGTGTGTGTCCCACCCAAGGCCGGACCATGTGCCACGTTTCCTTGCTCCCCAAGATGCAGTCATTGAGGTGACACAAGGACTCGTAGGGTCGATGACATGCCTGACCAGTCCCACTGGGCCTGTGATTGGATGCAGTTATTGTAGTTTCGACTGCGCTTCTGCAGGCATAATGATGGGTGCCAGCCAAGCACAAAGAGACGAGACACACGAGTTCTAGCCCCATTGACTTTCCTCTCTTCAAGGCCTGAAATGGGGGTTGTGCGTGTATGTCTCTCTTATGGCGCCTAATTGAGAAAATTGCGGGTCCTTTCTCTTTGATTCTGTTGAGATGCTGCAAAATGATGTCCCATTCAGTCGGGGAATCCTGAGAGTTGAGCCAGCCGCGGGTGGGCGTTGAATTTGATGTATAAGAAAGGGATTTCCAGACGAGGGAGATGGGAAGAGGAACTGATTCATATCTCGGTGCAGACACAAGACCAGACCCAAGTCACACGCGAGACATCTGAATCAGGACACGAGGGTTCCTTGCAGAAGTACTGTACCTCAGGCTCACTTTGTTTCCCTGTTCCTTCTCTGTTGCTCTCCCAGGACCCTGGGCAAGCAAATCCACCGTTCACCGTGGCCCGACAAACGAGACGCACACGAGACGCACGCCCCCAGGCAGGGAACGTCATCAGTCTCCTCCCCACTGCTCCACTGCTCTTTGTCCTTCTCCTCTTCTTTCTTCAGATCTTCTTCTTCGTCGACTGTTCTTATATAGCCCACAAGATGGGGGTCAGCAACCCTGTCAAGTACGTCCTGGGCCTGTCCCTTTTCACTAAACGCCCGGACCAGCGGTCTCCAACGGCAGCGGTGTGGAAGGGGAAGGCCATCGACTATCATGGGCAGCATGGGCATCATCATCAAGAAATCCGTTGGGGCGGTGCCGTGCAGGGACCAGATGACGATGAAGAGTTTGTCGCTGCAGCTGTGCACATGGCGGTGAGCGAATCCGACGGCAGCAGATGCAGCGGAAGCAGTAGCCGGAACAGTAGCGACAGCAGCGGCAGCAACAGCAGCAGCACCAGCAACCCTCACAGACGCCATTATGGAGTCGTGCGCGTCGTGAGCTGGGCCAGTCTCGTTGGAGAGCGATGTCGGTGGACGATGAGGCAGGAACGAGAATTAGCGATTGCTGAACATGAGTTGGCTCGTTGCCAGAAGGCCTGGAGTTCGGAGCAGGAGTTATGGCTGACTCAGGTGAGTGTCTTCAACTGATTATAGTTTCCTGATTCTTGTGCTCTTCTTCTTTGCCCGACGGTTCCATTTCTCCATCTATACCGAGCCAAGCGCTGGAAAATAAACCACACCCCCTTCTCGCTTCAAGGAAGGTTGGTACCTGGATACAATTAACCAGTCATCAGATCAAGGCTCTGCACGAGGAAAAGGAAGCCCACGAAGAGTTTCTCCATCACCGCGCAAAGCAGCAGGACGAGGAACAGCAGCATTTCCGCAAATCGTGGAATCGTCGTCGGTCCCATGAGGAACCGTCGCAACATCCCACCCAGCCTCACCCACAACCTCCGCAACGGATGGCTTCTACGCATCGAACGAACAGTAAATTGCGACGGGGCATTCGGCGCATGGGATCATAAGCCCTCGAAGCTGTCTTCCTGAACTTTGAACAGGAGAACACACACACACAAAGGAGGTGGGTTTCCATCATAGCTCGGGCTGGCGCGTGCTTCCCCGTCCCCCCGAATAAACATGAAACGATGATCCATTTCTGACAGGTCTAGTCTGATAGGCTAAAATTCTGGAAGTCGAACAGAAAAAGGGAAGCAAAAAAGCAAAAGGTTTAAAAAAAAAAACTTACGACATGTGACGAACGCTTCGTTCCTAATATAATTGCGATCAGCCCTGCAAGATCCATCCCTCCTTTCCTGGATGAAAAGGGGGGGGGGGACGATTGAAAGTGTCGGGATTTTCACTTCGATGCATGATTTGACTAGCTTGGAGACATCAGTGTCGATTCTTGCTCCTTCCTTCTCTCTCTTTGATTTGACTTTTCTTTCTTTACTTCTTTGGGGAGGGGGTTGTATCTGCATCGCCATGGATGGTGAAGCAGTCAGCCCAAGCCCTCTGCACATACGATTGTATTCTCGACCCGCGCCTCCAGTGGAGGAAAGGGAATTATCAGACGACCTTGATCGTCTGAGAACTATTTTCTGTCTGGAACAGTGAACAGGAAAGGGGGGAGATGGGGAAAGAGAGCAAAAAAGCACTTGCGAGAAATTTTCTTTGCATACTACCTACTTCGAGCACTCTCTTGTGCCTATCATGGATGTACTACGTATCCTACTGTATCTTTTTTTTCTGTCTGCACCTGCATTTCTTGTCATCGCATGAAGGAACGAGACGATCTCAGGTTGCACTGCATCATTTGTCAAAGTCAGATCGATCTTGGTCTGTCTGAGCTAGTAGTCACATTTCCGCCCGAGATCTTTCGAAATTCTTTTTTTCCTTTGTTCAGAAAGAAAACCGCAGAGACCGATCGCGTGGCTGCCACAACCATACCGCGCGCCTTCTGAGCAATGGGCTTCATCCCGGTGCCGGAGTAGTTGAAAATGGGGTGCGTACAGTAAGGCGGCAAGTTTGCTTCCCACAATGGGTAATTGCGGGTGAACATACTGAGTAAATGATCAAGAGATCTAAGGGAAGGGGAGGCTCGACTACCGATTCCTTCTAGGCTGCATGCAACCATTCCCCATGGTTTTCTTGGGGGTGTCAGTCTGCAGGCACAAAACAGAGCACTTCCGATGCCTCGCTTGATTCTAGACCTGCCACTCAAAGAAAGTTCCCGGAATTCGAGGGCGGAGCTGCCCCGGCGGACCGGCGAGGACCGATCACGCTCTGAAGATAAGGGACTGGTTTACTGCACATAGTCTCCGTGCTCCGTAAAAAAGAGTGGGAAAGAAGAATAGCGCGTAGTAATAAATTAATCGTTAGGCAACTCAACTAGTGCTGACCGGTAGCAGCATACCGAACGGAGGGTATGGTATAGTACTTTTGTGAGCCACTCGATTAGTACATAGACCCATTGTACGGAGTAGAGCCTGGAGATATGGTGGACTGGGCCATTATGCCTACCCCAAGCCCAAATTCTTCTCCAGACCCGGATCTTCGCGCATGGACCACACGCCCACTTCACCTGAGACGTGATCTTGTGAACGGTGCATAGCAGTGGTTTGATTTTGATATACGTTTCGGAAGGGTGGAGTGTTGGTGTTGGTGCACCATTCAGCCTCGCCGACATCTACTGTATTGCACATATCAATTGTAGAAGAGCTCTATGGATCCGTCAAATCCCGGGCTGACGTCCCCTGGTCCGTGATGGCTGAAGGGGTACTGTAAGAACCCGAAGCAGGCAGGGCTTATCAAGGTTTCATTCTGACTAACGGGCGCATTTTCATGAATAAAGTCCGCTGTCAGAGGCCGGGGTTGACGGCAGAGCTGATAAGCAATGTCTCTCGGGTGACGAATGGGCGGTGCTGATAACAAGAATCCCTGGATAGCGGAAAGTTTGGCGATTGTTGAGCTTCGAATGTTTGAAGTATTCCGTAGCCTTCTCTTCAATGGGTTGCTATTTTGCATTTCTTTGGGGGAG
Source organism: Aspergillus japonicus CBS 114.51 (assembly GCF_003184785.1). Classification (NCBI taxonomy): domain Eukaryota; kingdom Fungi; phylum Ascomycota; class Eurotiomycetes; order Eurotiales; family Aspergillaceae; genus Aspergillus; species Aspergillus japonicus. Next base: position 572,230 of record NW_020291643.1, on the reverse strand, counting down.
GGGGCCTCAAAGGAACTGCTTTTTGCGTATTGTGGCGCTTGTTGGTTCCTCGGGACCTGGTGGTTATCATAGGCTGACCGAGAGAGTCCCAGGATGAGTAGGAGTGTGTGCCACGCTTCTGCCACAATTCTTCATGCTGGAAATCACTGGGTGCGTCCCTTCAGGAATTACCGACTCTCTGCAGGACGCCCATCTGAGACCTTTTCTGGATCCTTTGCGCCACGCCACGTTTCTTGTTCCGGCATAGGGAGCAAGCCTAGCGATCGATAGACAGACGCGCAACCCTTGCTGGTTCTGCTTTTCGGGGGATTTTTGTTTGCGTAGAGGGATTGACAGACGAATGCCGGCGATGATACATCACAATGAATTGGTTACTGGTCGAATCGACATGTATGGTGAGACGATTAGCAGGATTCAGCAGTGAGGCAGCTTGTAGTCCAAGCAGTAAATCATTTGAATCATGCGAATCATGTGAATCGTGAGGAGAATAGGCAAGATGGGAAAGATGACCGTGTTGGGACTAGCGCTGGTTATCCATTGATTCTCGAAGGTCTTTCTCCTTCTCCGGCTTCTCCTTATCCTCCTCTCCTCCCCATATCGTTGCCTTATCGACATCGCTTTCGGAGATACGGACGAGACGAGTAAGCCCACCCGCCGAGAGAGAACAATAGTCATGCCCTGCCCTGCCCTGCCCTGCTGATATCCACGCATCCACGCAGTGAGCCGAATTCAATCGTCATACCGGCCCGGTTCGTGACTTGACTCGCGCCCAAACTTTGTCATTGTATACCGGCTCTCTGAGCCTCGCATCCTTTCCCCACTCATAGACGGATACTCCGTACAACAAACGACCTAGATTCTTTGTACCGAGTATGAACCGTTGCCGCACTGCCATGGTGATCCTTGCCACCTCGCAAGCTCGAGCTCGTCCTGCAGTCACTGGGGTGGCCCCCCTAGTGCCTTGACCAGCCATCGTCCTTCGACACTACTGACTGCAGTGCTTGTTTCTCATTGCACTGGTGGTCATAGCGGCTTCGAGCATAGACCAACTCCAGTGCCAGTCACATGGGATCATTATCACCAGCATCCAGGTTACAGTGCAGCAAGAGCCCCGGTTCGCACCCCCCGCGAGCATTGGCTGGTAGATGAGAGCGAGGAGTGACCCCCTCCTTCTACTCCTCTTTCGTTCTTCTACCTCCTCTGATCATTATGACTATTGATTGGAGCCTTCCAATAATGGCGTGGGGAGTCCCCCTTGCTGTTTGATAAGCCTCGTGTCCACCAGTAGGTTACCCATCCGTCCCCCGCCGACTATATCCCCCGATATCTAAGCCTATTAAGTTTGATGTTTATTACCATTTACAATGGCAATTTATTTATTTTTTTATTTTATCTTTCAATCTTTTTTGGGGTTGTTGTTGCACGCCTCTTGATCGAATATCTCATCTTGCTTTTCTCTCTCTCTCCCTTGATCTTCATTTTCCTGGTTTGTTCATTGCCCGAACGCCTTCATGGCAGCCACTTACAGATACCTGCATTGAGACATGTTCGTCCTACATGAAGGTCGCCGGAAATAGTATCCTTGCCACGCTCCCCTTTTCTCCTCTTCATCTCCAAGTGGTTATATTAGATGTCCGCCCCCGCCTGTGGGGAAGCTTCGCCCTTCCACGACGACCCGGATCGCCATGAGTCCGAGATGTCAGCCCCCGTCACCTCACTTTGGTGGCCCGAGGATCGGGTGAAAGCGACCCTCTGCCCGGAATACGTCTTCGGCCAGCTCCCTTCGAATGTCCTGCACCGTCTAGTGGCCCCGCTGCCTTGGGGAGAGGGCCTGACGAGCGAATCTTATCTCGACTGGATCATCGCCAAGGCCGGCAGGCTCTTTCTCATTCTTGTCGACATCGACATACCCGATCGAATCTTCGCGTTAATAGACGAGTCTCTGGATGACTCGGATTTACCGTTCTCGGCCCCCAGTGTCAAGCGTCTGCCTCTCTTTGCCGACGGCCCGAACCCCGACCTCGAACACAGGTTCTTCCTGGCGCAATGGCGGTTCATTGTACGCGGAATTGCAGCAGGCGACCATGTGAAGTACACTCAAAACGAAGGCGTTCCTGTGGAACTCCTCCGCACGGGAACATCGTTGGTAAGAGAGGGCGTTGAAAAGGTGGTTCTAGCCGGCGCGGCGTGCCGTATACTCCTGCGAACGCAAGTCACTGTCGGCGGAGCACCGCACTTCTTTGAGGAGGATGAGGTACTGGAGGAGATCCGTTCCTTGAGGAGGCTGGCCCATGACCACGTTTATTCGATCTACGCATCCTACTTTGTGGATAACACGGTCTGCATTCTGTTCTCCGGAGTATACGAACGCACCTTGATGTCTTTCCTCACTGACGTGCCTCAACCATTCAAACGGCTTCCGAAAAACAAGCGGCGGGAGATATTGGTCAATTGGCCGCATTGCTTGGCTGATGGGTTGTCTTGGCTGCATGCACATAGCCATGCACATAGCGTCATCCGTCCGTCGAACATACTGGTCGATGCTGAATTCCGAGTCTATCTAGGTCAATTCGAGGCACTCGATACCTTGCTGTCGCCGGCCAAGATGGATGACGTCGAGTCGTATCAGTATGGCTCCCCAGAGCGCTGGGTGCGCTCGGTCAGTGTCCAGAACACTGACATAACGAGACCATCGGTTAGTCTTCCATCAGGGAGCCGTTCGGCGCGGAAGCAGTCGGCCTCGTCAACTGCACGCCCGTCCTTCCTGAGCTTGTCTCGACTCCGAAGCTCTCTGCCGTCCGATCACGAGACAGACAGTCCACGTGCAGAATCGGTCACCTCGCAAGGTACTGCCATACGAATTGGCCTGCAAGGGTCCTCTTCGTCGCGAGTCTCCTTCACCCAATCGTCCTCTTCCGGATCCAGTACTGGAAGTGTCCGCAAACGCGCCATCGGATCCATCAAACGGCCCATGTTCTATACACCTTCCATCACCTCTTCCAACTCCTCGGGATCTTCTTCCGCCTCTTCTGCTATATATCACCCAATCGGTTATCCTATCATAGGCACGAATGCTGCAATAGTCCAGACCTGGCAGACGCGCCAAACGGACCCGGAAGCCTCCGACATCTTCTCCCTCGGGGCTGTGATACTAGATATCTTTACCATTCTCTGCAAACGCAAGCTCTCCGCCTTTGCTCATCACCGGGGAGCCAAGAATCGGACTGCCGGCCGTGGGGGCGGCGTCGCCGATTGCTCCTTTCACCTGGACCGGAACGCCGGCCAGGTCTGCTCATGGATCACACTCCTGGACAACGACGCCAAGAAACACAAAGACTCCATCTTCCAGGCCGTTCGGCCAATGCTCGATGTTGTTCGAGTGATGCTGAGCAGAGACCCAGCCGAGCGTCCCTCCGCGTTCCAGGTCGAGCAGCTATTCGCGCGCGCGATCCAGAAGTTGGACGCCGCCGCCGCTACTCCGATACACTGTACCTCTAAACTGCAACATCACGCTCCTCGGTCGAAGAACGCCCTGCGCGTCGGCACCAATAAGAATGCTGATCTATCTTCGAATAATCTGATTGTCCCGCGCACCGGACCAGCAGCACCGCGGTCACCGTCGTCTTTGATCAGCTCCACAGCAAGCACCGAGTACTCTCCCACCACGACCACGACCAACTCCGGAGGCCCCGTGAGTCTCAAGACCTATCAACCCTCCTCGACCGCCTCCGCGTCCAGCTCCAGTCTCCCCGACTGCTATCTGACCGATAGTTATGTCACCGGCAGCAGCGACACCGACCCCGAACAACATGACCGGTACATCAGTTCTAGGACTGCATCCCCATCCCCATCCCCTTGGCTGGACCCCGAGTATGCGTCCGGGCCGTCAATGCACCATGATCCCTCCTGGAACTATAGCATTGCAATGGGGAAGAACTAACCCCCTCCCCCACGTTTTTGTCATTTCTTTCCTTGTGAACATAATTACCAGCAGTGCACATATCTGTACTTCTAATATGCCGTCATCGAGCAGCGATCGCCAGAGCCCCCTTGCCTCATCCTCCTTCCCCCGGATCTTCTCGTCAGGATCTCCTTCATCCTATCCTTCAATCGGAACCTACACGCGCATACCTTTCTACTGATGCGGTGTAGATGTGTACTGAACCTTCCACCCCGGGCTCTAGCCCACCCTCATCATCCCGTCGTTATTCAGCCACCATCGACCAACTGCTCTCTTGCCCCTGACACACATATTGTATATCCCCTTCTCATATTTACCTACACAAAGGATCTTTTCCCTTACTTCGGGCGTGATGAGTGACGAGCATGGTGTGCAGGCGGAGTCTCTGGGCGTGAATTGTGATTGATACCTAATTATTTTTTGGAACACTTGGTCTTTCTCGGCTTACCTAGCGGACCGCTTGTACGTATTAAAAAATAGTCCAGCTTCCCATCTGGGTGACTGAATCTGTGTAACCACTGTGGATCGCCCATATGGGGATGCTTTCTTTGCTCAAAGTACATTCCATGGGATATTGTATTGATTCGTGATAGTCATCCAGTGACCACCCTCGGGCTCGGACTATACCGCAATGCATGAAGAGTCAAGGTCAAAGAAAAACAGCGAGGGATCGCGGATAATGTGGGGAAGGCCTGAATTTTAGAAGAGCAGAACGCCAGGGACACCGGAAGAAGAAGATACACTCCAAAATGTCGCGTAACATACATCAGATCACAAGATTCATAACCACAGCGCCAGACCTCCTACGACCGTGCACAGAGCGAGCGACACCTCGATGGCGCGGTTGAGGCTGCCCTCGCGAAGGATAGCGAAGGAACCTGCCCCGTTGCTGAGTTCGTAGGAGGGGAGGATGGTCTGCGCCGAGGACGCGGACATGGCGTCGGAGACGTCGAGTTCCTTCTGCTGCCGCGGGGGCCTGTCCTCATCCTTGGAGGAGGAGTCATCGCCGGTCACCGCGCCTGTCGGTGCCGCGCGGTGGGATGGTGCCGCTTGGCCCAGGGTCGGCAGCGGCGCGCTGGGGTCGACGGCCCATCCGCCGGCGGTGGAGGCGGGACACGCTGGCGGGGTGATGGTGGAGGTGGAGGCGGCGTAGTCGGATAGAGCGACGCCAGTGGGGTTGAGGGTGGCCCATTGCGCTTTGAGGTTGTCGAAGTCCGGTGCGACGGGAGTGGGTTCGCCCTGGCGGACGAAGCCATCCTGCACGAGGGGCCCGTTGGCGGTGGCTGCGGCGGGAGCGTCCGCGGCCGGAGGCGGTGGAGGAGGGCCGTAGTTCACTAGCCCGTAGTCGTTGGTCTCCTCGATCCACTCGTAGATCATTGAGCCTGACCAAGTGTCCGCCATTTCGGGACCGAAGATGGCGGCCTGGTCGCCGAAGGTCCGGGGGCGTGCAACATTGCAACCGGTCTCTGAGAAGAAGATTGGGGCGGGGTAGCCCTCGGCTTGCTTCTGGAGGGACTCGTACCCGGATTGGGTGAAGGTCGACTCCCCACACCATTCGTAGGCGTTCAGGGCGAAGAAGTCCAGGCGCTCTGCGGGGTCCGACCGACAGGCCAGGTAGTTCTGCAGCATGGGCCGCAGCTCTGCGATATCGGCTGCAGAGTAGCCCACTGGAATCGGGCGATATCCCTTCTCGTCGCGGTGGGATTTCATGTCGCGAACGGCGGCTAGCACGTATGGCGCGGCGGCAGAGCCATCCTTGGTGGTGAGGACTTCATTGCCGACGAAAAATCCGGCCGTGTTGTTGTACTGCTGAAATTCATCCAGAACAGCTGCGAACCGGTCGTGTTGGGTCTGGTCCCAATGAGGCTCGACCTACACGGTTTTATTAGTATCACGGCTACGGGGGGGTCATGTGACCCGACATGAGGTTCTGTAGGTTGGGGACGGACTTGGGAGATCGCTGTATCGAACGTGTCCAGATCCACAAAGAGATAGATGCCTGCATCTTCGAAGGCCTTCATGCAGCCATCGTGGTCGGCTTCAGGGTCCACATGATAGACGCGGATTGCGTTGGTGCCCAACTCAGCCATGCGGGCCGCATCTCGCGTGCATTGAGCGGTGTCAATCAAGGGATCGTCGGGAACGAGCTGATAGGCGATTCCTAGCGCCAAGGACACTTGCGTTAGTAAGGAGGATCGGTGAAGTGGTATTGGTAGGCCGCGGTGCTGTACCTTTTATATAGTATTGCCTGCCGTCCTCATAGAAGAATTTCGAGCCCACGGCCGAAATAGTCTGAATGGCATGTGCGGCGCGAGGCACTGATGCTGCGAGCAGCATAAAAAGTGTCGCCAGCGACGGTGAGCAGTGTGTCTTCATTCTGTGCGAGTTGAGCTAATGTGCGCCGGCTTATAGCTTTGGGTGCTTCAATGTCGACGTGTGGCGGTCGTTCGTGCAGAATGGCTAATGTCGAGCAGATGAATGAGGACAAAGCGATTGTACCTGTCTGACAGACGAGTTCGCAACAGCAGCTTCGTGTGCACGAAGGCGAACGTGTGCTGGACCAGCTACCGGGCTCGTTGTGTTCACCGAAGCAGCAGCTGCAAGGGTTCGATAGACAGTCGAACCAATTCTCCGCGATATGCAACCCGATTGAGAACAGAACAACTGAAGTCGCTAGATGCCAGCCTGACATGCTTCTCATCATGGGATAGAATCAGGTTCTTTAATATGTGATGCCATGCTGCTCAACACCCTCGCGACGCGGTACCTGGGAGTTTGAGATGGCTCCCAGCCATACCATGGCACCGTGAATTTCTGGACGGAGACATGCCTGACAATGGTATTTCCAGTAGCATGATGTCAAAGAGCATTGGCGCAGGCCTCCTTGAAGCCATTGGTGTCGGGGGATGAGCTGGAATGCGCGGAATGGCAGACAGGGGGCGGGGAATTAAGGTGGAAGACCGAGGGAATCGTCAAATGCCTGAGTTTCAAGCTGCCATACTGGCGACATGGATGTATGCAGGGTTCGCGTTGCAGCGACGTGAACAATGCTTCCGAGGGATTGACTATGCACAGTCAACATAGTCTCTGGAAGATAGGGAGAGAGAACTGAAATGCGACTCTGCAGTTGGTGGGTGTACTGAGTATTATCCTCCCTTCCTAATTGGGTAATTCGGGAGGGAGGAATGAACCGGTCGTGGGGGCCTGTGGGGGCCTGGTTATTCAGGCCACTACAGTTGAACTAAGCCGACCTCGTCCGAGGAGCCTCGGAAATGCCCGGAATGGCAGGCCGGGATCAGGTGAGCTTAGTCATTGACCGATCTCAGACATCCCCGCCAATGGTGTTGCTGCAATGTCTCGATTCTCCCCCCCACTGCATGATCCCACTGCATCCCACTGTGATAATTAAAGCGCAATCTACATGTTTCTCTCCTCGAGATTCGATACCCCCGAAAAAACTCCCCCCAAAAAGGAGCAGGGGCAAAAACCGTCGACCAAAAAAAGAAGCAGCCCTTGTTCGTGTTCTTTTCGATTTGCCTCTCCGATGTCTTGGATCTTGCTTCCCGGTGTTGGCGTGTGACGCCATACGTGGACGACTATCGTGATGTGATCAGTGGCAGCGGGAATCGTGCCCAACTATCATTAACTATCTCGACTAGTTTGGTGGGCGGCCCAGTCTTTCCCGAGCCAGTTGGCGGCCTTGGACTGAAATTGCCCCCCCTTTTTTATGGACCTTCTATGGGCCGAGTTATTCAGAGTCAAGGCCTGCCCGGGCAGCACGAGGGGCCACTGGGTCTGGACAACGATCGAGACCCTGGCCGATCCATGGCCAGATAATGAGGATCACTGTGCGGACGAGGTCCGTTCCCTCCCTCCCACCTCCCTTCTCCCACACAATTCCATTCATTTTTCCGGACCTGGTGGAAGACCAGGAAGAGTGCCAAAAAATGGCGGCAAAAACATACAGGTACTATCAGAAGCGGCGAAGGTTGCACGCATCGAAGCTGCAGACCGGAGTCCAAATATTGAACGGTCGCAGGGGTGTAACCGTGTGAGAGATTGCGAGATAAAGGGATGTTGGAGCAGTTGAATTGGATCGTCGGGGGCTTGCGTGGATGACGGGGCCTCGCCTGGGTTGGGCTGGTTTTGGCTGGCGTGGGCTGGCTTTGGCGGGCTTTTGGCGGGCTTCAAGGTTCCTTCCCGCATTCGATGCAGTGAGTGGGCATCGCTCGTCACCGTTTCATTTCCTCCTTTTCCTTTTTCATCTAACCCCTCTCCCTCTCCCTCTCCCTCTCCCCGTATCTCTCCCCTTGTCCGCTGTCAATCGCGCTTATTATAATAATATTCATATTCGCTTTTGTTTCCCTTCCCCTCCCCCCCCCCTCTCTCCCATCCCCGGACTTTTCTAGTCACTCATCACAGGTCTCTGTTGTGGTTTCGCTTGCTTATCAACCTCGCTCCTCCCCTCGAGATATCAGTCACTCTGCTCTACCACTTCCTCTCCAGTAATTCTTTTTTTGGAACATGCTATCCGTGGTTCCTTCCTTCCTCATCATTGCCGTTTCAGGAAAGCTTCTCTGCCTGTGCTTGCCATAATTGCTTGGCCACAGATTAGTCGTGTGCGCACACTGTCTACCTTATCATAGCACGTCACCTCGATTCACCTACTAGGCGCTTCAGAATTGCCTTTGCCAAACATCCTTCTTAGATCCTACGGCTGTCCCCACATAGTCAACGGGCGACTCGATTAAGAACAATGTCGACTGCCAATACTGTATCGCCGTTTCGCATCTCGCACCAGGACCGCGACAACCTGGATCGCAATGAGGCGTTTCGCATGATGCGAGAACACCTCCGGCGACAGGAATTGGGCATGAAGGCTCCGAGGTATGTGACTGGAAGAGGCTGGTTGTTTTGGTCATCCCAGGGCTAATTAGGGTTGATTGTAGCTTTTGCGCCTGCCACCGCAACTCCTGTCTTGCCCAGGAACAAGAGACATTCCGTCTACATCGCGATATCATCCACACGCTGCTCCTTCCCTTGTCTCTCCTGCATCACGAAGCCTCGCGCATCGCCGCCAATGTCCTTCCCAGTCGCAAAGGAGCGGAAGCCGACCGGGCCTTCCGGGGAGAGGCACGGAGTGCTTATGCCTGGTTACACTCGATTTTGACCGAGGAACACGATTGGTACTTGACGGAGCGTTGCCCGGCGTGCATTGTGCTTCATGTGATGAATTCCGAGCCCACCATTCGCTTTATCGCCGTGGCCTGTCTCTTGTCCGACCACTTGCAAGGGACAAAGAGACGGTTGCCGAGCTTCGACTTCTGGCTCCGGTCATTGGAAGCCGCCGTCCGGGAAGATCCCTTCTGGGGCGATGATTTCTGGCCAGATATTGAATACCGCGCGTATGCGCTGACCGACAGTGTCAAGGAGCTGGTGTTGCAGTGTCTGGAGCTGCAAGCGGCGCTGGATCGGCAAGACCCGCCGCCGTCTATGTCGTACCACGCCGGCTTCCACTGTGACTCGTCACGACCGGCTGTTGTGGCCAAATCGGCCAACTGCACGCCAGTCACAATCACAATGGGCGATGAACAAAAGCTGATGGCCAAGGTCACCACCGGTCGCGGCATGCAGTCACGTCGGACCGATCGGCCTCAACGTTTCCACACTCGCCGCCATGCGGATGCTCGCAGAAGATCCGTGACGTCTTGAAAGTGCTACCTTGGTATGGTGTGATAATCAAAGTTTCCAACCATTGGACTTGATGTTCACGAATACGAGCGATCCACCTATCCTACCACACCCTTCCACCCTTCGAGGCATAGTGGCATGACTCCGTTTCACTCCGTCCACCGGGTCGGAACTGATTAGCTCTGCGTGAAGCATTATTCACATGCAGTGCCATGACTCTGGGAGTCGAAACTCAGATCTGGAGTGGAACGCGATGACGGGAAGCGAACTATTCGCTACCTCCCGATATCTTGCGACCTCCTACCCCCAGAGACTCCACCCGCCGCATTATCACGCAAGGGATCTCTACGTGCACCAGTTCTGCAAGGCTCATATGATCCGCATGGCAGCTATCAAACTGTCGGCCTCTAGCCACGTCTGCAAGGAGGGGACCCGCGGAGATGCACTTGTGCGGCGGGTATTCGTCAGCAGAAATGGGCAGGGGCGGTCCAGCCAACAATTGCAGCCAGGCGGTTGCACTACGCATTGCGGTGCAAGCGTCAGGAGCAATGGGCTCCGTTTAGGCGGCCAGGGATTCGAATGGATGTCGAGTTTTATAGCCTACTGGGCAGTCGACTGATGAGTTAACTCTGAGACGCGCGTCGTAACTCAGCTTACTCGGTTTACACCAGATAGTGAAATACAGACCAATTGCAAATAGTCAGTTTCAAACTAGCCACATGTGTAAACATTCATCTGTAACGAGTCAGTCGGTGGCCCAAGCTACGGACTTGCATCAGCGGTAAGTCTGACTCGCCTTTGGTGCATTGAGCGACCGAGCTAACCAATGCCACGAGCCTATTCAGACCTTAGGACTCCAGGCTACATCATCTCCAGTACTCCATATCCTGACTTGATGGCATGATGCCAAGCACTACATGAGTATGGATACATAAGATACTTCTCTTGAGTATTCCATGATGTTGTGCGACCGCAGCGCTGGGCTTTTTTTTTTCACATGGACCAACCTATTTATTTATTCTTCATCCCATTGACAAGCGCAAGGCGTTACGGAACAGGCCCCTTCCAAAGGACGTTATCATCAGCGCCACAACCGCGACATGGTCGGATTGTCCTTACATCCGGTGATGTTCGATCAGTGAAAACTGCCACTGCCAACAACAGAAGCATCCTTGTTTATCAGGTTGGTCGCCGACCGCAGTGGAACTGGGGAGCGCCCCGGAGCATATCATGGCTCGCTCGCTCCCCTGCTGCTGTTGTCTGCCTTCCTGTCTTTAGACTTGGAGCTACCAGGTAGGATTGTCCCTGGCCCTGCGTACATGGGTAAGGTTGTGTATGTTGGGCTAGTGTTTGACCATTACTTTGTTCGGATCCATATCCTGAAATAGCCCACGAATTCTCGTTCGAGAGCTCGGTAGTGCTCTGCCACTGTGCTATTGGCGACTCTTCCTACAGTGTCTCAACTACCCTTATGTTGTACAGGCACGGCCTTCGATTCGCATCCTATACCTACGTACGGACCTGGACTTGAACTTGAACAAAAGCAATGCTGCATGATGCCCTCGTGTCATCCTATATCATGTACTCGGCAGTGCTCTGAACGTCAACAACCATCCGCAACAACATCCCCCTCTATTTCTGTCCGCTGTAGGAAGGAATCAGAGCCGCTATTCCTCGTCACCTCCCTCTCTCTCAGACTCCTATCTCGCCCCTTCAACATCTGGAAGATTGTCGCTTGAGGTCGGGTACTTGTTGCTGCATGCATCACAGATGGCGTGGTTCCCAGGATCCATGAACGGAATGTGGTGTGCGACTCTAACTCGTCTGAGTACTGCGTGTCGTGTGAGGCTGATGTATAGCCCTGGTGTTTCCGGCTGCTCTACTTGAGGGAGGGTTGGGGTGGGGGTATGTAATCAAGCCAGATTCGATGATTTGTGCCCGCCCTCGGGCTAGTTCTTGGAATTTAGCAAAGCCTCAAGGCGAGAGGATGAGGATTTGTTGGGTAGCATTGTCCTGAAGCGGAGCCGTGGCGATGTTGGTGATGGTTGGCTGTTGAGACAATCTGCTCAAAAGGCGAAATGGAGTACCTAGTAGTTAGGTAAGTAGGTAGGTAAGTAGGTAAGTAGGTAGGTAAGTAGGTAAGTAGGTAGATAGGTAAGGTGCGCCGCCATCCATTCCCCCGGGTCCCATCGTATCCTTGCCCCCCTTCTCCCCTTCCCCCTCCTCCCGGGTAGACACCGCATCGGTGCTATGTTGAGCAAGGTTTGAGCTAGAAATCCTGCGGGAAGGGGGGGGGTTAAGGACTTGTGAGGTCCTTCATCGGGACAAGTTCACGAGAGTGTTGATTGCTGAGGGCTGGGCACGGAGTCTGATGCATCAGGATAAAGGGGTGGTTTTCTTGTACCTGTGCTTAATATGTGTTGATTATCCCTTGTGAGGGCTCGAGGACTGTTGTTGTCAGAAATCGTCTCTGCGCTACGTGCAGAGACCATGCTGTAAGATTGAGGATATTGCTTGAACAGCAGGGGCATAATCCTATACTTGCAGCTTGTTTGAGAAGTAATGGCCGGTCACCTGGTCGTCACACTGAACTGAAATCATCTGTACTGATAGAGGATCAGGGTGCAACTAGCACCAGATCCAGATACTGTACGTAGATCCAGCATCAGAACTGATATTCTCACCTCAGGTTATTAATCGCAGTTCTGAATTGACAATAGTATAAAGCAACAATCCCTTTCTACAGCTATATCTCATAAGAATAAGAAGTAGTCAAAGCACTGACATCCACTTGAACGGATAATCATTCCAGGCAAGTAGTTAGAGCCCGCGAGTTGAGCAATATCAAGCATAGCTAACTAAAGCCCGGCAATTACTGAACCCCAGCTCCAGCTCTCGGACCCTGCCCCAGGGGACCTGGACTACGACTAACAACTACTAGTTTATTCGCTAGCAAGTCGCAACCATCGGTACCGCCTCTGCTGCATGTAGCCTGGCTTGACATGACATTTGTACGCAAATCAAAACTAATCCGACCAGGTCTGCAGCCTGGTCCCTTCAATTATCCTTGGATTCCCCAGAAATTACCAGAATGCACACGTGTAGTCACCCCGTAGTACAGTCCCTTCCAACCACCCAATCAACCCCAGAAATAACCCTTCAGCATAGGTCCAGACCACAACCTCCCTCTTTCGTCCGGTGGCGTTCCTCCCAGTAACTCCCCTCAGTCCAGACAAACAATAAAGGAAAGACACCCGAGCGGCCGGGCGCTGGCCAGGCCAGGCCAGGGGACGGGACCGACGGGGCAGGGCAGAGTGAATACGTACCACGACCAACTCTAAGTGAGATGACGGGATAAGAATTTGGGTGGGTAGGGGGCCGTTTTTAATCTATTCATCGAACAGATTCTCTTGTTACTCGATAAGTGTTGATTCAGGTTGACAAGATGATGATGAATGCGATCGGGAGGGGGATGTTGTATTGACAGTCTGAGTGGGTGTTGGGGTTCAGAAAGCGATATTGGGGGGTGGGGGGTGTGGAGTTGGGATGAATGAGGAATTTCCATCTACTGATGTACGGAGTACAGTACGCAGAAATCTGGGATTGTGGGGTAGTGCTTTGTGTCGGGTTGATTAAAGGGCTTTTTTTGTACCGTGTATGTTGGACGGGGGTTGCGTGGTTGGTTTTTATCTATGAGGATTTGGGGTGGGAACATCTGATAACAATATTTAGTGATTGGGAGGATACTCTGTATTGTTGAGGGTCGGATAATGGTCGTGATACTGTATCAGGATGCTGGAGACTACCACGGGTCAGAATAGATGAAGGTGCATCGCATGGCATGGCATTGAGAATGGACTGGACTTTTGCTACACAGTATACAGTCAGTGATGATTTACGGAACCTAGTTACTCTAGTGTGCACGCATATGTATGTGGCCCCTTTGGTGAATCCCGTGACTTACGATTATAGTCCATCCTTTAAGCATGGGCGGACGCTATCGAGGACTATCAACCTAGACCATGATCAACATGACTTACATAGTACATGTACATACAGTCAGTACATGGAATTCTGAACAAGAAGATCTAGACTCTCTGGTCACAGACTCACCCCTTGCCCTTCCTTCCCTTGTCAGTTGTCACGACCAAGGGAAACAGGATTGCGTCGGAGATCTACAAGATAATCTTACTCTCAGCACAGTACCGTAAATGCAAATTGCGAACAACCTCCCGTATTCGTTCATCTACCTACTACCGGTAGGTAGGTATTCCCATCAAGCAAGTCTACCGAGCACACCGAAAAAAAAAGGGACCAGGTGATACGTGCACACACACCCTTGGGTCCCTGGAAAGTTGACAGTGGACCAAAGTTGATGACAGGACTTAACTTGACTTGACTTGACTTTGACGGTGTCAACCGCACAGTTGGGAAGTGCAATCTCCCTGACTGACCCAACCCATCGGTGGTGGGGAAAATCTATCCGTCATGGATTCTGCTTCCTGTGGTTTGTGGTTTGTGGTAGTCTTTAGCGAAATGAAATGGTATCCATGAGTATGATTCTGACCTCATTGTCGTGGGGATACGGGCTGTAGAAGGTCATGCAATTTTACTGTACCGGTAGAGACCCCTAATGTAAAAGCCCACTCTAAGCTGGAGACCAACCCGACCACTAGATCAGGTACGAGTACAAGTGAGCCACCAAGCAACCCCCCCTTTCGCTGTCAAATGGATTTTCCCTGTCCCCGTGGATGTGGATGTTTTCCTTTTTAGTGTAAAGTTGTCGAAAGAAAAGGAGAAAAAAAAAGCACGGGACCTAAACCGGACCAGCCACTGACGTCGTGAACTGGATCCTAGTCTACATAGAAAGAAAAAAAAAACGACAGAGGCGGATTTACGGATGGAGCTGATTCGGGTCATGGGAGGGGAGGAGGGGCATAATTTCCATTTTCGAGGGTTAGGTACGGTGGAATTGAAAGGGAAAGGGAAAGGACTAGACCCAGGCTCAGCCTGGCGGGCGCATACATTTGTGCATCACTCACTGAATGAATGTTCATCGATACTACCTTAGACATGTTAGTGTCAGTCAGTGACTTGTCGACCGCTCTTTCGGCGGGGGGACAATAGGTAGGAGATCTATGGAAAGTGTGGAAAGTATGGGAAGTGAATCTGACGGGGGCAGGTTCGGATCATTTACTTGCAGCAGAAAAGAATAAGGGGTTCAAGGTTAAGAGGGTTGATTGGCGATGAGTGAAATAAAAAAAAAAAAAAAAAAGCAACGATTGGGTAAAGGGTAATTTCCAGCGACGGGCGAGCAAGCTTATTGATTGCGCGTTAATTTAACTCAGTAGGGGGAGAAAAAAAAAAAAAAAAAAAAATAAAAAAAAAAAAAAAAAAGCAACGCGCAACGGACAATTGCGCATTTCAGCCTCAGGCTCGGGCGGGATTCTGCCCGGATCTACTCCGTACAACTGGATCTTACTCATCGCTGCCCAGTGTAAAGAGTGTAAAAGATCTTGCTGTACTGTATGTACATGTACCCTGTAGCATTGACGGATCTCATGATTCTTTGTGCGGTAGTCTTCAGCACCTAACCAAAACTCGTCACGGCAAAGTCGGCAAGTTTAAATTGATTTCCAATCTCAAAGTCTATCGAGATAGCTAAGGTTGTACGGTGTGCTTAGGTTTGGGACAAAGGGCGGGATTATGCTTCTTGTGATTCGTACCTGCCTTAGAGCCTATGAGATGAGCTGGAAGTATAGTCACGCCAACCTACGGAGCACTTGACCTTGAAGATGAAATGATCTTAACCCGCAGTCAAAAGTTGCGGTGTTCACGGAAAAGAAAACCTGGACACGCACACACGGTAAAAGCAAATTGAACCTTAAATCCTCAAGCGAGGAAAAAATAAAAAGAAATGTGATGAAAAAGACCTGTTCAACTTTTGACTACCCAGGCGGAATCCCGATCACATTAGGCGGATCTTTTCGGCAGCACGGAAACCAGGGTCTAGGCGTCAATCCGCCCGGATGCGGCAGTGGATTCGATCGCGCCATGCAGGTGCGCCTTTCTGCCGTGGAACCAGGGTGAGGGAGGGGGAGTTGGGTGGGGGGGTATGGAGAGGAGGGAAGGCTGACGACGTCAAGATCTGAGAAAGCATACCTACTGCTGAGTACTCGTAAAGCCTGGAGGGGAAACCGAATAGATGATTCATGGAAAGTATCGTGGACTGGTCGACGGGCTCGGGGAAATGGGAAAATGACTGGATCTGGGGAAGTAGCAGTTGAGTGGACGGGGAATCATTTTCCTCTTTGGTGTTTACTTGACCATCACTTGTATGAATCACCAATTGAGTTTCCATTCAGAGAGCAGGACCGGGTTGAAGCTGAGCTGCCCCCCCCATACCTACCAGTAGTCAGCCTGAGCTTGTACGAGTGGAATCTACTGTGTATGCCTCCAAAAAAACCTCCGACATATTAACTTCTGAGTTATGACTTTGTGCAATGAGGCCCGGCGATGATCAAGCCCGAGCCACTTGGTGACTTTAGGGAGCTAGTCCCCTTCCAATCTATTTATACACAATCTCCACCTTGATTGTGCACAGATTTTTCAGCCGAGAGAGCCCCATCTCTCGTTTTGTGCAGGGACTATCTTCCGGGGGCAGGGGGCAGTGGGCAGTGGGCGGGCGGCCGGGCGCCCTGGGATTACTTTTCGCCTGTCTGTCGGTGTGACGAGGTGTTTGCTGTTGACCTTGTCGCATCAACAATTTGTATGTACGTTGTGTACTGTACGGAGTACGGTAGGGGGAAAATGAGAATTGTCGTTTCGCATCTGATTCAGAGCGTGTCTCGACCCGGAGATCCGATCGAGGCTCACACCCGCGCCCGCGCGCGCAAGACCAGGCAAACAAGCCTCCTCGATCAGACAGTGCAGGATGATGATCGTCCAAAAGTGATGCTGATCCGGGTAATACGAGATCCTTTCTAAGGCGAGGTGGGCGGGCAAGGGAAAAGGGAAAAGGGAAAAGGGCAAAGAGAGCCCAGACCACATCAACTGTCACTGCCCTGACCACCACGGACAGCTTGACGGGGCGCCTGGCAGCCCTGCCATGCCATGGACTAGGATTGACTGGGGATCTGGATGGTATGAGTATTTATCAAAATGCCGCATTCGACATAAGAAGCAGTAGCTATAGCTGTTGTTGCCTTCGGGGGGGGGATGGTTTGGGAGAGGGCTGGTTGGTGGGGTGGAAATAGGATTACTGACCAGGTCATCCGCAGGTCGTGTGTCTTGTCCTCCTCCCCGATAAGTGGTATACCACCCATACAATAAGTACACCCTCACCGACAACAGATAATGAGAAAGAAGTTGAGACGACGCAAGAATGGGCATGGGCAGTCGTAAAGCCGGGTAAAGGCGACGGTCCGTGGAGTCATGACTGGAGGTGAACCCAGTGAGGCCAGTTCTAGGCAGTGGGTCTTGAGTAATGGAAAGAGGAGGAGGGGATGGGGGGGGGCAAAAAAAAAAGCTGAAAAGAGTTCGAATTAAATCAAAAAAAAATACAATAAAAACAAAAACCAAGGACGGGGAGGAAGAAAAGTGGCCACAACGGAAGGAAAAGGATAGCCTCAAGGCCCGTGTAATGCTGGTTACGGTAAGGTATCGCCCGGCTTTGCCCATCTTAGCTCCGATCAGCCACTATGGGAAGGCAGTGGGAGTGTGGGACACACAACAGGCTGAGGGTGGAAGGCCTAGATGAGTCGGGATGAGTCCGGGCAGTGTCTGGAACTGAGGGATGTTACCATTTAATTACGTGTATATTACGGGATGGTTACAGTCTTAAGTATTGTTCTGATTCTGCTTGTACAATAGTCAAAATGATAGAGTCTTGAAGAATGAAAGACTACGATGTAGATGGGTATATCTATATAAGTCATAAGTTAAAGAATTCTACTATAGTTAGTGTCGAACAATTGGACCTGTTAATCACCACCACCACCATCTGCAGCGAGCGGCGGCCTCGTGTCAGGAAATTCCCCAATCAGGCAGGGTGCGGTCTAGAACACGGGTGGAAAGTCGCAGCCCGAGGGTCTTGTTCCTTTCGGGCTGTCTTGTCTGTGTCTGTCTGTGTCTGTCTGTGTCTGTCTGTCACTCTTCCACTTCCACCACTTCCACCACCATCTGTTCTGGCCCTTCCATTTTCCACCTTGGCTAGGCTCCTTTCCCTCTTTTCCTCCCTCTTTCCATTTCTTCCTACTCACTCCGCTCTCTTTTTCTCTTCCTTCCCCTCAAAAAAACCTTTTCCTTCTTCAGTTGTCTGTCTGTCCTGTTGCTGCTAGTGCTCATCGAAGTTAGTACTTACTGACTGGATGGCGTCTGGCCGCTCTTCGAGTTTCGCGTTTCGAATTTCGAATTTCGAATTTCTACGACGGAGTACGGTAGTAGTCTCTTTGGGTTTCTAGCTTTCTAGCTGGAGTCTTTAGTCTCGCTCGCCCTTCAATCTCGCCCTTTCCCCACTGTATCATCATCGATCATCATCAACCACATCCACCCGCACACTTCCATTAACTAGCAACTACCACCACAACTCTCTTTTCTCCTCCTCCTCCTCCTCCTTCTTCTCCTTCTTTTCTTGTCTCCTCTCCTCTCCTCTCTTCCTCTTCCCCTCTCTCTTCCCCTCATCTATACTTCCCTCCTATACTTCCACCACCACCACACAGCAATCAATCTCCCGACCGTCCCGTCCTCAGCTCAACCTAAACTGGTTTTCTGTCTCAACCACCACTACCACTTTCACTACCTCGTTTTTCCGGTATTGGTGTGATCATTGATTCGACTATATTTTCCGTGAAACCTTCCACTGCACACGATCCTCCTGACAGACAACCTGACCACCCTTTACCGAGCCGCTATCATCAAGAGGCGTTGATCTGCCCTCTCTCCAATTCCCCTCCACTCCCACTATCCCCCCCCTCCAATCGGTCTTATCTTCCGCCTCCTCCCGTTGCTCCAGGGCCCGATTCTGTTATTGGGTCCGCCTGCGTCTCGCCCTCGCTGCTTCCACTGTGCCAGCAGCGCCTTCACCCGCAGACTGAATGAATTCTCCAGTGTGTCATGGACCGTTTCGGCCTGCTTTGGAGGTGCGAAACAGCTCGGTCATGCGTTCTCCATATTCAGAAACCTCTAGCTCCTCAACTTCGCCATCCTCGTCAGAAGTGTCCGGAGAACCTAGCTCGCCTTTAAGAGCCGTGTCGCCATTTGACTCGCACGACCCCCTTCGCATTAGCCCGATCTCTCCTATCAAGCCACAACACCACTCCTCTCGATCTCCTGCATCCTTCCATCACGACACTGGCTCAGGTCGGCTCAAGCGTCGAGCCTCGCAGGGCTCAATCCTCACTAAGCCTTCTCCAGTCTCCCGTTTCCTCTCGCGCAGCAACGCTTCTCTCCATCTTCCATCCTTTGAAGAACTGGGTCTCTCGTCGAAAGTCTCTCGTTCCGACTCTAAGTCCTCTTCCCCGCAATCCCGCCTTCGTCTTTCCACTGGTCCGACTGCCTCTAGTTCGCTGGCGACTCGAGCATCGCAGTCTTCCTCTACTGGGTGGGATTCGTCGGCCAAAAGTGACTACCTCTCTGCTCTTCCACCTACTCCCCCTGATGATAACGATCATATTGCCTGGAACCCCACCTCCGATATGTTGCTATTCGAGTCACATGTGACTCGAAACCATGGGCCCATGGTCATGGACGAGGGCCCAAACATCGGCAATTCTCCAGCGCGGACTGACGGCCTCAGTAGCCCTTCCGACCAGCTGTCAAACGTGTCGCCGTCGAGCTCCGGTGGTAGCCCAGGGTCGTCAGATGAGATGGATTGTGATCACAGCTCATGGCTCGAGAACAGCATCGAAGCTACAGGTAAGTTAGGATCGAGGAACCTGCGAGTGAGCGCCGCTGATTGGTCCATTGCGAATAGTCTCATCACTTGCTCTCTCGAACTCCCGCGGAGAGGCCGTCAAAATCGTCTCTCAGATGCTCCCCTATCCTCGCCCTGCTGACAAGGCCGCCACGATATCATCCAACGACAGTGTCTATTGCTCGTTAGTGCAGGCAGTACAAAATCGACTCCGACATGGACAATCGCCCTATATCAATATCACCCACGCAGTTCCCGAACAATTCAGTCTCTCCAACCTACCATCATCGCCCCCACATAGCCCTCGATTTTCATGTTCCAACGACGATTACTTCAACCCCACCGTCTTCTCCAGTGCCGCTGTGGTATCAGCTTATCACGACTTCCGCGGTCCCATTCAAACCCGACCCTCTCACTCGCCCATGCCGATCGTCCCACCCCTCACGGTTCATCTCTCGATCTTGGAACGCTACCTTCCCCCCTCGTCGGCCCAGGAATACAAGGATCTCTTTTCGCCATACCGCCCGTCCTTCTTGGTTGATCGACTATCCGAGCTGTCCTCTCACGGGGGCTCGTTACTCTTTGTCTACCCGACTCGCAGGGGTGGATCTACTTTCAAGTCACAGTACCTGGGTCCTATTCTGGACCCCTTGCTTCGTCAACTCGTGGTTGTGAATGAACTTTCTACAGATATCGGCCGTTATCTGGGCAAGCTCTCTTCCGTGTCTCATATGGACGACTTCGACACGATGCGGGAAAACCTCGCCCAGCTCTGCAACTCTTTGAGTTCCTCTTCTTCTCAATTTAGTATTGTGGATGCTCGAAAAGGCAGCGCTCATCTCGATCGGGAGCTTTGGACCGAATGGTTCATCCACCAAGAGAAAGCTCGCATGAAGGAGGTGCTTAGCGTGTATTGGCAGAATGGTCGGCGTCTTCCGGCCACCAAAGCTGTTTCCAACGTGTCTTCCACGAACTACATCTTGGAAGACAAGGAGGTGACGTCGGCCATGCTCTTGGGTGAGATCTTGGATGGAATTCGACGACGACCTTACGGCGAGGATTCCGAACCTCACGATGGGGTTGAACTGGGCGTTTTTGTCATCCGCCGATCCCACTCGTAAGCGGTCTCGGACAGGGTTGAGCGAGTTGCAGACGCATCACGCCCTTTGCGTCTCTCCCTCGTTCTACTCATTGATTCTTGTTTTTATTTTCTTTCTTTTGACTTTGTTTATGGCTGGATATATGGTCTTACAATAAAAAGGGACCTGGCGGGTCCGACGGCGTCTTGAGGAGTTGGATGGACATTGGGTCTCAGTTTGCATGTTGTTTGGGACGTCTATCTAGGAAGCATTGGCTGTTTGCATTGTTTTTCCGCTGGAACAGAATACCCAGGATATCTTGTGTTATGGAAGCGTGATGACCACTAGCTTGTGTCGATGATGACGATGATTATTACTATCAGTCTAGATGTTGGATTGCAGGGATCCAAGTATCAAAATAAAACAGGATGTATTCATCCAAATTGAGGGTGCCAGTTTGGCATCAACTACTGAAGAACTATGCGTACTTTGCACTTGTATAGATTCAATTGCTTGGGATATTGATTCTCTCATCAGAACACAGCGTCTGACACGAGGCATAGATTACCGTGAAGGGAAGGTGATCTTTCGATGCTGGAAAGACCAGTAGATATTGTTCCTATGTTCGAAACCACGATTTCATCTCTAACTATCCTGGGAATCAAGGCGAGCTGGTCAAGCCGGGCGGTGAGGAATGTCCCCGACGCTAAGCTGTATCGGGCCAACGGCCGGCTGCCCGCTTTCTGTTTCTCCTCCGTCACTGTTCATCCATCCATTCATCCTTCCACTTTGTTCTGGTTCGCTTTGTCTGTCCATCTTGCGATATCTCTCTCGCCCTGAATGTGCTTACTTTTCGGAATTGGGACCTGCACTGCTCTCTAACAGCAGCGGTTCTCCACCACCTCTCAATTGCTCCTGTCTTTCATACACAGCGGGAGAGTGAAAAGAGAAATAGATCGCTCTCGCACTTAACCCAGCCCTCCCCCCGTCTTCTACTTTGCAAATTTACCAGGCGAGCGATCCGCCCAGATTATGGCTTACTCGCCTGCTCCTCCATCTCCACTTCATAGCAGCGGTGCCCCAAACATGTCTAACAATATACACTCCCGTGGACGCTCGACAAGTCCTCCGACCAGCGTGCCGCTCTCAAAACGGGACAAGCGACGCAGTGCGCTTCAGGAGCGTCTCCACGATCTAACAGCCTCCTTCAGCCAGAACCGAGACACTCAGTTTCGGCAACAATTGCATGCCCTTCAATGCGACATGACCCTCATCAACAATGCGGATCCGTACGAGCCGGGCCCGCTTCCCGACTCCGCAGACGAGATTGCACAGCTGATTGAGAATACTGTCGGCGGAGGGAAATTTGCCAAGGAGATGGCTAGTCTGGCGGGAATGTGGTATTCGCGATTCGTGCAGGAAGTAAACCAGGCCAAGGCCGAAAAGGATGCAGATTTAGCGATGTTGGCAGTAAGTCTGCGTTTTGTCTTGATTTCGGGTGTGGCCTGCCCGTGCTAATGAGCCTTCTTGCCCAGGGTCGTCATACCAACAATTTAGAAAGATTTCGACGGGAATATGCGTTCCGCGTCCACTTCGCCGAAGAAGAATACAAACACCTTGCAAATACCCTCCGCGAGCGTCTCGTCCAGACCATTACCGGCAAACGGGCCCGTCTGATGCGGGAGAAAGAGCAGTTGGATCTGGCTGACACCAACGCTCTGCTCCTGCATCCGAACCAGTTCAGCATCACCAATCCTGCCAGCCCAGGCGGTGTCCACGGCAATCGCAAGACGCGGCATACTCGCCATCGTGTTGATCTTGAGCTCGGCGACGGAGCCATGGCAGAAACTTTCAACAGGCGAAAGAGAAAGGCACCTGAGGAAGAAGTCGGCTCTCCGGTTCGCGACTCGGGCTTATCATCACATCCGGCCGAGCGCGCAAAAGCTCAACTGGTGCAGCAACAGCAAGCGCCCGCATACGCGATCCAGAACCTCTTTACGGAAAAAGAGCTCAGTGCGCACGCGAACCACGCACATGTAGCTACCGTACACTTTTTCTCAACCTCCAAACGTGCGGATCAGCCCTCGGGTGCCGCCACCAACGGCAACAACACTGACGCGGATGAGGGTTCCGGCGTCGACGGCACAGGCGCGGAAGACAACGGTACCCCGGCCACCGATATGGCTCGGACGGCCAGCCAAAACTTCCACGCCACGCGCTCGACCCGGGGGCACGGCAACCACGCGCTGAACGCCCTGGCTGAGCTCTCTGATAAGCCGGCTGTGCGACCCAATCTCCCCTACAACATTCTGGCCAACTACCACGCGCGACCAAGCAACAACGGCGCTCCCCCGCTACCGCCGCTCATGAACGAGGAAGTTGACGACGACTGGGCTCGCATGGACCGGCTGCATAATAAGCCGGTCGGCTTCGTCGACAGAGGCCTGGCGCAGCTCCTTGTCGAGCCTAGTCCTGCTGAGGTGAATGGCGTCCCTCAAAACCCCAACCGGTTCAACATGTTGCATCCGGACTTCCCGACGGACATGGGGATGCATCTGTACCCTCTCTCCAAGGACACGGGAGATGGGGTCTATAGTAATGAACGGGCCAAGAAGAGTAGAACTTAGCCCTTCTTTTGGTGTCTCATGTTTTGACCTGACTTGATTATTCAATCCCCACGAACCCAACCGCACATATGTCCACCACCGAACTATACCTTTTGGCCGGTCAATATTGATCGAATCAACATATGCATTGTTACCACCGCATTGCACGAGTACCAAAGACTATTTGGGAATCACGACTTTTACCATTACTTGCTACACCGGATTCATTGGCTTACTTTACACCTACTACTTCTGCCTACTACCACTTACACGCACGGAAATACAACTAGCGGGAGTGAACACGATTGCTTTCTTCCCATCTTACTTCTGATCTTATTGGTTCTTTGTTTGAAGGCGTTTGGGACGACGAGAGGAGCACTTGGATTCTTTTTTTTTATTCTTTTTTTTTTTTTTTCTGTTTTGTTTCCCCGATCAAAACGCCTTGCTTTTCTTGGCTCTTGTCTGTCATATTCGAGCTAGTTTAATTTATCCCCATACCCTAGCTAGAGAGAAGAGAGAGAGAAGACGGAGAACAAGCACTGAATGATATGACATGACTGAACTTAACCTGACCTTTCCATCTGCTTTGGGGTTGATTCAGTTGGAGGGTTAGAGCGCAGGGAATACATATCTAGTAACTCATTGTTCCTCTCATACTAGTGGTATAGCTTGTGCATATCAAACCACTTTCCGCGCTTTGCACCTATCCTGTATTACTACTATCTGCAACTACTAGTAGGTATCGTCAGTACTGTTTTCGAGTGTAGTACATTTCGTGCATACTGCCTGAATACCTAACAGCGGTGGCCCCACTTGGATTTTCGGCCGCAGGGGTTAAGTGGCGGAGATAAGGAAGTGCCAGCCTCGAGAACTAAACTCCGTACTGTACGTTTGCTCCAAGCCCGTATTCACCATCAAGTGACTGTGCTGATCAACCTATCCGGTCTCTGCGTTGACAGGGATTAGCTCTGGGAAAAAATAACTTCCAGTCTTTGTGTACTTGTAGGTGACTAGCAGGCGTCAGCATAATTGATAGTCATCAATAGTTTCTTTTCTTTTTGTCTCGAGCCACGCACCTCTCCGTGCCTTGAACCTTGGTCCTTATAAAGTTTGCCTCCCTCCCTCCCCCAAGGACCGGAAGTTGGATATGCGTGCGCTCTGGAGAAATTGGCATTCCCTCCATCGTCATAGTGAATCGGTCTCACGTGGGTTATCCTCCAAAAAACGCAACATGAGTACCCCCGCATCAGGGATCCTGTATTCGGCCGCGGTTTTGCTCGCGCCGGGATCTCCGGGCCCGAGTGATGTCAAGGATAAGGCCCATCATCGTACCAATGGCTTCAAGAACCCATGGGAGTAAGTTACCACCTGGCAAACTGAACATTACAGGAGGTTGATTAACTTTAATCCCTCTTGTCAGCTCTTGGAAGGATATCACAATCAGTGATGCTGCACGGTTTTGGTGGTAAGTGCTCAGGCCGCAGAGAGCGACGACATATATAGGCAAGTTGGCAAGGCATCGATGAGCTGACTCGCGCATGATTCCTGCTGCTGCTGCGTAAAGGCAGATGATCACGGGCAAGGTCAAATTCCCGAGCACCGCACCTCCCACCGTTCCTGTCCAGAAAGCAGAGTTCCTGGCCAGTCGCACCGCTTCCAGTCTGCGCGCAACCTGGCTCGGCCACGCTTGCTACTATGTTGAATTCCCCAGCGGCCTGCGAGTCCTCTTCGACCCTGTTCTCGAGGACCGTTGCTCTCCGCTGTCTTGGCTGGGCCCCAAGCGCTACACCGACACTCCCTGTCAGATTGAAGATATCCCTATCATCGATGCAGTCGTGATCTCTCACAACCACTATGACCATCTCTCGCATCCTACTATTAAGGAAATCTTCAGAAAACACCCGAATTGCCACTTCTTCGCCCCCCTGGGTAACAGAAGCTGGTTCGAGCAGCTCGGAATCAAGAACGTAACAGAGCTAGACTGGTGGGACGAGCGCGATCTCGTCCTGTCGCCCTCCCAGGAGTCCCCGGCAAAAGTTGAGGGAGCGGTTGAAGACATCAATTCCCCGTCAGCTGAGATCAAGGCTCGAATCGGCTGCCTCCCATCGCAACACACGAGCAACCGAGGAGTCTTCGATCGGGCCAAGACGCTCTGGGCTTCGTGGTCAATCGAGTCCGGGGGCAAGAAATTATACTTCGCTGGGTAGGTTTATGATCGATGATCCGGAATCATGAAGTCGCTTTGTTCCTCCTAACCCAGATCTCTAGGGACACCGGGTACGCAGCCGTTCCAGAACTTCCAGCTGGCACCAACGACCATGCCCCCGAGCACAACTTCCCCACCTGCCCTGCCTTCAAACAGATCGGACAATACCGAGGCCCCTTTGACCTAGGGTTGATCCCCATTGGAGCCTATGCGCCCAGATGGTTCATGAGCCCCATGCACGCCGACCCTCACGATGCAGTCAAGATCTTCCGAGACACCCAATGCAAGCGAGCCATGGCCATCCACTGGGGCACATGGGTCTTGACTGAAGAAGAGGTGCTTGAACCCCCCAAGAAGCTGAAGGAGGCATTGCGAGAATACGACCTTCCGGAAACGGGGGCTTTCGATGTCTGCGATATCGGCGAAAGTCGCGAGTTCTGAGAGAGATAACCTTTAACTTTTTGGGGAGGGTTTGAATAGTGTCCGATAAAATATGTACAACAAGGTTTTTGTGTTAGAGCCTCCCTAGTGTCTAATATGCCTTTTTGGCTGTTGTGGGCTTATTTTGAATATACTTTTCTACATTCTCATGTCCTGCACTGGATGCACTGGCATCCATTACAACTCATTTTGCTTTTTTCTCACCGTCTTTCTTGCATATGACCAGTCTTAACGAAATTCTCCATCCACTCGTCAAAGAATTTCACTTAAGAATACAGAGGGTCACCCTGCAGGGCGAAGGATGGGGGACGATTTATGAACTGGTCTCTTCGCAACCTTTCCGATGGCAACGTTGGGCGGGAGAGTCTTCTGCATCATCCGCAATTCACCACAGACGTGCCCATGAGCCACATCTATGACATCCAGCTTGACCACCACTGTCTATGCTCTACGGCATGGAGAGAAATGCTTGACAGGAGACACCTATCGCGTATCTGTATCATCCAAACCGTGAATACTGGTCGATTGATGCATGCTTCACTGTGTGAAAGGTTAGTCGAAGAAGCTATGAGGGAAGCCCCTTATACATCCTACTTATACTGACAATTGATGTTATAGCCATCGATGAATGTTCTAATCCAAGTCCGGTGACACGTCGGCCTTCTTGCTTTCTTTCCTTTACCGGGTTCCATCGGGCCTCCAGCTCAGAGACAGACTCTTTCTGGCAGGAAGCACTATATTTTCCATCACTGGCTGTACTAGGCTAGGGCACCGCACCCCGGCGGCCGGCAGATCATCATGTCCTCATCCAGCATGCTTCCGCCCGTGGGGCCTATAGGCCATGTCTACTCCCGAGGACGCCGAAGCAGCAACAGCAGCAGCAGCCAGTACTCCTGGATCGGGCCGCGGCCGAAGCCCCGAGGGGGAGGGTCCCGCGGATACTCCACCGACGACGAAGACGAAGTCCTCTACGACCTGGACGAAGCCGCCCTGGCGCAGCTGCCCGTGCACCTCCAGGACATCATGCGCGAGCTGCAGCTAGAGCGCGTCCACCGGTTCCAGCAGCAGCAGCAGCAGCAGCAGCAGAGCGCCCACAACGAGCTCCGGCTCGCTCGCCCCGTCTACTACAGCCACTACGCCGAGACCTGGTTCAAGAACATGATGGCCCGGCTGTCGGCGGACCAGGAGATGAGCGACGCCCACTACCATCTGCGACAAACCCAAGAAAACACCTACCAGCAAGACCGGAGTTGGCGCTCGCAGCAGCAGCAGTGGTCGGTCAACCGGCAGAATGATATCCAGGCTGCTGCTGCTGCCATGGGGGAAAACAGTACTTGGTTCGGAGATGGTGATGGTGATGGTGAACCGGTACCGGAAATGGCTCCGCCTCATCAGGAGATGGCGGTTTTTGAACGGGATGTGGATGTCTCACCCGTCAGCTCGAGGCGGTTTTACAGTATGCATTATGGTTATGGACCGCGGCCGGAGGATAGGGGGCGGCCTCTGTATGAGACTGATACGGGGAGCAGTAGTAGAAACCGGCGCGGTGATGGGAAGGGCGGTGTTCAATCACATCATCAACGCAAGAAGACCCGGTCAGTAATCAACTTTATGCGATGTAGAGTGAAGAGGAGTATACGAAGAATGGGGAGGCTGTTGAAGAGATAGAATCGGGTTGGGGTTGGGGACTTCGATTGTGCTGGCGTTGTGCGGTATACCACTTTTTGAGCTTGATGGGTGTGTATTGGGACTCTTGATTGTTGTTGGGAGATCGATCATTGCAGTTGTTGCGATGTGGCCGGTTCATTATATAGAGATCATCTTGTGCATATAACCAAGTACAAAGTAAAGATTGAGGCGGTCGAGTTATCCAGGTAGAACTGATAGATCAGGGGGAAGGTGGCACTAAACCCAATTCAGGCTAGTTGGCGGTGAGCTTCCTGTCCGCCATCCCACTTCGGGGTGCGCTGGAAATTTGATGGTGACGGCGGGCACAACACCTTCAGTTCCCCATCCTACGAACCGGCCTCTTTTTCTGGCTGCTTGCTGCTCAGATTCTGCTTCTTTTTGCAGGACTTATTCAATCCCGTTCATTCTATCCCCTCCTTTCCCACACACGCCAAAGAACCACCGCCAAAATGCAGGCTCCGGTGGTGGTGATGAGTATGTTGCTTTGAGGGGGGAGGTTTTGCCTGTGCTTGGCCTCTGAATGCTGACTTGCTTATAGACACCAACGCTGGTGACAGACAGGTTGGCCGTAAAGCTCAGCTGTCCAACATTGCCGCTGCGAAGACGTACGTCAAACCCTTCCTCTCCCCGCCTCCCCCGCTCCGGTCTCTAATACAGTATTGTCAACTGCAGCGTTGCGGATATCATCCGGTCATGTCTCGGACCCAAGGCTATGCTGAAAATGCTGCTGGACCCGATGGGCGGTATTGTTCTGACGAACGACGGACACGCTATCCTGAGAGAAATTGAGGTGTCGCACCCCGCCGCGAAGAGCATGATCGAACTGAGCCGCACTCAGGACGAGGAGGTCGGAGATGGAACGACGACTGTTATCATTCTTGGTATGCATGCATTGCCGTTCAAGGGCTCTCCTGATTGCCTCGATGCAAGCCTGCTAACATTGACCAGCCGGTGAAATGCTCGCACAGGCCCTTCCTCAACTCGAACGCAACATCCACCCCGTTGTCATCATCTCCGCCTTCAAGCGTGCTTTGGCTGACGCCCTCGCCATCGTCGAGGAGGTCTCGATACCCGTCGACATCGACGACGACAAGGCCATGTACACCCTCATTCAGTCCTCCATCGGAACCAAGTTCGTCTCTCGGTGGTCGGAGCTTATGTGCGGTCTCGCCCTGAAGGCTGTTCGGACCGTGTCCTTTGACGCTGGTGGTGGCAAGCGTGAGGTTGACATCAAGCGCTACGCTCGTGTCGAGAAGATCCCCGGTGGTCAGATTGAGGACAGTGAGGTTATCGACGGTGTCATGGTCAACAAGGATATCACGCACCCGAAGATGCGGAGAAGAATCGAGAACCCCCGCATCATCTTGCTCGACTGCCCGCTGGAGTACAAGAAGGGTGAATCGCAGACGAACATCGAGATCTCCAAGGAGGATGACTGGAACCGCATCTTGCAGATTGAGGAGGAGCAGGTTAAGCACATGTGCGATGCCATCTTGGCTCTGAAGCCCGATGTTGTCATCACCGAGAAGGGTGTCTCAGGTAGGAAGATTGTGTCCACATGGTTTGATCTGCATATAGCTGACTCCTGTGTTCAGATCTCGCTCAGCACTTCCTGATGAAGGCCAATGTCACAGCTCTCCGCCGTGTCAGAAAGACGGACAACAACCGTATTGCCAGAGCCACGGGCGCCACCATTGTCAACCGTGTGGACGACCTCCAGGAGTCCGACGTTGGGACTCAGTGTGGTCTGTTCGAGATCGAGAAGATTGGCGACGAGTACTTCACCTTCCTAAGAAAGTGCCAGAGCCCCAAGGCCTGCACGATCCTCCTCCGCGGTCCCTCGAAGGATATCCTGAACGAGATCGAGCGTAACCTCCAGGATGCCATGGCCGTGGCCCGGAATGTCATTTTCCACCCCCGCCTTTCCCCCGGCGGTGGTGCCATCGAGATGGCCGTCTCGGTCCGCTTGAGCCAGCTGGCCAAGTCGATCGAGGGCGTCCAGCAATGGCCCTACAAGGCTGTCGCCGACGCCATGGAGGTCATTCCCCGCACGTTAGCACAGAACGCCGGTGCCAGCCCCATCCGTGTTCTCACTCGTATGAGAGCCAAGCACGTCGAGGGCCACACCACCTGGGGTCTGGATGGCGACTCCGGAGCTTTGGTTGATATGAAGGAGTACGGAGTTTGGGAGCCCGAGGCTGTCAAGCTCCAGAGCATCAAGACTGCTGTTGAGGTGAGTGCCCGCGCTGTTGATGTCAGATTGTCTCATAAGCTAACCAGAGAAACCAGTCCGCATGCCTGCTCCTCCGTGTCGACGACATCTGCAGCGGTAAGTCGGCTCAGCAAGTGGGTGTCGGTGCCGGCGGCGGCGACGAGTAAATGGAGCGAGAGATATCAAGATAGTAAAAATTGCGTACATAATTCTGCACGATGACCTTGTGGAACGGACAGTCTGTTAAGAACATCCTAGACTTCAAACTAATGGGTATCTTCATATCGTACATTGTAAAATCTACTGCATCTCTTTTTCCACATGCTGTGTGCAATACTGGTCATAGCACTTCCTTCCAGCCATCACCGGCCTCCCGATGCAATGCAATCCAACTCACTCATCGTGGATAATAATCCCCTGCACCTCCCCACCCTCCTCCGTCCCAGCAGCAGCGACGCCATCAGCCCCCACCGTCTTTGCGGCAGCCGTCTCATCAACCACCATCCGATCCTTGTTCCCCTCCCCGTTCCCAGTATCCGCCTGGCCACCACTGCTGCCTCCCTTAGCCCCAGTAGCCCCGGTAGCCCCGGTAGCCCCCTCCTTCTTCGCATTTTCGTTACTGCGCTTCTTCTTCTTCTCCCGGCGCCGCCGATTCTTGTCCGTCCGCTCCTCATCCCGCCGCTTGGTCTCGGCCTGCTTCCGCGCCCACGCCTCGTCCTCCTGCTCCCGGACCACCTCGCTCTGCATCAGCCGCAGCCGCTCGTACTCGCGCCGCCGGCTGGCCTTGTAGACGTGGAACTCGCCGGACCCGGCCCCGGCCGACGACCCCTGCACGTTGGCGACGATCTCCGGCGGCGGCGGCAGCGACCCCGCGGTGCGCGGCGGCTTTTGGGAAGGTAGGTGGATCTCGCGCGTCGGGTCCCGCATCAGCGTTTCGATCTGCGAGGCTTGTTCGGATTGTGCGGTGGAGGGGCCGTTCACGGCGCGTCGCTTCAGCGGCCGTTTGCTGCGCGGGTCGGCGCTTGTGGGGATTGATTCGGGGATGGGTTCGGACATTTTTTTTTTTTTTTGGTTGGTTGGTTGTGGTGGTGGTAGTGGTGGTGGTGGTTTGGGGGTGGTTGTATTGGTGTTCGGTGGTGTGAGGAGGAGGTGTGGATGTTGGTGATGGTGATGTTGATTGTTCGATGATCGGCGCGGTGGTTGTTCTGGAAGCTTTGGAGTGGTGGTCGTGCCAAGACTAAGTTAGTTAATGTAGGCCGTGCTGTAGGGAAGTTTATCCGAGGTTGGCGGTACTACTAAAGTAGAAGTATAGACTATTGAATGTATGACTACTGGCTGACGATTTTATCGTCAACAAGGATTTTCACAGTGGTTCATAGGTTGCATGTTTGATTCTGTTCAGGTTGAAGGAGAATGACGGTAGGAAATAGTCCTTTGGAGGCGTTGTTGGGAAAACAAACCCCTCCCTGTTCATTCTCTATCTATCTATACTCCTCTTCCCGGCGGGGCTGGCTTGTCTTTCCCATGTAATCACACACGCTTTCTAGAAGGTGGTGAAGCGCGTCGGCCCTCTTTGACCGGTCTCTGGTGCTGGGCTCTCCATTCACTCCCCAGGCAGACGGCAGAACTGCCTCATCTATCCAAGGCTCCAGGGAGTTTCTCTCACTTTCCCTCACCTTCACGAGTGATTCCCTACCTCTGACGCCACTCCTCTTCTTCTTCCTTCTCTTGTCAGCAAACCACTACACTCGCACCCTACAGGATTTACTCCCTTCTCTCTCTTCCTCATACTCTCATCTCAGTTTGGCTCGCCCAACTACTTGCCCACTGCGAATTCAAACGCCCATGCAGATCGCGTGGCCTCGTTCCTGACGATGGCGGCGACCACTGAGGCACAAAGAAATACGAATATCCACGTAAGTTCAGGGGGCCGAGGAAGACATCGCTTGCTACTCTTCCTCTACGTGAAAGCTCATATTGTGCTAGTTCGAAACGGAGGACATATGTTGTCTGGTCTCAGATCCGTCTCGCGTGTGCTCTGTTGAGGTAAGTTTACCAGGTCTCTTGCGGTAGATCTTCTCTCAGATACTGACCAGATACAGTCTACTCATGATGATGTACTTTTTCTTCCCCGTCTCCAGAACACAGATCTCTGGTGTGACTGACCTATACTGCATGAAAGCCCCTAGTTTACCCGCCGGAGGACTACCTGATCCTGTCTTATCCATCAACACCTGCGGAAGTTCTGGAGAAATTCTTGCAGACCGAGGATGTAGGTAGCAAAGCTCAGGGATTCCTTCTGCGTGTTTACTAAAGCCTCTTTTGCTCCTCAACAGACCCCGCAAGGATATATCTTTGTCCGGTTCGTGGATAGATCGCAGGGCTATTCGCTGGTTCATGAAAATGAGCTTCGACTTCTCGACAGAGAATCCCACATTGGGGATATCGTCAAATGTCAAGCGCACGATGCGATGTGTGGCAGGGTACTAAGCTGCCGGACTAAATACACTCTGGAGCCTGTTGTGTCTCTCTCCAGCAACTTACTAACAGGGGAACATGGCTCGCTTATGTTTAAAGATAAGCCGAAGTGTCTCAGCCCCAACATAATGCCACCCATGGACCAGCTACGACCTAACTTGCTACATGATGTTGTCGTCTCCGACATTGAGTCTTATGAGCCATTCGCCGTCGGAGACCACATCATATATCAACAGAAGCTTGGGGTCATCCGGCAGGTTGATCGAGATCCTGTGTTTTTGACAGAGAAAAGCGAGGTCGTCACCCTCTACAATCCATTGAACGTCGAATGTCCAGTTTGGTTCGACCCTACAAGGCTGGTGTGGATGCCGCGCGGTGAAGAGATCACTAAACTGTCAGAGGTTGCCGGAGCCGAGCTAGTATACAAGGACCCTGGTCAAGTCTATCCTGGCCGATCTGCCTGGGTCGATTCCGCTAACATGTGCGAAGTCTATGGTGCTCGTACCAAGAACCTAACTCGTGGTCGTCAGCATGTCCATACGTTGGCTACACCAGCTTCACAGTACCATGTCAAGTGGATGATGCCAAATGCGTTCGGGATTGGCATAGACAAAGATACAGTCACCGGGGGGACGGAGATAATCAGAGCATCTTTGTTCAAGAAGTATGCGGTCAAGTGTGACTTCGGGCGGGCCCCGACGAACAAGTCCAGCGAGGAGGAACTTCAGCTGAGGCCTACCTGCTTGATGAAACTGGGGAGTGTAGTGCGCTTCCGTGACACGGTTGGAGCGGCTGCAAAATACCCTCACTATCGTCATGTCCCAGCGGAATATTCGTACGGATATGATCTGAATATCTTTCGCATTGTTTCATCCCAGACAGATACGACGGTTCAGTGGCAAAACGGGAAGGTCACCATAGAGAACGCCATATCTCTACATACGCCAAGTCCCTATCCCGCAGAAGAGGTCTTTCCTGGAGATTTGACTGTTCTCAAAGACTCAGTTCAAGCATTTCCTTCGACCGGGAATGATAATAGATGTTCATCATGCTTATCGCTTCATACACACCACGTGGGCGTTGTTCAAGAGGTGGATAGTCGAGAACGCGTAGCATATGTTCGATGGTACGACGAGGCAACTGTTGAGCTCCCGCTACACGGATTCTGTCTCAACCACGAACACACTCGACTGGAATCCTTGAACAGCAGGAGTACTCCAGTATCGCTCTATGAGCTCGCCTCTTTCCCCGCCTTGCGTAGGTCACCAGGGAGACTTGTGCATATTATCCCGAGTACTATACACGCATCTGTGTTGCAAGCTCTACGGGTGAGCCCTGCGTCTGACAAAAGCGCCGATCATTCGAGCCATGCAGCTTCCAAGCACTTCGACGCTATCCGGAGCTACCTTGAGAAATCGAAGAGAGATATCGTTCGTACTGCATGGTTTAAGAGCACGATCGCGGTTGACAACTCTCCGGCACCTACGCGCCTCAGTATTCACTACGAAGACTTCTGTTCAAGGTTACATGCGAACTTTGTCGGGATGATCGTGAAACCCAACATCGATGGGACCGTCACGGTGCGCTTGACTCACGGAGATTCATGTGTGGATATTGAAATGCCAACGGAGAGGATTATATTGTCATATCCTTGTGAATGTGAAGAAATACCTCCTAATGGGTCTTCGGCTCTGAACGACGAGTCAGAAGATCCCGACACAGATGATACCGATAATGACGATGTCACTGATGATGATGATGATGATGATGATGATGATGATGCCAACTGCCACGGAGTCTCTCATGGGAAGGAGGGAGGGCTTCAACACACTTCGAAAGATGCACTGGAAGACATCGAGGAGGTCCCATATTATCATGTCAGTATTGCAGATGCTGAAGGAGACATGGAAATGAGTGGGACAGATCCATCCGGATCATCGCCTCCGCCAGCGTTCCTCGTACTCGAAGGACCCCCACCCTCTGATCATCATTTCATCTCGAGTGAGCCCGCGGGGAGTTCCAGCTTGAGTATCAAGCGCATACAAAAGGAATGGAGGGTCCTCAATACATCTCTTCCTCCTGGCATCTATGTCCGTTCATGGGAGTCGCGCGTGGATCTCATCAGGACTCTAATTGTTGGGCCTGTGGGCACTCCGTACGAGCATGCGCCCTTTGTGATCGACTTCCACCTCACGGATAAATTCCCAAGCAAGCCCCCCGTCGCTTTCTTTCACTACTGGTCCATCATCGAGGCAGAAGTCAATCCTAATCTGCACCTTGATGGCCAGGTTTGCCTCAGTCTCTTGGGTACCTGGCCTGCACAGAACCCAGATGAGGTTTGGTCTTCTTCCAAGTCTACCCTTCTCCAGGTCATGGTTTCCATCATGGGCTTGGTCTTGGTCAAGCGTCCGTTTTACAGTGAGACAGTCCCTTCAGTCCTGAAAAATCCCGTTGTTAAGCACTAACTCCTGCAGATGAGCCTGGCTTCGAAACCCTTGCTACAGACGAGGAGAAGCGGATTGACTCGATTCAATACACCGAGAGAGCGTTCCTACTGACACGGAAGCTGATGATATATGCTCTGGCACACGAGGTGTCTGGGTTCGAAGACGTTACCTCGTGGCTATACTTCCCGGCGCCCACGACCGCGCTGAACATGAATCGTCCTCATCTGATCCGTCGAGCCATCGAAGATGCGCTGGCAATGATTGAGCATCACCACCGCAACTCCCCGGGCCAAGACTCAAGTGCTGAAGAAGCTTCTCCATACATGTCGCGGCTCAGCCTTGGGGCGGTGGTCATGCTTCAGAAGCATATCGCAGATTTGGAGAAACTTCATGTAATATGGCTTGAAGCTCTTCGGGATCATTGTGGACATGAGCCAGAGCTGTAATCTCTGAGAGCCCCTTATGGCTGTGGAGACCCAGTGGAAGTATGTTCTCAGTGATTCTCGAGCGACATATTTGTTGTTTGCTAGATCTGATGTATGTACGAGTCAAGTCCGTGCTCGTGATTGTTTTTTTAGGCAACAGTGGGTAAGATAGGCAGCGATAGGCGGCATCTGATGAACAATGATATCTAAGATTTGAACTGATACTTTGGCAGTAGCTATCCTAGGTAGACAACGCCTGTAAGACATCTTGAGTGTTGTTCAGTCTGCTGCAGTAAAACCAGTGACTTCCCAAGTATTCTCGAAGAACCGACCGCAGCGACCGCAGGGATTGATCATGTAGTAGAGATGATAACTACCAACCTCAGTAGTTCAGTAACTTAAGTGATAGTAAGAAATTGAGAGCCCGCGCCAATCTGCCATCTAATGTAAATCAATATTTAATAATGATAACTGCCAGCCATGGATGTCGAGAGCAAAAGGGCGGCGAGGAGCCCTGCGGCATTGGTCTTTGGCGGGTTCCGTTGGGCTTGTTGGCTCGCTCGCCCTCCCTTTCGCTCGTTTTCCTTCCCTTTCTCAAGTCCCGAGTCACCTTCGATTGTTTCCGCTTCTGTTTTTACTCTCGTTGTTAATCTTTCTCTCTTCTCTCTTTTTCCCTCGTCTACCTACTGTTGGCGTGTTTTCGAATTCCTCACAGTCTTGAGTGTTTGAATTTGCTGTCTCATACCCAGTAAAGTCTGGTTGGTGCTGGTGTCCAAACCCAAGAAACTTGCCGCACGTAGCACCGTCGTCATTGCAGTACAGTACTGCAAAAATGGGCGCATATCGTTTGGGTAGGTTCCGTTCCATCGATCCTTTTCTGCCTTCGAAGTACAGTGTTTTTGTGTGATTTCTATTGTCTCAAAATATCCATCTTTATCGATCAATGGCATTTGAACTGGTGAAGCTGTCGTGGTCCATGAGTCTTCAGTACTATTTGTTCTGCCCGTGGTGCTTGCTGTCCTGCCAACTGTCGCATCATCCACTTCACCCGACCCCTAAACATTTTTTTGCCTTTTGGATTCTTTTCTGCTCCGTTACACTGGATGTTATTCGCTAGGTGCCTGCAGCACTATCACGATCATGCTACCCTACAAACTTTCCACCTCTGATGTTTTGAGCTCTGGACTAACAATCCCCAGAGGAGGCGAGTACCAGCCGTGCCGGCTGTCAGAACAAGGAATGCAAGGACGCCAAAATCAAGATTGCAAAGGGGGAGCTCCGTCACGGTAGCTGGGTCGAAGCAGGCGATTACCAGAGCTGGAAATGGCGTCACTGGTAAGTTTTTCTCTCTGGCCGGTTGGTTTGGGTCTGGCCATCTGCAAGCTGCGAACATCAACCCTTTTCTTTTTTATGTTTTTTTCAGTATCTGATGTACCCCACAACCAGGGGCTGTGTCACGCCGAATGTCATCGAGAATCTGAAGGACGCTATCAAGGAGCTGAGTGGCGGGGATGAGACGGATTGCTCGGCTCTCGATGGCTTTGATGAGCTTTCTGAGGAGAACCAAGAGAAGGTCCGTCGGGCGTTGGAGCAGGGGCATGTTGATGATGAGGATTGGAAGGGAGTAAGTAATTTGCCTGTGTTTTTTTTTTTTTTCTCTGAGAATAGGGGATTGATTGGGGCTGGTGCTATTTGCTTGCTCGTGGGTGTCTGTGCAGCTTTAACCCGTCTGGATACTTAGGATGTTGAAGTCAACCGCCCCGGTATGAAAGGCTTCCGTTCGAATGCCACCAAAAAGGAGGCCGCGGCTAAGGTAAGTTTTCTCTATGGCTTTCCTTCGGACTTGAACCTGACATGCTATGGACAGAAGAAGGCTCAGGCCAAAGCTGACGAGGAGGATGAGGCGGAACCTACCCCCAAGAGCAAGAAGCGCAGTCGTGCTCAGCCTAAGAAAGAGTCCAAGGCCGAGGCTGAGGCCGACGGTGAGCAGCAGGAGCAGGAAGAAGCACCCAAGCCTAAGCGATCCAGGAAGAGCGCTCAGCCCAAGCCTGTATCTGATGAAGACGAGGAGGAGGAGGTCATGCCGAAGACTTCCAAGCGCGGTCGTCCAGCGAAGCCTAAGGCCGCTGTCGAGGAAGCTGACGAGGAGCCTGCTGCCGCTAAGAAGAAAGTCGCGAAGAAACCGACTAGGGCCGCTGCTGCTACTGCTGACGATGAGGAGAAGCCTAAGCGGGGACGGAAGAAGAAGACTGCCTGATCTTGATGCTCTCGTATCTACTAGGACGTTGCTGTCTTCTTCGGAGCGTCTTCCCAGCTCGACCACCTCGGGTACATTCTTTTTACTGTCTATGGTCTGCTAATAGTTTTGTTACTGTTGTTCTGTGTCATGGTATGTTCGGTAGCGATCATCCTGTTTCATGTCGTTCATATGGGGTCTACTTTATCTGTACCTATGCTTGCAGTTCTTCTTATCTTACGGCGTGGAGCGATGTGCTCAAAGGGCGTGCTTCTTTTTGATGTGTGGCAAGAAGCTGTTATGATTGTTGTTCATGATCATAAGTCTATATCTTAGGTTGTACGTATAACGTCATGGGGGCTTTTATTCCTGCCTGGGCTGCCGAGCCTGGTTGTAGCCTGGCAGTACTAGGTACTACAATAACTAATACAGTAGCCGAAACTCAAGCACGAATGATCGATCGATCAGCCGCTCACCATCACATGATCCCGTCCACCTCCACCACCATCACACCTTCATCTCTCGATTCCTGTTTCTCGTCTCTGCTCTTCTCTCTCTTTCTTCTCCACGCTTTCCAGAGTCGACCGTCCCGCTACAGTGTCTCTACTTTACCGTAGATGACCGTACGCGCAAGCTAGATACCACAAGGTTGCAGATTCCTTTGCAAGCTTCCCCCCGGGTCTCCTTCTGATGAAGCCCGGTGTCTGCCAAAAGGGAACCTGTAGTCTTGCATGATCAGCTTCCGAGACTCCTTCCCCGTTCATGCGACCCTGTGCATGACCCAACGGCGGCAGCGTCATTCCTGTCCTTTCCTGCATTTTGATCCACATTCATTCGCCTCCAGTTCCCTCTTCTGGTCATATCCTGCTCCTCCATTCTCTTTTTTCTCTTCATCTCACACCTGAATGTCTATCGTCTCGTTCCTGGTCCAGTGGATGGATCCGGGCGGCCGAAGCACGATGGCTGGTAGAGCCGGTAGAAAACGCTCCTCGTCTTTGCTGGCTCAGAACCGCCGGGTCAAGAAGCCTGTCCGATCGTCTATGACCAAGAAGGTAAGTGTTAAGGCGAAGTTAATGAAGGGTGGGAAGGTGAAGGATGAAGAGAAGAAGGAAGAAGAGTCGACGCCGAAGGGCCCGCCTCTTACAAGGTAGGTGTTTGTTTGCGCTGATCTTGTCAATCTTGCGGGTTGTGTCCGTCTTCTATTCTTGCTTTGATTGAGTAACTCGCGTATGCTTTCGCATGTCAGTGTCCCCTTGCTTGACCGGGCCGTGAAAGCTGATTCAATCTGTAACCCTCTAGCCCCCTCGTGAGCCCCGTAGTTAGCTTGATCGTGGGCCCGGATCATCGCCTCTTCGTCGCGCATGAAGATGTACTCTCCCGGGCTACTTTCTTCGACGCTGTCCTCCGGGATCAGTTCATCGAGAGCAACTTGAATAAAGTCGTGGCTCTGCCAGATGAGTAATGACGTCCTTCTTTGACTTCCCTAGGAGCGTCGCTTCCGATGTGTCTGGGGAGAGACTGATTAGAAGAGACAGGGACCCGGAAATTCTTTCCTGCATCCTCGAATTTCTCTACAAAGGCGACTACTACCCGCGTCTTCTACGTGGGGACGGTCTCGAAGCACCTGCATGGCGCCTCGAGGAAGAAGCTGACAACGAGAACGAGATGCAGCACAACGCCGAGGAGGTCCTAGCAACCAAGCCAGTTCACACTCGTTCCAATAATAATGATGGCTCCACTGGCCCCAACACCTCCCCTACTGCCACCTTCCATCATCACCGCGCAGGCCTCATCCTCCGGGATACGGCCATCTACTGCGCCGCCGAGCACTACGGCCTCCCCGAGGCCCTCAAGCGCCTCGCCCTGCGCAAACAGGGTCTCCGGACCGGGATCGCGGTGGAAGTTATTCTGCGGTCCGCGCGTTTCGCGTACGAGCATACGCCCGAGTCGGAGGATCAACTGCGCGCGCGGTACCTGGCCATGATTATCCGTTCGCGGGCGGTCTTCAAGGCGAGCGGCACGATGCAGTTGGAGATGGAGAGGGGGCATCCCTTCTTTTTCGATCTGTTTGTCGCGCTGTGTAATCATGTGGATGATTTGGAGGGCAGGGTTGCAGTAGCTGAGGTAGGCTTATGATTTATTCACTTAATGGGGGGTTAGGGGTGGCATTTTCGCTAATGGGGTTGATGATGTTGCAGTAATGTCTGGCATACCTGTGGCAGCATGGGTTTGTGTCGATGGATTTACTGGCTGTGCCCTGATCTCGAATATCGTTTGCTGGGTTGCGCGCGGCCAATTTTCGGAGAAGTGCTCACACACATCAGCAAAGAAAAAACCCATAAAAAAAGGTGAAAGGAACAGAAAGCAGTGTCTTCTCAAGCAAGGATTTGCATTGAGACTCGATCGAGGAAGGGACCCGTTTACTGAACCTGGGAGCATGTTCTGGAATTATCTGTTATATCTTAATCCTCTGCTTTACTCTGCATCTGCGTTGATCTGCTTTACTTTGCAGTTTCAGATGATCTATGTGTAATGAGGTTGTATCGGACTGGGATGTGATTTTGCAAAGGGAAATATGAAAATCTATATGTGTGTGTGTGTGTGTGTGTGTGTGTGTGTCGATCTTTCGTCGGTCTATCTGGATACTTGAGTTGTGCTCGTGTTCTCAATTTGCGTGTTGGGCTGTTCTCTGATCGATTCTGCTTTGCAGAGACTGTATGGTGACTGGGACTGTAGCTGAGCTTCATATTGTGAGTGCTCTTCAAGGTTGGGGCATGTTGAGAGGTGTATGGCTCGTGGGATCTATACAGACACAATGAATGAGCTTGGCCATAAAAGGCCGCCTCAGCAAGTCATAAATCTGCCGGCGTCAATGTACTTATTGTACAATTATTGTACAATGAAGCAATGGCGTCTACCCCAGATCGACCAGACAAGGGCAGGTCCAAGCGAAGCTTGTTGCAAGAGTGGAGCAAGCTTGCCTTATCATTGCCTAGTGTAGTGCCATTACAGGGGGCTCGAAATTGGATCCAATTATGATGTGATTTGTTCCCTTATCGCGGCCACACCCAACGGTTCTCGATTCTCAGTCCTCGGTGGGGTTCGTGTATCATATTCAGCAAGCTACGAGAACTCGGTATAAGATCCTTGACAGGCCACATCAGGTTCAGTTTGAGTTGATAAACTACTAGGGTCTGGAGAAATGCGTGCTCCACATCTCATCCAAGAGACGACAGGCCCCTCTGTGTCTGTTTACATTGACATCGATCCCTTACCTGCGATGGGCGACACCGATAGCATTAACAACAGTCACAACAGCGGCAACGGCGACATGCATAACTCGCATATTCTGATAGTCGGGGCTGGAACGTGGGGTGCTTCGACTGCGCTGCACTTGGCGCGACGAGGATATACCAATGTCACGGTTCTGGATGCGTATCCGCAGCCATCTGCTATCTCGGCGGGGAACGATGTGAACAAGATTGTCTCATTCAGTACGCTTTCTTGCTCTCTACTTCAGGAATGTCTGCGTGACCCCTAACCTAACGAGCTCCCACCCAGTGAAACCTCCAGCCGACGACGACCCGGACTACGCCAATCGGACCTTCTTCGCCGCCCTGAGCCACGGCTTCCAGCACGACCCGATCTTCAAGCCACACTTCCACGAAACCGGCTCCATCACATCCGCCTTCTCCCCGGACGGCCTCAAGCACATCCATCGCCGTGACCGCCCCGGAGACGAGGTCGTCGAACTGAACACGCCCGACGACTTCCGACAGGCTTTCCCCACAGGGATCCTCACCGGCCCTCTCCCAGGGTGGAAGGGGTACTGGAAGAAGAAAGGCGCGGGCTGGGTGCACGCGCGCAATGCCCTCCTAGCAGCCATCACCGAGGCGCAGCGCCTCGGCGTGCGCTTCATTGGCGGCGACCCGCAAGGAAAGGTCGTGCGGCTACTCTTCTCTTCCGCATCTGCATCCGACCACCCCCAGCGGGCTGGGGACGTGATCGGCGTCGAAACCGCCGACGGCACGCACCACCACGCCGCCAAAGTCATTCTGGCCGCCGGCGCCAACGCCGACCACTTCCTCGACTTCCAGAAACAGCTCCGCCCCACGGCCTGGACGCTCGCGCACATCCGGCTGACCCCCGCCGAGGCCGCCGCCTACCGCAACCTCCCGGTGCTCTTCAACGCCGACCAGGGCTTCTTCATGGAGCCCGACGCCGAGCACCACGATCTGAAGATCTGCGACGAGCACCCCGGCTACTGCAACTGGGTCTACGACAACCCCGCCGACAAGCCCCACAG
Source organism: Aspergillus japonicus CBS 114.51 (assembly GCF_003184785.1). NCBI lineage: Eukaryota > Fungi > Ascomycota > Eurotiomycetes > Eurotiales > Aspergillaceae > Aspergillus > Aspergillus japonicus. The sequence continues at coordinate 530,540 of NW_020291643.1, read as the reverse complement.
CGAGCGGCGCAGCGTCCCCTTCGCCCGCCACCAGATCCCGGTAGAGTCCGAGGCCCGCATCCGCGGCCTGCTCCGCGCGACGCTGCCGCAGCTGGCGGACCGGCCGCTCGCGTTTGCGCGCATCTGCTGGTGCGCTGACACCGTCGACCGCAATTTCTTGATTGATTACCACCCCGACCATCCGTCTTTGTTGCTGGCGGTGGGCGCCTCGGGCCGCGGGTTCGCGCATATCCCGTCCATTGGGGGCTCTATTGTGGATCGGTTGGAGGGGGTTTTGGACGAAAGGTTGGCAAGGACGGTGCGGTGGCGGCCCGAGTTGGCGGTTGGTCGCGACTGGGATGATACGTTGAATCGGTTTGGGGGGGAGTATCGCGTTATGGATTTTGGGGAGGTCCGGGGGTGGACGGATATTGTGGAGGGGTGATTTGGGTTTGGATATGGATATGGTATCTTGGGGGGGTGGTGGGGTGGTGCTGTCTTGATTGGTTTAGTGATTCATGTTTGGACTTGAGACATGGATCAATGTAAGGTTGGCGATTGTCGTGACAGCTACTGTCGAGAAAAGAGAGGGGTCTGGGGGGATCCCCCAGGAACGGTTGTATAGTCAAGGTTGCGGTTCTTCTTCTGAAGCTCCCTAGTGCTTAGTCGGGGGGTAAAATTGATATGAGATTGTAGATGATGGCTATCTTGGGGAAGAAAGCTGGGATGAGGTTGAACCAGGAGTGAGAGGTTGATGACTGGTGCAAGATAACTAAGTGGGATGTAGTGGCTGTACAGAGTATTGACAAAACACGTAGGTATTACGGATGTCTCCAAAGCCTCCTTACAGGTACCCCAGCTCTACTTCCACTTTCCGAGCTTCTTAGTCTCTCCGGACCTGCCTGCCTCCTTCCCATTCTTCTTCCCAGCTTCCTCTTTTCCTACTCTTTTCCTACTCTTCTCTTCTTTCTAACCCGCCGATACTTCATCATAAACTGCTCAGCCACGATCCACACGTGCTTGGATCCGATCCAAAATGTCTTGAAGGCCCGCTGCATCTACCATCTCAGACTCACGCTCGATGAGCGCCCGTCTCTCTTTGTCACGAGGGATGAAGCTTGCTGGAAATGGAGGCGGTCGAAGAAGTCCGCCAATTTCCAGAAGATTCCAAGGATCTAAATTCAGCTCCATCCCATCCGCCGAGCCGACCTCGATATCAAAAGCCCATAAGATACTAGGGATCAAGATCTCAAGCTCCTTCTGAGCCAGATACTGTCCCGAACAGGCTCGTCGCCCGCAGCCGAATGCAAGAAGCGGCAGCTTGGGATCTTCAATCCATCGCTCTGGACGAAAGGAGGCGGCATCTGGTCCGTAGGTATCGGTGTTCATCACGACTGACCAATGATTGAGTATTATGACTGAGTCTTTGGGTATATCATAGCCCGTGAACGTGTCGTGCTCGGAGCTGCAGTGCGCTAACGATCCGACCGTGATAGGCCGCCAGCGGAGAACCTCGTTGATGAAGGCTTTCGTATAAGGCAGCTCAGCTATATCATCCAGACCGGGCAGACGATCTTTCCCAACCACAGCATCTAGCTCCTGCTGAGCTTTCATCACTTTGTCACGGTGCAAGATGCATGCCAGGATGCAATATCGGAAGGCTGTGGACGTGGAGTCGATGCCGGCTTGGAAGAGCACACCGACTATATAGAGTAATTCCTCGTCGCTGAAATTGCCGGTTCGTTCCTTTGTCTGGACATGCTTTGTGAAGTTCCAGCCTGGAGTCCTTATGGCGTGTCGGCTGCTCTCTGCAAATATCCGCATGGCTTGCTGATGAAAGCGACTCCCAAATCTCTTCCATGGGTTGATCAAGCTGGGAAGTTCATTGATGATGGGTAGGATATCTACCAGCCAGGATCCAGAGATTGCACGCATGGTCTCCTCAACGAAATCAGACATCTCCCGGATCTCCGGCTCATCTCCTTGAAGGCGTTGACCATACGCAAGACTGTACACGACGCTAGATGTGAAGCGCACAATGCTTTGATTCCAGTCTTTTCCGTGCAGCAGGTCGCGGAGAGTCAGCTTTGTTTCTGCCTCGAGGAGTTCGTGGAAATGTAAGGCCTTGCTCGGTGCTAGGATGGTCTTATGGATGCGGTTGTGCGCCCTCCACTGCGGCCCATATGGTAGGAAAACCGTGTGCATCCCGTGGGATAGGTTCTCTAACGCCATCACCATTCGAGGCCGAGAGCTATAGATGCGACCTCTCTTCGCAAATAACTCATTGGCAATCGAAGCGCTGCCTATAATAATGACGGGTCTTTGCCCCAGGGACAGGCCCACGATCGGCCCGTACTGCTTGTGCCATGCATCGAAAGTTGATCTGGCCAAGCTGGAAGGAAATTGATGAAGGTTCCCTATCAATGGAAGTCCCCGGGGGCCCGGGGGAAGCCTATGGCCTGGCCGTCTTTTGGTATACGTGAGCCAGAAGAAGACGCACACAGTAGCTATGGAAGCTACCGCCGCCCAATAATGTGTCACCATGGTCTATGCTGTGATGACGGCAACCTCAAGCTTATGATTTCTTAACGTGTGGTCTATAGCAACAACAGGTTGCCTTCTATTATATGCGAACTAGGTCGAGCAATTCACGATAATCTCGGGGTTTGGTCTACGTGCCACAGCCTCTCCACGTTGGTTTTCCCGTTCACCAAAAGTGCACGAGTCCGTTTCTTGTACGTGTTTATGTCTGAATTGATGCAGATGAATGATGCACTCTGCATTGTGATTGTCAACACACCAATTCCCCCAGCTCAGACTGAACAGATTTCCTTCTTTATGCCTTAGGACTATTGGTCGGGTCAATTCACCGACGTACTTAGTATTCAACGTGTTACCTGCAGTGGCATTCTAACGGACAAGGGAAGTTGTCATAATACCTGCCCGACCAAGATTCAAAGGCTATAGCCAAGTTCTGAGTTGGGCTAAAAAGGCAACCAGCTTAGTTCGAGTACAACATATGTGGACGGAGGTCTGCTGACATTGATCATCCGTGTATCGCACATACCTACTTCGGATTGTTTCCCACACAGACCCGGGTTCGAGGGAAGACCCACCAGATGTCTTGTTAACCCATGTTTCTTCTGCATCGAGACTCAAGAACTTCGAGACAGGTCTGGCCGCCCATTTGACGCGTGCATACACCTGTTTGTCTAGTCTGGTACTGGAACGCAGGAAGTGCGCGAAAACCATCGATTCGGCCGAGCAAACCTGTAGTGCCCTCTTCTACAGAATGGGTTTCCCGATTCCCTGTTTTTCCTCTATTCAGTGCCTCCTCAGACTAACTTTCAGGAATGCTTTAAGGTTATTTGCCGGACCAGTCCACGTTTCCGTCTCCTGAGGTATTTCTCTGCCTGTGCCTAACTTCTTCATGAATAAGGTTTAAGATGACGTCGAAAATTGTTCGATACATGCTGTGCTACAAAAGCTTCCCTGGCCCGAGCACCCTGTCTTGCATACTGTGTTACATGTTTCCCTGCCACGGGTGGTTGTGGGAATGGTTCATGCAAGGGGCATCCGGTCTTTACGGAAAGCTCGGGTGTCAGTCGACCCTTCCGCTGGGGCGAGACTTCGCTCACTTTGGATACACATTTGCCCGTTCACAAGGTTCCTACTAAGAAGGACTGTGAAGTGCCATCGTTCTACTCTACAAGTTCACACTGCAAGGAGGGTTTGCAGTGTTGAGCTCCGCTATGATAAGCATGCAAAAGTGTACCGAGGACAATTTGCTAGCTGAAACTGGTATTCAAATCTATCGACTGCGATCTGGAGTGCCAATTGGAAATTTATCATGAATATAGCCGTATATCTGAAACTATGAAAGAAGTAAGGTATGTTGCAGATGCCGCTACGAAGACAAAAGATAGAATCCTGAAATCCGTCAGTAGCTGTACATCATCCATCCTGGAAATTTACCTTTGGGCTCAGCTTACCATACTCCTGTTTTGCGTCTCCCCATACCTGCGAAACTTGGAATCCGCCTTGCTGTGCAATGCTTCTCATTTGTTCTCCATTCCATTTGCCACTGCGGAAGAAAAATATCTTTTCCCCGTGATGTACTGTCACTGACTTTGCGCCGCTCGACAGTGTGACATCGGATTCAGGGGAATAGAAAGTCAGAATCTCGTTCTCCTCCCGGTCGTACTCGAGAAGGCAGTTCCAGACCACGCCGTTGAACAGGTCCGCCCGGAGCAGCTTGTTCACATGAAGTAGGCCATAGCGGAGAAAGAGGGACGATAGCCCCCCGTCAGGGTTGTAGGCTTTGAGCAGCTTGTTCTCTTCGGCACAGGCGTCCGCAGAAATCAAAAAGTGACAATGCATTCCTGCAACGGCGCAGGCCTGACGGAAGTGGCCCATTAGGTCGCTTGCTTCGGTCTTGGAGAGGTTTGCTACACTATTGCCGACCCAGAGAAAGGTGACTGAGCGTGTGTGGAGACTAGCGGTGTTGTTGGCGATCCAGTCCACACAGTCATCATATGTGCCGAGCAGACCGGAAATGCTGATGTTCGGGAAGTGGTCGAATTCTGCTTGCAGAGCTTTCAGGCTGGTGCGCAGCGCTGCCTCCGAGACGTCCAGGGCATAGTATTGGACCTCCTTGCCTTGTCTAGCGAGGGCGGAGAGTATGATAGAGGTCTTGTGAACGTTTCTAAGACGAGGTCAGACAACGGGTATGATTCATCGAATTGGGATCTTGAACCCGGGCAAACGCACCCACATCCTAGCTCGACCAACGCAGAGCTATCCGGTAGAGCACCCGCCATCCTGTCTCTGTGCGTCTCGAGAATCTCCATCTCCTTTGACTTGGGATAGTAGTAAGGGCATTTGGTCCACTCATTGAAGTTTTTGAGCCCCTGCTCGTCCCAGAGGAGAAGCGACGGAATCGCCTTGCGCGGCTGCGATAGACCCGATAGAACGCATGACTTCAGGTCGAGAAGCTCCAAGGACTTTCGAATGTCGCGAAGAACGGGTTCCTTTGGATGCCACGTATCAAGCGATAGTGCCGAGGATGGTCCAGTAACTTCGCAGACAGTGGTCGTAGACATTTCAACCGATTGATCAGTGGCCTTCCGACTATAGAGAGTCGAGTTGGTTTGCTTCAGCTGAAATGTCTAGCTTGTCGTTTTTAAAGTTGATGACTGGCGTTGTGTTTCGTCAAGAATGAAAATGATGGCAGCGCAGTCCTGTATGCTGACTGCATATGATGAATTGTGCCTATGTCTGCTGCACGCTCATGCTGCCCAAGAGAGGTCATCTGATCTGACAGGTTTGACACAGAGCTTTGCTACTGATGGCATATAACAGTCGAAGATTGACGTACATTCATGCCACCCGGTGGAATTCCCTTGACAGGCTGTTTAGGCTTGGCCGTATGAGAATTGGGTTCTTGACTCAGGCAAATCCCTAGGTATGTAAGGCAGTTACCATAATACGTCATGACTTGATTCATTTCTGGTAGAGGTCTGCGCCAAACACTGCTGAAGTGCCCGAGGAAGAGCAGTCGTGGGCTGGGGTCCGGGATGGACATGCTAGTATCCTGCATGTGGAGACTAAATCCTCCATTCGTGAGCGGCAATGCAGTACAGAAATACCCCATTAGGTGCGTTGCCGTTGTTTAAGTCATCAAGCCATAGAACTAGTTGTTACTGCATGCCTGAAGAGGATCGTCTTCCCTGGGATGCATTGCGCACAGTTACCCTGTTCAGACCGGTTCCGCATGGAAATCGTCGAAGAGTCATCGGATTGGTGGATTGTCGCTAATTTGGATCGACTGAATCAGCGTCTGGAAGAATCAAGGTACGTATTCCTGCGGTCTGGAGTTGAACATGTGGTGTGTGTGGGTGTGGTCGAATACAAGGAGGAGAAACAAGGCAGCTGCTGATCGCCACGCAAGATCTTCCTTCTTCCCTTTTTCACCTTCTCCAACTTCTCCAACTTCAAGAAACCTAACCTTACTCCTTCTCGATACCAGTATGAGGAACTCCCTGGACTCTCGCGATGAGACAGACAGTTTGTCCCTATTTATAGTCAACAGCTACCGTTCCAATAGAGGTGAATCCTTCCAAGATATTCTTGCCTTCATCGCCTGCGCCATACTCTTCATACGCTACAACAACTTCTTCTCGCAGGTTAGAATAGACCACATTGACGGGAAACATGACAAGAGTCGGCACTTTCGAAGATGCGACCCCTCAAGAGCTCAACAAACCCGCGAAGACAATCAACAATAAACGAGAATCGCTAGAGTTAGTGGGCGACACCGAAGTCGACCAGGAGCAGCTACAGCAATTAGACTCCTTCAACCCCCCGACGCATCAGTCCGCCAACGTCTGCATACATGCACTGTTTCACGAACAGGCAGCTACACACCCTGAACGCGATGCCGTATCCGCTTGGAATGGACAGTTTAATTTTGCTACTCTCGATCGCCTGTCGTCCTGCCTCGCGTCCCATATACTGAGCCTCGGAGTCGCAATCGAGGAGTTTGTCCCAGTGTGCTCGGAAAAGTCACGCTGGTATCCCGTGGCACTGCTGGGCGTATTGAAAGCAGGGGCTGCCTTTGTGCCATTGGATCCATCCCATCCCACCCAGCGCTTAGAGGAGACCTATCGAGCAGTCGTAGCGAAGGTGATCATTGCCACTAAGGCCACGGCCGAGAAGGTCAAGTTTGCCGACACGATTGTCGTGATTGATGGTGATGACGATGCCGCTGTTCTTGGGGGAGGCCCAACCACGCTGCACCCGGAGCCAGAGGTTCTCTGCACCAGTACCGCCTACGCAGTCTTCACGTCCGGGACTTCCGGCAAGCCGAAGGGGGTGGTCATCGAGCATCGATCTCTATCGACTAGCGTGCTGGCTAATAGTGCCGCGCTGAACATCCATGAGAAGACCCGTGTCTTCCAGTTTGCGTCCCATGCGTTTGACGCCTCGCTGTTGGATATCTTCGCGCCGTTGGTTATGGGCGGTTGTGTGTGCATACCGTCAGAGGCTGAGCGGAAGAACAATCTGGCCGAGGCATGTCGCCGGCTCAACTGCACTTGGTCCTTCTTGACCCCCTCGTTGACAAGGGTGCTGGAGCCGGAGGATTTAGGCACCCTGCAAACACTGGTGATTGGAGGTGAGGCTCTGCGAGAAGGGGACATTGAGAAATGGATGTCGCGTATGCAGTGCATCAGCGGTTATGGTCCCACTGAATGCACGATCGGCTGCATGGCTACAACCCTCCAGCCAGGAGTCCGGCCTGACCCGTCAGATCTGGGACGAGGGGTTGGAGTCAATTGCTGGGTCGTTGACCCTGACAACCATGACAGATTGAGTCCGCCGGGGGAGGTTGGAGAGCTGCTGCTAGAGGGACCCATGGTCGCCCGCGGCTACTTCAATGATCCGGTACGGACAGCCGACGTGTTCATCGGCCCCCCGGCGTGGCACAAGATGTTGAGACGCCAAGGTGATCGCATGTACAAGACAGGGGACCTGGTGGTTTTCGACGCCGCGAACAGCGCGATCCGTTACGTTGCCAGAAAGGATACGCAGATCAAACTCCACGGCCAGCGTCTGGACACTGGAGAGGTTGAGCATCATATTCGATCAATGCTTCCAAGCGCCGTGGATGTTGTGGTAGATATGATCCATGTCGCGGATGAGACCTCAGCCTCATCCCTCGTTGCGTTTCTTGTCCTAAAATCAAGCACTACAACAGCGCATGTCACCAAAGCGGAATGGCTTGAGGAACCGACGGATGATCTGAGCACCAACGTGGAGGTGCTCAAAGCAAAATTATCCGGCCTGGTTCCTGAGTACATGATTCCTAGCGCATTTTTACCTTTGGTGTCAATGCCTCTCACGAACAACGGAAAAGGTGACCGGAAATTGCTTCGCAATCTGGCAGCGACCTTGACCCGACATGATCTCCGCAGGTATAGCGGCAACTATGCCGTCGAGAATAGCAGGCCTTCCAGACCAATTGAGCGGAAGCTCCAGATGCTGTGGTCGAAAGTACTCGAGATTCCAGTGGATGAGATTGGTCTTCAAGACGGCTTCTTTGCTCTTGGTGGCACTTCTGTCGCGGCGATGAAGCTGGCCGGTCTAGCGAGGAAAGAGGGCCTGGAATTGGACATAGGCGATTTATATGGTCACCCTGCCCTCGAAGACATGGCGATCCGGGTTCGCACTGTCTCGAGAGGTAACGCAAGCCAGCCGTTCTCTCTGGTTCCTGCCAGTGAAGACTGCAAGCAGATTGTCACAGCGGCCGTTAAGCAGTGCGGGCTCAGCCACGAATCAGAAATTGAGGACGTGTACCCTTGTACACCGTTGCAGGAAGGACTCATATCTCTCGCCGCTAAAAGACCGGGCTCCTATGTTGGCGTGTTTCGGTACGAAATGCCTGCGAAGGTGAATACTAACCGATTCCAGTCGGCATGGGATGCGTTGGTCAACGCCCACCCAATTCTAAGAACCCTATTTATACAAACCAGCAATGGCAAGATCTACCAGGCAGTAATTCGGAGGCCAGTTGCGTTGGATGTGAGCTCGCTGGACGGAGAAGGGTTCAGGTCAACAAACGGCTCGCTTGCCTGCGAGCTCGGGCAGCCCTGGATTCGTGCACATCTTCACAATACAGAATCTGCTTTACAGCTGCCAGTTTTCACACTGATTGTGCATCACGCGTTGTCCGATGGCTGGGGTCTTCCCGTGCTTCTTCGCGACCTTGAAGCCGCCTATAATGGACATACACTGGAAGAGAAGCCATTCAGTCCTTTGATTGAGTACATTGGGCGCACGACTACCGAGCGAGAGGCGTATTGGAAAGGCCGATTCACTGATGTGCAGAGTGCCAGCTTCCCTTCGCTACCCTCTCCAGCCTACATCCCAAAGTCTACGGAAATGCATCCAATCTATATTCCCGTAGACCACCGGGGTGCAAGTGATTATACGCTTGCTGACAAGCTCAAGCTAGCATGGGGAATCATCCTTTCGCTTTATACGGAGACCGCTGATGTCGTCTTCGGGCTCACTGTTAGCGGACGTGGTGCTCCCGTGCTGGGCGTCGAGGATCTGACTGGCCCGGCGATCGCTACCATTCCTTTGCGACTTAATCTCGATCCAGAAATGACTGTGAAGAACAGTCTTCAGCAGTTGCGGGAGTTTTGTATTGCCGCGATGCCATACGAGCACATAGGACTTCAAAACCTGCGACGCCTTAATCAGGGATCTAGCAAAGCTTGTGATTTTCAGAGCCATGTTGTCATCCAACCCGAAGTGACTGGCAGTGATTGGATGTTCTCTAAAAAACAGGACCGCTCAGAAACCGGAGCTTTCAGTTCCTACGCAGTTACCTTGATCTGTCAGCAGAGGCCCAGCTCAATAGAGATCGAGGCGACTTTCGATCCGCACGTTATCCCGAATGTGCAAATGGATCGAGTGTTGAGGCAGCTTAGACATATCATGCGAGTTCTGACTGCTGGGTCTGAAGAAGCTCGCCTATGTGAGCTGGACACTATCTGTCCTGAAGATTGGTCGCAATTGAAACAATGGAATACCGCGCTCCCCGAGACAGTGGAGATCTGTGCTCACGAGTGGATCCGAAAGCGAAGTCTCGCGCAGCCCAACGCTCCAGCTGTGTGCGCTTGGGATGGCAGTTTCACTTACGGGGAAATGGAACAAATCTCATCTGAGATGGCTGTCTACCTCCAGGGACAAGGCGTGCGTCCTAATGTGTTTATTCCTCTCTTTTTCGAAAAGTCATGCTGGACCAGCATCGCAATGCTTGCAGTGATGAAGGCCGGAGGCGCATTTATTCTTGTAGACGACTCTCATCCAGTACAACGACTTCGTGGGATATACGATGATGCAGAAGCACCTTTTGTTATTACCTCGGAAAAGAATGCACCTCGTGCAGGTCAAATTGCAAAGTTGTCTATCATATTGGGCAATTCTCACCGATCGTGGCCACAGAGCCAGACTGAACCCACAATTCTCGAGTCACGGGTCAAGCCCAGAGATGCCCTCTACGCTGTCTTTACCTCGGGCTCGACGGGAAAGCCCAAAGGCGCCGTTATATCGCACCAGTCGTGGTGCACAAGTGCCAAAGCCAACAGCGTCGCATTGTCATTGCATGCTACCTCCCGCGTGTTTCAATTCGCCGCCTACGCTTTTGATATCAGCATCGCAGATCATCTGCTGACCTTCGTGGCTGGCGGTTGTGTCTGTATTCCTTCTGCCAAGGACCGAGAAGGAGACCTTGTGCAGATCATCAGTAGCCTCGAGGCCAATTGGGCATGCCTAACGCCGTCTGTAGCGCGCATTATCGAACCTCGAAACGTTCCATCGCTGAAGACGCTGGTACTAGCAGGAGAGCCTATCGCACCAGAGGATATTTCGACGTGGTCATCAGCGGTTCACCTGTTGAACTTATATGGCCCCGCGGAGTGTGCCATCCTTACCACTCTGAATCAGAATGTCAATAACCCAAGCGATCCGAATAACGTCGGGCCTCCGACCAGCGCAGTGTGCTGGGTCGTGGACACAAAAAATGTCCACAAACTAGTTCCCATCGGAACCGTGGGAGAGCTCGTAGTGGAAAGCCCAATTGTAGGCTACGGATATCTCAACAACCCGACCAAGACGGCCATCTCCTTTATCTCTCCAGAAGCGCACCCACCGTGGTTGCGGCGATTCCAACGCACAGAAACCGCCCATTCGCGCCTCTATCGCACCGGCGATCTGGTCCAATACGCAGAAGACGGAACGCTGCGGTTCATCGGCCGCAAAGACACGCAGATCAAGCTGCGCGGGCAACGTATCGAGCTGGGCGAGGTCGAATACCACCTGCGCCGCAGTTTTCCTGACGCCGCCGAGGTCGTGGCCGAGGTCGTGGTCCCGAACGATGATCGATCCCACGGCCGAAAGCAGCCAATCCTGACGGCTTTCATCCGTCCGCGGGAGCAGATCCCCCAGAAACCAGGTCCCTCCCTTCTCCAGGCGCAAATCGCCACAGCACTAACCACCCTGCGCGTCTCTTTGCCTACATACATGATCCCGACAGCATTCCTATGCGTAGATTCATTTCCTCTAAGCAAGTCCCGCAAGCTGGACCGCGGCCAGCTCCGCAGCATGGCCGCCGCACTGCCCCGAGAGGCATACCTCGATACGCCCACCCTGCAGAAGCGGGCTCCGTCCAGCTCAGCTGAAGAGGTGTTGCATCGGCTGTTTGCGGACACTCTGAAGATCGCCCCCGCGAAGTTCGGGGTCGACCATGACTTCTTTGGTCTGGGCGGCGACTCCATCCTGGGGATGGGTCTGGTAGCGCGGGCGCGGGCACGCAGCGTCGATTTCACCGTCGCGGATTTGTTCGCCCATCCGACGGTGGGTGCGCTTGCTAAGCATCTCATGCATTGTGGTGATTCGCGATAGATCTACTTGGCTGGGCGGTCCGGTAGGCTTGGATGAAGTTGTGTTTTGGGACCTTAAGCATGGCATTCTGGAGTTGGATAATCAAATCTGGGCCTGGTGTCCAGCAACATGTCTCAGGACATCGGAGATGGTCACGCCATATCATTTCTTATGCCTTACAAGGACTTATCTTCCAAGTGACGCTCTGGAAACAAGCTTATACACCTGGATCATCTCTGCGTCATCCGTTGATGCATAGTACCGGTACTGCTCGAGAGGTGGAAGGAAAGCCATCATTTCCCAACCCCGTATCAAGAAAGAGAGACCTAGCGTCTTCATATGGTCAGACTGTACGGTTGACTTATCATATTTTCGAATCTCGAACATGTTTACTAGGTAGGAGTGTTTCTATGTCTATTACGTAGACCGATGCGGTGAAAACGAGGCTTCCAGATATGATGCCCATGTCCCCCATGTACCCCAGTGATGGCGCTAAGCTGGATCGGAGCTGCCGCTGAGTCAGCGGGACACTTTTGTGGGGATCGTATAGAATGGATGGGCGGTTCTTCTCTAAATAGATCAGCTTGGTTAATGGCGTGGTGGGACCGTGGGACTTTCCTTTGGTGATTGAAAGAATGTGTAGGTCACTGGATCTCGAATGCTATGTCTGGATACCGCGGTTGAGATTGATGGTCACAGTGTAAGTATAGCGGCTACCTGCGAATTTGTGGATTCCTAGCCAGAAAATACCCTATCGATCTACTAGAACGTAAATTTGATATACACTAGATTATACAGAAGATTCAGAATCGAACCGCGTTAGACTGCCATCCCACATGACCGGTCTTCTCAAAGTTATATATCTCCGGCACAAGGCAATTCCAGTCTAGTACCACAGCGCCTTGTTCCAGAACACGCTGCGGGCGTTGGCCAAATCGTCCTGGGTCAGGTACATAGTGCTGTTGAGAACGAGCTGGGTGGCGGTGTAAGAGCCGTTCAGGTACTTGGGCCAGTAGAGCTTGTCGTTGGCCCACTTGGTGTTGGGGTTGCCGGTGAGGACGAAGGAGAGGAGGTATTTCTGCATCTTGCGCTGTGGAGGCTCAAATTGTGAGTATTGGGGGTAGGCCTGACAAGTGTAGCGAGAGGGGGGGAGTGGTACGTACAGCAACGGTGGAGTCGACGTTGGAGTCGCTGGAGATGGTGACACCTGCGCCGGAGGAGGTGCTGCTGCTGCTGCTGCTGGAGGAGGAGGAAGAAAGCGAGTAGGTAGAGTACCCTGTTACAGTATTCGTCAGTATCTGGGGTCCTTGGGTGGGTGCTAGCGGAACATACAGTAGTAGCTTTGGTCGGTGCCGTGGGTAGCCTTGCTCAGGGCGACCATGGCGTTCCAGGTGTTGTTGTTCATGGCTTCCGTCAGGGCGAAATTGTGAGCGGTCAGATCGAAGGACTGTCTCATATCTGCGAACCGGAGCGCCTGGCTCGAGTAGCTGGAGGTAGGGTACAGCTTGAGAGCCTCCTGGATGACGCTGTCCGTGATTGAAGGGAAGAAAATGCGGAGATTCGTGATGATGTCCTGCTCGGAGGAGATGGTCGTCTCGCCCTCGTCTGTCCCCGTGTTGGCTTCATGCTGCTCGTGGGAGATGACCACGGGACCGCTGAAATTGAAGTGCTTCTGGTACAGCTGGGCCTCGTACGTGTCCGCCACAAAGTCGCCGTCCACCCGGGGCTGGAACTGGTAATCATAGGCCTCGTAGACGTCGTTGGCAGCATCGGTCAGGTTGGTGAAGGCAACGCTGCGCAGACAGTCCAGGTCACCTCCAGTGCAACCGACAGCCTTGGAGACGTTCTGGTAGAACGCTTCTCCGTGCTCGTGACCAGCACCGGGGACGAAACCCGGTGACATGATGTAGGCACGGCTAAAGAGCTGCTCGGCATGGCCGGCAAAGCGGGTCATCTGGAACAGGGGCATGGAGCCACCGGCCGAGAAACCGACAGCGGTGATCTCATTGGGATTTCCACCGAAGACGCTGATGTACTTGTGCACCCACTTGAAGGCGTGCTCAACGTCCCACAGGGCAGTATTGGGAGTGCCACCCTGGTGAGCTAAGGAGGGGCCGTTCGCCAGGCCGGTGAATCCAAGACGGTAGTTAGGCGCAACAAAGATGAAGTCTTTGGAGAGATCGAATAGGCCCTCGGGCGTATTCTGAGATTTAGATCCTGCAGTGAAACCACCTATATTGCCGGTTAGCTAGAGCAACGGTGAGGTGGCGTCAAGCGGAATATCATACCGCCGTAGGTCCAGAGCATCACAGGCAGGCTCCGGCCTTGAGCATCAGCCGGAGCCCAGACATCCATGTAGAGACAGTCTTCCGTGGATGCACAGTCTACGTCAGACTCGGCAAGACTGCCATTGTTGATGGCCGTCTCAACAGGAGGCCATTGCGGCTTTGCGAAACGAAGATCGCCAGTAGGAACCGCGGCGAAACGAACATTCTGGTACTTGTAGTAACCGATTGAGCTGTTTCCAGCAGCAGGAGCAAGGGTGCAGTAGTCGAGAGTAACAGTGGCGCTTTGGGACGATGAGGTGGCGGTAGGGACAGCAGCAACAGACGCAGCTGTGCCTGCCAGAAAGAGTGCAGTGCTGAACGAGCGCATGGCAATAATCTTTAAGAGATGTTGAGATAAATGCTTTGTACTGGGAATGGGGAATGAGGGCTAATGCCCCCTTTATAGACCTGCCCAGGTTTCATGGGAGACCTCAAATGTATGGAACAAGATGTGTAAGCGGAAGTAGGTGCGAGAGGACATGAGCGTCAGGTCTGCTGTAGACTGCATTCGTCATCAAGAAGGCGGGAAACCCGTTCAGGTCCGAGAAACATCCGTACGGCTGGTGGAATAGCGGGCACATAGGAAATGAAAGAATGTCCACCAAATTTGACTAGAAATCCACAAGCATCGATCTTCGTCTCAACTCTAAGCTGGATTGAAATAGGGTTGACCCACATGGCAGACCCACGTTCCGCGTCTCTGCACGGAAGTCAACCAGACGATGGAGTAACAAGAGCCGAAACCACGCGGCCGATTCTCGCTGTAAAACAGCTAACTGGCTCAGGCTTGATTGCCAAGAATTAGAAGGTTGATCACCTCTATCTTTACTGCTCAATCTGTATGATGAGCGGTTAAACACTTATACGCAGAGTAAAGCTCGCGCCCGATGGCGGGAGCCTGGAGATTCTTCAAGCTCGATGTACAGATTTCCTGCTCGAATATCAGGGCTTGTCACCGCGAGCCACGCAACAACTTCGTCACTATCTCGGGCCAGTGGATATTGCCTGGGACGGTATCGATGTTTCTGCCCTGATTGTCTGGTCATGAGTAAAGCACTCTTTCCGCATCCGAGCGTCAGTTTGGCCTAGGCAGAGCATTTCATGTGGGAAGTATGAATAGTCCTGCGCTGTCTCGCGAGGAAAATAAGGTCGTGACCTTGCAACCAGAGAATAGCCTGCATTCAGGGGGCAGCTGCATGTGCTGCAAGGGTATGAGACTTTCTTCTCCGGCACAGAGGGCTTTTTCTGTTTAGCATGATGATTAGACGGCCCTCAAGCACCCCCATCGCTCCTGTACCACACTATTGCCAGCACTGTGGGTCTCTTGTGTTGGAGGTGAAGTCACCTTTTGGCGGGTGGTCCCGGCTATCCAGCACACCTTCGATTTCGAAGCGCGTCTCATTAAAGCAGAACTCTGTTGAATTCCCAAACATGAGCTTTGTGGGCTTGAGAAGTAGATCTAGGCGTGAAATGGTGATTGACAGCCTCTCGTCGCCTACTTACATATTGCAAGAGAGAGCCCTCGGTCAGATGTACTAGGCCCGTAATAAAGAGCCAATGTCTGGTGCAAACCACGAAAGGGCATTGCAGTATTGTTGGAATGTGCCCCAGTTGAACTTGATAAAGCGTAGGAAGCTTAAAGAGTCGATCCGTGCCGTTGCTGCTTTGCAAGCGTATGACCGATCCTCAAGCCTTGGAGCAAGTGAGAGCGTAGGGTCTTGGGGTAGAGGCAGAGCTGAGATAATGACAGAACAATATCCAGAGTCCATTTTGATTCACTGTTCCTCAGGCATCCTTTGCAAAGCGAAGTCGAATAGTACATTTATAGTGGTTATGTATGTATACTTCGTGCAACGCACCGGGCCAAGTCCCGAACGATCACCGGAGAAGTTTCCGGAGTGTAGTGGAGGTACGGCGGAGGATAAGCCAGCCACTCACCGCCACTCCCCGTCAGCCACCGATGACATATGACGATGTGCCACTTACTATCGGGTTCGATCCCCGCTCCTTAGCTACAAAAATAGTGTTTCCCCCAGCTTTTCCTTAATCCCGGCCATTAATTGAATCCTTTCACTGAATTAAATTCTTTTGCCCTACGCCTCTCTAATATTCCATTTTCTCGAACACAATCGCCATCACCGAAAAGAACCCAGATCATTCCATTTCAGTATGGTCATCGGTCTACTCATTCTGTCCGCCATCCCCACCGTAGCGGGGGTGTCTCTCGCCTCCAACGAACAGCGGAAAGCCAACGAGCGCAAGAACGACGAGCGGCGCATGGCCAAATTCCACATCGATGTCGCCGCGCCGCCGCACAATATCGAGGATCCGGAGGTACATGGCAAACGGGTGGTTTTGCGGGACTTCAAGGTAAGTTCGTCGTCGTCAGTCAGTCAGCGCCCTTCCGGTTTGGATAGTTAGGCTTGGTTGGGAATCCTGTCTTTTCCCCGCACCAAAGGTCGTCGCGCTGCGATATGAGCTAGCTAACATTGCCTCTTACTTTAACAATCAAGGTTTTTCTTGACGACCCCGATCCCACGAAACGAGAAACCCCCGCGCATACCGCCCAAGCATTCTACATCGAGTACCCGGAGTTCGATCACATGAAACATCTGAAGCGCGGGCTCGGCGTCGCGACGTCGATCTCGGACAATCCGCCGATGTTGGGGTGGATCTACGCGGATAAGGATACGCATGAGCTCAAGTATGGGAACCGGACGCAGAGTTGCGAGCATGTGATCGGGCCGTGGGATTGGGTGGACGATGAGACGACCTTGACGCTGGAGGGGAGCCGGCAGTTTGTCGCGGTCAAGGAAGACGACGGCTCGTGGGGAGTGTACTTCGACCGGGATGGGGATGAGCTGGAGGGGGTCTTGGAGGAGCAAGGAAAGCTGGACAATGAGTATCTGTTGCTACGGCTGAAGAGGAATTTGATCGAGCAGCCTGACGATAAGAATAAAAGCAATAATACATGAATTCTAAGAAACCAAGAAAGGGGTTCGCGAGGTGGGGGGAATCGTAAGTGAGTAGTTTGATTGGAAAAGTTGCTTTTGGTACAGGGATGCGCACTAGTCGTCGAGACCATCCCAGGCCTCGTTGTCGCTGGTAGCATCTGCAGCGGCCGATTGTGGGTCGGTCTTCCTGGTTCGGCTGGCTTCGATTGCGCCCTTTCTCTTGTTCTCTATCCGTCGTTCGTAACCACTCTTGGTGCTGATTCTCGTCTTCTTGTCCTCTTTGCCGTCCTTCTTGGATTGTCGGGCCTTGACACCGTGCTTCTTCAACTCTTGCTTGCTTCTCTTACTGAGGTCGGGGAGCGCGTCCAGCAACCATTTCTGTACAGACTTCTCCTCCGTGGTCCCGCGTAGTTTCTCACTGACGTCGATGACGTTGGCGATACTCTTGACATAGGGAATATCTTCCTTGGTGTAATATGTCACTGCGATGCCGCCTTCACGGCCCGCTCTGCCTGTTCGTCCGACACGGTGGACGTACACGGCGGCGGAATTGGGGATATCGTAGTTGACCACACCATTGATGCCTCGGAAGTCAACACCACGAGCTAGCAAATCGGTCGTCACAAGAATCCAGATCTCGCCCTTGCGGAACAGTCTCATGATGTCGGACCGCTGGTTGTCGGACAGATCGGAGTGAAGAACGGCGATGCGCGAAGAGCCACCGGCTTCAGCCGGAATGTCGTAGCGCAGTTCGGAGTGGAGGGCAATGGCACGAGGAATAGTCTGGGTGAAAATGAGGAAGGGGGGTCGAAGACGAACATCTGACGCCGCTGCTGCCGCAGGGTGGAGGAGTTGTCTGAGACCAAGCAGCTTTCCTTGTTCTGTTGCGGCGTAGACCAGCTTGTGTTTGATGTTCGGGATAGCGGAGTCCTTCAGTCCCACAACGAGACGGAGGAGAGGATAAGACTTAGTCGTGCTCAACATATCTTTGCGCTCCTTGATGGTAGATTTGGCCAGGTCTTCGATGTTTGAGCCCATGGTAGCAGACCACAAGCTTGCCCGGAGTTCAGGGTGCGTGCATGCTCGCCAGATATCGAGCGTTTGCTCGCGGAAGAGAGGGTCCAACAGGACATCGGCTTCATCCAGGACAATGTTCCTTACCAAAGGCAAGGTCGCCATGGGCTTGGTCTTGTTTGCCGAAAGTGCATTAACCAACATCAATGGCGTCGTGACGAGGACGTCACTCTTGGTAACGGGGGCTTTCCCCTTGCTGCTCTTCGCCGTCTCCTGCTCTTCGTCCTCAGATCCAGAAGATTCCTCCTCACTCTGCTCATCCAGAACATCCTTAGCGTCGGCGCCCTCATCGTCGCGTTCGACAAAGCGCATACCCTTCTTCATCAGAGTGATCTTGACACCAGTTCCGAGCGCCAGTTTCCGTCCTTCGTTGACGATCTGACTCGCAAGCTCCTTCGTCGGAGCAACAACAACAGCGAAGATACCACGCTCCTCCTGCTGCTGGTGATGGTGTCGAACAATCTTGTTAATGACGGGGATCATGAAAGACAACGTCTTACCACTGCCCGTCGGCGCCACCACCAGAAGATCAGGCTCAACAGTGCCCGTCGTACCCGCTTTCTGGGCAACCGACTGATCCCCCAGCAACAAAGGCAAGCTCCCCAACTGAACCTCCGTGGGGACCGTAAACCCTTGCTCGGCGATGTTCTCCGCCAGCCGGCGAGAGATGTTGTACCTGGTGCGCAGCTCCTTGAACGAGACCAAAGGTTGCGGGAACAACTGGCGTGCCTTCTTAAGCTCCTTCTTCGTGAGCGGTTGCGCCAACGAGGAGCTCTCTTTTTCTTGCTTTCTCTTCTTCTTCTTTTTCTTCTTGGACTCATCCCCTTCCTCCGCCGCCGCCGGCGCTGCCGCCGCTTGCTGCACCTCCTCCAGGTCCCGCATGTCCGTGACCTTAATCTTGTGCGTGTTCAAGATCGTGCGCCGCTGTACTTCATCCATCGACTCGCCCTCTTCCTCTTCTTCCTCCACCTCTTGCTCCTTGGCCGCCGCAGCCCGCTCCTTCTTGGCCGTTGAGGCCGAGCTTTTGCCTGCGCCGAAGAAATCTAACCCTGGCAGGTCGTCGTCGTCATCATCATCATCCTCCGAATCCGACGCCGCGGCCGGCGCATGGGTTCTCTTGCGCTTTTTGCTCGCGCTGGCGCTGACGCCACCATCCTTCCGCAGCAGTTCCTCGGCCTCCGAGGCGTGGAACAGCTGGGGGGTTTGCGCCTTGCCTTTAGAGGGCAGAGTTGAAGAGAGGGTACTACTAGCGGTACCGGTCTTCAATTTGGTGGCTCGCGTCAAGAGCTTGAAGGCATCCATTTCTTGCGTCGCGATTTTACAAGACCCTGCGACTAGGGGTTTTATTAGGCAGAATCGAGGGCTCGAGAATATGCGCGCCCCTTTGTTGCTCGTTGTTATTTGAAAATGACCGTTGGAGTTGGTCAGGTTCCTCCGCGGCTTTTTTTTGTGGTTGTCCGGGAAAAAAAAAGTTCGATGTTCCAATTCTCCCGCACGGGCCAATCAGAGAGGGGCCTGGCCTCTCTTCCTGAGGCTTCGCTTTCGGTTTGTCCATCACAGAAGTTCACAATCGATGGTTAGTTTGTCCATTCTACGGGATTATGCTTAGTGGACTCGATGGATAGGGGGTTACGGACAATTCAAGATGAAGAAATGAGATACGGTGGCGAGGTAGAACCGCTCTCATAGACGCCGTACATTATCATATGGCGGTTATCTTTGTGGGCCCATCGTTCTTATCTCCTTGATATCCCTTTCGTGCTCGGAATCCTCATTGCAACCAGATTCTTTCTACGATGGTCGCGATAGGGTTGATCCGGAAAACTGTCACTTCGAACAAGGCACATGTAATTCAAAAAGATATCTAAGAACATTCGAGCGCAGGTGGAACAAGTCTATCTTCTAACCGGACGCACACACTTCCAGCAAGGCTTTTGATACCCAAACACTTTTTGGAAACAAAAGCAAACATGTTCCACTGACAGAGGGAAAAAAACGAGTACACCAGTCACCTCAGACAACAGTTGAATTCCATCGTCTATCATACAATAGTACAGCGCACAAAGGAAACGGGGGGGGATTGTTTGTGTAAAAGGGAAGGAAGACAGGCTAAGGCACAACTGCGTGGTATTTATCTAATGGTGTCCGGCGTGCTCAGGCTCTCCCCGGTAGCCGATGATGTTCATCCGACCGATCATCTCCCCGACGGTGAAGAAACCGATGACCTCCGCGGCGGTGACACCGGCGAAGGCGAGCTCCTTCTTGTTGGCGTTGCGGATCCGGGCAATGATGTTCGAGGGAGCGAAAGCGGAGTTCGTGGGGTTGCGGATCAAGGGCTCGAGGTAGGCCTGGAAAGTGGCGACGTTCCTAGATATCGGTGTGAGCAACAATGCCTGTGGTGCTTCTCCGGGGCCCGGACTGAGTCTGGGGAGCGCTTACGGAGGAGTCATGTTCTGTCCACGGAAGACCAGCTTGGCGAGCTCGAGACCGACTTTGCTGTAGTAGACGGTGGGGGGGATCATGCCTATATTGCAAAGATATTTGATTAGCAATGGACAGATCGAACATGGGTATTTGTGATATCCGAAAGCATCCTCTCCACATCCGGCTATGGCGAACAGAGCTGCCATGGCACTGACTGTCGTACCACAGCAGCCAGGAAGAAAGAAGAAGGATATATAGCATCTAAAGGCCTGAGGGCAGGGGAGCTCGCTTACTCTCGACGAAAGAGATGACCTTTCCGGTTCTTCCACCAACCTTCTTCAGGGCGTTACCGAGACCCTGAGCAGCGTTGGAGATGGCGGGACCAGCCGAGGATTGAACACGAGAGAGGCCCTCAGAGGCCTTGGAGGCAGTGGACGAAGCAGCCTCGCCAGCCTTGGAAGCGGCTTCCGAGGTGGAAGAGGCGTGTCTGACTGCGGTCCTGCGAGCCAGGAACTGCGATTGCCGGAGGACGGCACGGGACGCCGGGGCGGACATCTTGAAAACCCTTGGAAAGAAGAAAGACGAGAAGGGGAGAGAGTGACTGATCAAAGTCGCTAGATAGAGGACGAAGGGGGTCCAATGGCGGGTGGTTCAAGAGCCGGAGACGTTAGATCGTCGCGCAATTGCAGGACCAGAATCTGAGATTTGAGGTTCGGGAAGTTCAGGGAAGAGCCTCCACTCCCGCACCACGTGATCCATGACCTTTTATGCCTTGTTATAGTCCGCCTTCACTTGGTAGATCGCTTCAGCAACAATTAGCACTGGTGGCATTCAATCAATAGGATTTTGAACTTTATGTCGCTGACAACAGTCTTATGATGTTTAAGACTCAATGTTTTGGCACTGATGATTTGGAATATGGTCCCTATCTTTAATACAGGGATAGTCCCCAGAAACTGCTTCTCTCCCCACCTGATGGCCTTAACAGAGTTCGCAGGGTTGTAGCCTTTGACATCGCTTGGAATCGAGGTCGTGGATTAAGTCACACTACCCAACTACACATTCACTTCGAAGCGACCGATAATTCTTGGTAGGTTCGACCATGAAAGGCCAGCTCGTCTGTGCATTGGACGATCATCTTTACAGCGAAACGTGCTGCCAAATTTTCCCTCGCTCTATATATTTTGCAGTTCTTTGGCTCCGTTGCCCAATATTCTACTAGTCCTGTCGATACACACTAGTCACTCTGCCTTAGACGGCAACAGACTCACTGAAAGCTCATTGAAAGCTCCCAGTCAAATTCTGGACCGAGAGCTAAAATCACCAAGTGCTATTGCACGGATGCTATATACCAGCTTCTGCGAATTCGGTCTGTGCATCCCGAACAGACACCCTGATACTGGGGACCCTTTTCCGACCAAACAGAAGCTCTACAAAGCCCTGCCCTCGGAACCCTATTCTTCTGACGTGGAGCAGCAGCTGTTCTCCTAAAAATCATACTCTAATCTTTGCTGTTGGCTGCTTTGCGGGCTGGCCCTGTCTTTCACCCCATACAAACAACTAGACTCATCAACCATCTATCTTAACACCGATGCTACTTTTGTTGGCCACCCACCTCACTTAGCTGTCCGGTCGAACAAGCATAAATCAATTTCGATGGCTATAGACTTTACAAAAGACGGCATCGTTCGCATGTTTTCGTTACTTGCATCTATGATCGGCACGTTTTAACAGTATTGTGGGCATATCAACGACTTGGGCAGGATGTTGCCGTAGAGAATTTATTGCCGCCCCACGACTGCTACAAGTCTGAAGTAGAGCCACCTCAATACAGATCTGGCGACCACGCAAGCCACCGTGCGAAAAATCATGAATCACAGGGTCCAAGGAAGCCGTACTTGTCCCTGGCTCGTTACTGTTGCCCACTCCTGTTGGGACGATGAGATGGTCTTTCTATATGCCGCTTAGTCATTGGCTCGCCCCGAGGCCCCCGACATCGCACTGTGGCTGAGACTGATTGATACTTCGACTACGCGTCGGCCGTTTAGAGCCATACTTGGTTACTGTGCTGCGCCTTAAAATCTAGACTCTTATTGAGACATGGATTTTACGCTGATGGATAGACCTCGATTGTGATGAAACATCGGGCGACTGCTCCAAGAATTCCTCTAAGAGCATGCATACCGCCCCCATTATCCGCATAAATTCATTTCCCCAAGGTTTTCACATTATACGGCTCGACATTCTGGAATGGAGCGACCATTGGCTTAGCCAGGCTCCTTTTGAAAGTCACCCGGTCGATCTATCGGTCTAGTAGGCTGCAGAAAAATGAGCATTTCCACTCTATATATCTTGGCAAATTTGCCGAGACATCCCTCATGCGAAGCTTTTTCGGGACAAGCTCTACAGCCAACAACACCCCCTTTTTCCATGCATGAATATGGTGCTATCACAACAGGTCACCGTGCAGCCAAAACGATATCATCTTAAACTACATTCGATGGCTCTTCAGCCCAGTACGTCATGAAACGTGGTTGACAGCCACAATCATCCATGCGGTGGACAAATTGTCTGCCTAACGGAGTATACGTACGCCTCGATCGGATGGATCCACAACGATGACCCTCACCCAATTCTGGGCCGAGAAGAAGAGATGAAAGCTGCTACGCCAACGCACCAGTTTGGACACTCAAACTAATTGAAGTATGGCTCGCCCCATACTCGGTGTGGCGCGCCGTAAATAGTAGATGTCAGACAGCTCGCTGAGTGGTCAACCTTATAGCGAGGATCCATTGATTCCCTCTACAACTTTCTAATACTCCCCTTTAAAATGAAGGCCGTTTCCCTTCGCTGCAATCGCCTCTCTTTTGTCCTAACTCACTACATCACAGATACATACTCAAACTTGAACAAATCCTTGACACAATGTTCGGCGGCAGTCTCTTCAGCTGGTTCAGCTCCTCCAAGAAGGAGGCGGCGCCCCAGACTACTTGGGATCCGAACACATTGACCATGGTCCAACCTCAGAGCCCCGAGTCTCCTTCCACCAACGCTGTTGTTGCTGAGCAGCCCGTACGTGGGACCACAATTCCTTCGCAATTGATCAGAGTACAA
Source organism: Aspergillus japonicus CBS 114.51 (assembly GCF_003184785.1). Taxonomy (NCBI): domain Eukaryota; kingdom Fungi; phylum Ascomycota; class Eurotiomycetes; order Eurotiales; family Aspergillaceae; genus Aspergillus; species Aspergillus japonicus. Next base: position 507,220 of record NW_020291643.1, on the reverse strand, counting down.
CTAACGCCATGCGACATAGACGCCCGATAATCAGATGAACATGCAGTTGCGTGGTGGCGGTCCCCCCCCTGGGCCTGGCGACGAGTAAGCGACCAATGATCACTGCATACCCGGGACTATGCTGACATGCTTTATAGTTGTTGCTGCTGCCTTGACTGCTTCTGCTGCTGTGGTGACTGCTGCGGTCCTGATGGGCCTCCTGGAGGCTTTGGTGGCCCTGGTGGCCCTGGTGGCCCTGGAGGCTTTGGCGGCCCCGGCGGCCCCGGCGGTGGTCCTGGAGGCCCTGGAGGCCCTGGAGGTCCCGGTGGCCCCGGCGGCCCTGGGGGGTGGTAAGAAGGGCTTCGACCCGACAGCTATATTGCGCAACCCTACGTCGGTATGAAACCGATTCACCCGATCTGTGATACCATATTGATTGTTGGTTCTGTGGCATGGAGGGGGAAAGAGGTTCATTGTCGGGTCTGGGGCCTCTCCTGTTATGGCCCAGAAAGCGAGATGGTTATGATGTTGTTCTATGTCTTGGTATATACTGGGTTGGCTTTTGAAGGTGTTTATTTCATTGCTGTATAGATATTCTAGACTGCTTGCAAGCGATCTGTTGGTCTTCATGCGAATGCAACTTTGTCGCTTCATCTTCATCTTATCTTGATCTATTATCTACTTCCTGTGTTGAGCTCTTCGTAAACTCGCTGTAGTAAGCATCGGAGGGTCAATACTTGAAGTATTTAGAGATGGAAGTTTCCGAAAGTGGCACAAGTGGAGAAGTACTTCGATGGTCACATAAACAAGTAGAGTTGTGCAAAATGATGCAGCCTAGCTAGGACCAGAGATTCTCTGCCTCTAACTGAGACTGAGGAAGATGTAGTGTAGCAAGACTGACTATATTCGATTACCCGATTCAAGCAGAATGGCTGATTTAAGTCCAGTATCAAAATCCCCATCGTCACGAAGTTCAGCGTAGGGCTGACATCTGACCCCAGCTACTTCGGCATTTTCTCGCACAAAAGTTACTTGTCTAGGTTACAGCGCAGGTAGGGTATATTTGAAAGTCGGTTGAGCCTGGTAAGCCTGCGGGGCCGATAGCGTAGTGGGCAAGTTGTTGCGCGCAAATATACGGAAGGTCCTGCGTTCGAATCCTGGGGAGGGCGACGGTGGTTGTCCGGAAATCGGAATAGGTTAATACACCCCGTCCTGGGGATGAGAACAGGCAACTTTTTTTTCTGTTTCTTTTTTTCTCTTTAATGTATGCCTTCGTTATATCTGTACAAATTCTGTATATATGGTGGCGGCCCTCAGTTGGGAGGGTTATGGCTGTGATGGATCGCAGGTAAGCGCGCTGGCAAGCGAAGGCGTGTTGGCCTTGTTTCCATGTTGCCTCTCTACAAACGTCGCTAAAGGCCTTTCGTGCTTGGTACACCATTCGGCAGCTTTCATCTAGAGCTGTTGACTGGCTATTATCGCACGCAATCATGGATAGATCCCCTCCAACTCGATTCAACTAAACATCTGCATAACTTTCTTCAGCTTCCTTAGGTCGTGCTATCTCAATCTGCCATCATCAGACCCGTTCTAGCCCTCATCCATTCTACGGGAGAAACAGAAGCCCGGCGCTTACACCCCTTGCATATTCATCGTTGAACACACATCCGTCAATTGCCAGCAATGCACGACGAAGCAATCGTCTTCGAAAGTGCCCCACGATTGCTTGCCAGCAATGATCGCGGACTCAAGACGGCGGGCTACAGGCAAACATGCTATCGCCAAATATGGTCTGCCTGTGACCTGCAAACTTTCAGAATATGAGGTCAGAGGGTTTGACAAGACGATTCAAGCACAATGTTGTTCCTGGTGTCCAGCTCCGACGATTCGAGGACATGTGAGTATTAGTGGGCGAGGATGTCCTGGTGCACGTGGGGCGGAATAGCTTCTGATAATACCATCATCTAGGGTGTCATCGCAATCGCCTCTCGAGTCGAAAGACCAAGCTTGACTGAGCTCTTTCGTCTCTTCGCCGCCCAATTCGCTCGGAACTCTTCTCTTCAGACACAAATCCCGATGCTAGACTCGAACGAATCGAGTCCGGGACATCGCTGATGTCCCATACAGATGAGTTGGAGGAGCTCCTACTTCCGCCCTCTCATCTTACTGGGATTACATCAAGTCGTTCGCGCCAAGCACTCACCAGAATAGGAGGATCCTGAATTCGAATCCGATTCGAGGCATAGGCTTCTGCTCCAGAGGAAGATAGAGGAGATCTGGGACTGGCAATCTTGGACCTATGAGCAGACTATTAGCGCCAAGAGTTATTGCTACAAGGATGTCTCTACATTTGTGTTAACAGCAAATCGATTGTCGCGGAACATGTGCGCAAGAACGTCATGAGCCAACCCAGAGTCCATGCCAAGGTATCCATCTTCTTTACTGTACCTTACAATTCTTCTCATTTCCAGCTCACCAAGGTCGCCTCTTATTAGCCCGAGTCGACAAAAGCAGCTGACCTGTGTGGTGGAAGAACAATCAAGCATCGCTCGCGGAGGACCCGTGCCAAGAAGACTGGGGAAGCAGGTTCACGCACCTGCATGTCTTGGAAGGCGGGGAAACACTGGGGGAAACCGGCAATCACCGAATTACACTGGTCACTCCGCCGGAGGACCTGCAGGGAACCAAACTGCTCAACTCTTGGCCCTGCACCATGTGCGCCTCCCCACGAGAGCTCGGGGTAATTCATATCCGGCTCGTTCTATACACAATGCACCTTCACTTGCTTGGCGGGCGGCGGGAAGAGGGAATAGTTGGACCATAAAGATACAGCGGTACCGTATCCAGTCCAGTGATTCCCATTCAGAGAGCCAAACTGCATCATGTTGGCATCTGTCGTGACTGGGTTGGCCTTGGGCTTACTATCGTCCGCCTCGCCGGTGGCCCGGTCGAATCCGAAGCCACCATTTCTGATCAATGTGGACGATGAAACGGCTATCATTGGAAATGACTTCTGGAATGCCACCATTGGTCGTCAGTATGGCACCAAGCTCTACTATAAGAATGTTGACCTTGTGGGTGACGCTTGGGGTCACTATGTGTCCTACAGTATGGTCCCCCTTCCTTCTCTCCTCTGTCCGCGTTCATTGTACCTCTTAGTTTACATCTAACCTTTGGTTCAGATGGAGCCCAAAGCGACTTGAATCTTACCAATGCCCGGATACACAAAGTCACCGGCGACTACACCGATATCGTCTTTACAGCGACAGAGGGGGAATTCCATTGGGTCCTGACGCCCACGTTGACGGGCGCATATCAGTACTTTGTGAACAAAGCCTTACCTACTCTCGGTGAATTTCGTACGCTCTGGCGGCTTGCAAACGATAGCTTTACCCACGGGTGGACAGACGAGAGGAACGAGGCTCTGCCCCCCCTGTCGGACATTGTGAATGCCGTCAAGATCCAGGATGAGACTTGGCAGCAAGCTGACGGCACGTACATTACAAAATATGATTTTGCAACCTTCTTGCCGGTAATTGAAGGGCAGTCCGCTCTCTGGGGACTCTACGGGCCGCTGGGTGGCCAAGAGGCGAGTGGCGAGCAAGTGGGCTCGTGGTATATTCATGGGGGCAAAGACTATCTCAACGGCAACCATCTGAAGCAGGAGTTGTTGGTGCACCGGGAAAGTCAGACTGGAGATGCGGTGCAGCTGAACATGATTCATGGAACGCACTATCAGGCCGTCAGCAGCGACGTGTTCCCAGAAGGTAAGACCTGGGGTCCGTGGTTGTGGTACCTGGTAAGCTTCGCCCACAATGCTCTCCGTAGCCAGCGGCTTCAACATATCTGACAGTCGTGACAGAATGATGGCTCCATCGAAGATGCGGCAACTCGCGCTAAGCAGGAGATTGCGGCTTGGCCGTACGACTGGATGCAGGATAGCCATGGATACCATTCCCGCGGCAGTCTTCGAGGACGCATCGTGCTCTCCGACGGCCAGGCTGCGAGCGGGGCGGCAGTTTTCTTGGGTGATAATCAATCCAATACTAGCACGTTGGACCAAGGAGCTTGGTACTACTACCGGACCTATGCCGATGAGAACGGGTATTTCACCTTGGAGAATGTCCGCGAGGGCACATGGGGCCTTCGTGTCTTCGCTGCTGGAGGCGACGCGGCAGGCGGAGTGACCACCGTCCTCGAGAAGAACGACATTTCCGTCCACAGCGGCGAAGCCTTGTGGCTAGGGGACGTGACTTGGGCTCCGCAAGGCCGCGAGGTCATCTGGCAGATTGGGGAAGTCGACCGCACGGCCACCGGCTTTGCCTACAGCGGGGCTCCCCATGAATTCGCGAGGGGGCTCAACTGCCCAGCCAACCGGACTTTCACCGTGGGGAAGAGCCAGAGTAAGGACTGGTGCTTCGAACAGTCATCGCTGGGTACGTGGACGGTGGAGTTCGATCTTCCCCGCAACTCGACGTCCCAGGGACGGACAGCGGTCCTGTCAGTTGCGCTGGCTGGTTTTAGCGCAGGGAGCTCGGCTACGGTCTCCGTGAATGGGGCTTCCGTCGGAACGATCAGCTCAAGTGTTCTTGCTAGTGACCCTAGTAGTTATCGGTGTGGCACCTTGGCGGGTGAGTGGCATCTGCTGGAGTTTCCAGTCACGGCAGATGCGCTCCGCAATGGGACCAACTCCGTGGAGTTCACGATTACCAAGTCGACGCTGTTTCGCGGATGGATTTATGATAGCGTGCTGTTGGAATGGGCTTGAACTGAGTGTGGGCGATACTGAAAATGTATTTCTTCTGCGATTCAAACTCGCTTTGCTCTCTGTTATTGATTTTTTTGGTAACTACTGGGTTTGTTGGTGTAGTTGACGTGACCTGGAGAAATCGGAGAGTTGCAATGGAGTGGATAGATTGTATAAAACCTCAAGGTACATGGGCTCTGCATCCACAAGATCCATTTATATAGTCTCTTACTTCTCACATTTGAGTATGCAAACCGTCTGCATATGAACCTCTCTATGCTCCAGGCTCCAGCGCAGGTTTCTGCCATGTCTTTCTTTTCCGGTATAGCGCAGCTCGTGCCTCGTTCCATAAGTCTACCGCCTCTCTCTCCCCCTCTCCCCTCTCTTCTCCCCCCTCTCTTCCTTTCCTCATTCACTCCATGCCTATTCTTGACTGCATTGACTTGGTCCACTCTCAATCCGATTTCACACTTGTTATCCCGCCACATCCGACATCGCCGATAAACAAAATGAGACCTCCGCAAACAGCGACTTCAAATGAATCGTTGCCAAAGTGAACCCCGGAATCCTTTCATCCATCTCTACGCAATAGGGCTCAGGATTGAGGGAGAGATTGTATTAATCGTTTTATATGCATAGCTCTGACATTCAGGAGGTCTACTTCCTCAGGTACGTCAACGCCGCGACACAAAGCGCGTCCATTCCCGTCTTCATCGTAGGCTGGATCGCCGGAGCAAATGAGGCCGAATGATTGCCAGCAATCTCATGGAGGCAATCTTTGCTTTCTGCCTCGTCCCACACCTCCGGATCGATGCCGCCAAAGAACCAAAACGAGCATGGACGGCCCTGGCTGGTGCCAAGGATTGAGAAGTCCTCGCTGACATTAGTCCGAGGTGTGTCGGCGTCAAACTCGTCTGCAAAATGCTCCGCAAAGCAAGAAGCCAGCTCCGCCGCGACTTCCTTGTCATTGATCGTGGGTGGGAAGTGTCGGGTGGGCGTGAAGACCGGAGGCCGTGGTGAACCACTGGCCATGCACTCGGCCTCGACGATACGCTTGATGGCGGCGAGGATCTTGTCGCGGGTCTCCACGCTCACCGAGCGGAAATCCACACCCAACTCGGCGGTGTCCGGGATGACATTCTCCGCCTGGCCTGCCTGCAGGCTCCCGACGGTCACGACGGCCAGATCACTGGGGTCGATCTCGCGGCTCACGATCCCCTGCAGCCGCACCACTACATTCGCCGCCAGCAGCACCGGATCCACCGTCTGATGCGGCAGGGACCCGTGGCCCCCACGGCCAAACAGCGTGATCTTCAAGCTATCCGCCGCAGCCATGATGGTCCCCGGGCGCGAGCCCACGCTCCCCGCGCGCATGCGCATCACATGCTGGCCGAAGACATAATCCGGCACGGGGACCCTGTCGTACAGACCGTCGTCGACCATCGCGCGGGCACCCTCCCCGCGCTCCTCATCCGGCTGAAACACCACAATCAGCGTTCCACTCCATTCGGACCGCATCCGCACTAGCCGTTCGGCGGCCGCCAGCAGACACGTGATATGCATGTCGTGGCCGCAGGCGTGCATGGCCGGCTTCTCCACGCCGCTGGCGTCCTGCATCGTCACCGTGCTGGCATAGGGTAATCCCGTGATCTCTTGCACGGGGAGAGCGTCCATGTCCGCCCGCAGAAGCACGGCCTTTCCCGGCCCGTTGCGCAGGACCCCGGCGACTCCGTGGCCCCCGATCTGGGTGTGGATCTCGAAAGCATCCCACTGCGCAAGATGAGCTGCTACCCTTTCGGCAGTGGCTTTTTCTCTCTTGGAGAGTTCGGGGTGCGCGTGGAAATGCTTGTAGAGAGATTCGTAGGGGGTCAGGTCTAGGGGGTTGGCGGCTAGGAGCTCGGATGGGGTATCGCGCGCCATTCTTGGGGTTTGATCTTTGTAAAGTGTAGGTAGAATTGCGGTGTTTGTTAGCAGATTTGTTGTTAGGATAGGAAAAAAGACGATGACTCAGGGGCATATTACAGCTTCTATATAGAGACTAACAGGATCCAACTAGCGCCGGGTGAGAAGCGGCACAGGCCGAACCCGACACGAGGCCGGCGGGTCAGCTGTCAAGAGCCGGGATAGTGACAATTTTGCCCTAGAACAGATTGGCAGCCAAGTCCCTTGTGAAATTCTCGAGAGGGGGTGTTAAATTAGACTAAGTGAATGGTTGTTCAGTCAATTGGCTCTGATCATTCAATTGAGGTGCTATTGTGTAATTCACTGGTGGTAGGCGGCCTACATTGTAGAACTTGGCAGGCGGCATATCGTCCATATTCACCCTGTATGATAGCCCTAGCTTATTGAATATTCTCAGATATCAACTTATCCAGTCCTTCTGTCCTTCTCTCGTCCCCTATCTTCTCCCACAGCTCCTCCAGCAAGCATCTCTTCCTCTCATACTAAGTGTATGTTTAACTCAACCAACATATCTTCGGTCTTTGATACACTTACTCCATCTTAGTCATATCAAAGGTCTCCTATGATACCTGCTTTGCTCATCCTCATCCTGGCAACCCTGAGTGTCTCCCAATGAGCTTGAGAGACGCTTTGTATTGGAACGAGTTTATTCAGCAGTTGAGACGTCTCTGTTTGCTAGGCTATGTAACCCCCAGAAACAATCTGGCCTGCCGACTGGCTTTAAACAAGAGTCGAGTTGTAAGGCAGCAGTCCTCAGCGAAACCAACAAAGAACTCACTTTCCCGGTCTACCAACTCTGTATCCTGAGATCGACACCGATCCGGGGTCGGATTTTGAGTCCATCTACGAATTTCGAATTCGACTTCCAGCCGATTCTGACGCACTTCCTGAGACCCGGTGGTGGCATTACCTCACAAGCATCTTTTGCCGTCAGTCTTCACGATTATACACCGGGCCTGAGCATCTTGTCTCCACCCATGGCTAACGCGCCTTGGGCTTGGTCAGACCGTACCTCAACTCCTAAAGCTTGACTGTGTGCGCATCTGCTTCTGCAGCTGGCACCGTTTTTACCAGCTAGTTGAGCTAGTTTTAGAATTCTAATCTCGCTGGTTTCCACGCAGCGGAATCGGCCCGGGCACTACTATCGACCCCAACAATCAATGGCTAGTCCTGTCGAACCTGAGTGAGCATGTGCTTCAACAAACTGCACAACACCAGGAGGCAAAACCCTCCTCAGACGGAGACCATTTTGATTTCTATTGGGTTAACGAGAAGCTTCAGGTAGGCACCGAATCAAGCTTTTGGAGAGTATTTTTGGCTAAAACCCTAGAGTACTACTGCATCGGCTGCGGCCAGAACATCGGTCAAGAATCCTCGACCTTTTCGGGATAGTGTGCAGGCAGGCTCTGGCAGTGACGACGTCAAGGTCATTTCGGGGGGGTTTCATGCCATCCATATGTCGGATTTTAGGACATATCCTGTCACAGATCGAGATAACGGGATAGTTATCGAAGACGACCTACTGCGCAGCGTATAATGCCGGTATTATCTGTTTTGCCCTGCATGATATTGTCAAGCATCCAAGGAAAGGGGTCTGTCCGTTCGGGTTTTGTACTCCGGATTGAAAGTCATCGGCGACTAGGGGGGGTTGATACTGGCCAACGACCTCTCAAAAGGTTGCACGTGGTGCATCAGCCCCCCTACTCGCTGGTGGGATGGACACCCTGCCATTCAGGGCTTGCATCCGTCTGCTAACGGAGCAAATTGATTCCAGAAGGCCGAATGAGCTTCCGCAAATGCGGAATGATAAGCCCGTTGCTTCAGTGCAAGCGCAGATGAGGCTCTTTAAACAGGTCCCAGAATTCCCGGCGAGTTCAAAGCTCTCGGAAAGCCGCACAAAAGCTCCGCCGGTGGCAGCACGAATGGCACTCGCGCAACGTAAACCAATTGATACTAGATTACATCGAAGCGGAGACCAAGCTGCGCTTCCATGTCCAGCGAGAAGCCAGGCTCCAAGCGGAGCATGACGCTCTTTTTCTCAACAGCAGTAGTGGTAGCATCGACGACAAGAAGACAGCCGCATCGATGGTCTCCGGGATGGAGGCACTGCAGAAAGAACTGCGCTCGCTCTCAGAAGGCATTTGGCATAAGGAGCGCAACATGGACTGGGCTGCATGCTTGCTGCGCTTCGGGTCTCTTTGGGTGCTTTTAATGTGTTGCTCTCCGAGTGTGTTATGCAGATTGCTTCCATAGATTGCTGAGACTAATAAGATTCGTTTGTCGGATACGCAAAAGTCCGTGCAGAATAGAGTTGAGAACAGACCAACTGACGATCCCAACCTCATATCGTGCCGGATAACCAGATTGTGGCGGTGCATGCACCGAGCATGTGGCGGTGGCGCGTGGCACATGCGGGGACCCTTGCATGTGACGCGGTCCTTGAAAGGGTGATATCATCGCAATCGCCCATGAGCGAGCGAGCGAGCGAGCGCCTTTCCCTTCCCCCCTCATCAGATTACTAGGCTGGCGCGTCCAAGATCATTATTTTCTTCGCTGGGTTCTCCTGCAAATCTTTCACCATCATAAAAATCTTCGAGATTCAAGCATAACATCAAGCAAGCACCCGTACTCTCAGCGTTCATCCTTATCTGGATCATCCTCCACGCGCGCAAGTGGAGTAGACCGTTCCATACTTGCCTTGTCCCACCCACGCATATTCCCTCCCTCCCTTCCCATCCGCCTGCGTCCCCTGGCAAACGGCTCCCTTTTCCGCATCCTGCCTATTTATCTATCTCGCATGTTCTAAGATCTTTTTGCTCCGACAAAGAAAATTAGTACTCCAACCATTTGATAACATAGTCCAAAGAATATGCGATAAGTCCCAATCATGCAGCAATTCAAAACCTGGAGGCGTGCGTCCATGCGACAACAACAACAACAACAACCACCACCCCAGCCCCATGACCCAGTACTGACGGACGAGGATGAAGCCTTTCTACGCGGGATCATGAATGATCCTGCGAACAGCAGCCAAGAACCCGCCCCACAAGCTACCGAACTGAATCGCCAGGCATCGCCCGTCTCGCCGGTGGGGACGGAGGTCCAAGAGCCTCCCGCGGCGCAGTCCCCGGTGTCCCCGGTGGAGGAATACGGCAGGGAGCTGGGGGAGGAGGAACGCAAGGCACGGGAGGCTACTGCTTCTACTACCGAACGAAATGGGAGTGCGGCTGGTGCGAATGCGCCAGAGGCAGCAGCAGCAGCAGCAGCAGCAGCAGCCAAGGTTGAGAGTTCCTCGCCGCCGCAAAGGAAGGGTCCGTGGAATTGGCTGCGGCGACGGAGTACGGTCATGAAAAAGGTATAGTATCATCATGCACTTTGGTGCGTCTTGTATTTGTTTCTGTGCATTAACAATTGCCTTATAGGAAGCCGCAACTACGAATGAAGCGCCTACCAAAGCAGACAACAAGCCGAGCGAGGCCCAGCAGGCCGCAGAGACGGACAAAACTGAAGTCGACCAGGAGAAGGAAGATATGACAGAGATTTTGGAGCGGTTGAACCTGGCAGCAGAGAACAATCGCGTGTTCTCGATGAGCAATGAAACGCGGGAGTTGTTGCGCAAGTTCACCCTGATCTTCAAGGACCTCGTCAACGGCGTGCCCACCGCCTACCATGACCTCGAGATGCTGCTCACCAACGGGAACAAGCAGCTGCAGAGCACGTACTCCCAGCTGCCCGGGTTCATCCAGAAGCTGATCCAGAAACTGCCCGAGAAGTGGACGGAGACTCTGGCGCCGGAGGTGCTCGCGGCGGCCACCGCCAAAGCCAGTCAGAGCGGCCTCAACGTCGAGAATGTGGGCAAAGCAGCCGCGGCCGCCAACAAGATGGGCATCAAGGTGCCGACCTTGAAAGAGCTGGTGGGGAAACCGGCCGCGCTGGTTGGGATGCTACGCTCGATTGTGGCATTTCTCCGGGCGCGATTCCCGGCCGTGCTGGGGCTCAATGTGTTATGGTCGTTGGCTTTGACCAGTAAGTTGCCATTTTCATCCTACATCATAGATTATCTCGTCACTGACTTCAGCAGTCCTATTGTTTGTTCTTTGGTACTGCCACAAGCGCGGCCGTGAGGTTCGGTTGGAGAACGAGCGTTTAGTCACTGAAGCAGAGATCGAGAAGTTGAATGACGAGAACTCCACGGACCAAGACAGAATCCGGGCCACGGAGACCTTGACCACCACCGCGCCGCAGGGAGCGTCTGCCACGGAAATCCGACAGGGGATCGAGGAGGCACAACATGCACGCCATACAGCAGCCGCAGCCACCAGCCCCGCTGCAGAAGATCGCCAGGAGAGTCAAGAGAACGAGACCCCCGGGGAGTCGTCAATCTCGAAACCTAAACGGAGCAAGTCCAGGCTTTCGATTTGGACCAGGTCCGAGCCGAAACCGACCACTCCAAAGATAGAACCATATCCTGGCACCTGAATTGGATCATCACCTGAGGAAGATAGGCTGAAAGTCCCGCAAGAGAGAGATTTTGTTACGAATATCTGTTTGATACCATCACGTCTTGTGTATTTGTTTGGAGTTTCAGGTTCTCTTATCGCTGAGTCAATTCACCAATCCACTCATATACTGGCCACCTGGCCTTTTCCCTTTCCTAAATTGTCTTCATGTCCCAAAAAACGATGAGATGATCCGCGGTTGCGCAACGGAGCGGGCAGAAAGATCCGAGATTGCGGGCGACTTGTCTCCGGGTGGCGATATCTTCCCAATTCTCTTTGTGAGGATATCCATAGTTATTGCCCGAGACCCCCAGCTCCGCTTCCCCCCGACAGAGGGGGTCAACTTCTCGACGTATCATGTGACCACATAGATCGAGATAGTCATGATTCCCTCAATCTTCAGCAAGGGGCCACAGACCTCACTATTGGGTAGCACATGACCTCAAAGTATCTGCAAGCTTCAACTAGAGTATCTCCGATGTAGGTAGTGTAGGGACGGCTACCAGTAGGTACAGTACCAAGCCCGCCCATTGATACGATACAATAGATCCATGATTGCGGGGTGCAGGTCCCCCCATTTGGCACGAGAAAAAGTCGTCGTCCGCATTGGCCAATGGGGCTCTGCGTTCGTTAGTTGTGGCGGAGGGCCGATCGTGTAGTAAGCCCGCCGCGCGCTCCACCCTGAGCTTTTCTGAATGGAGTCTAGTGCCTGGAAGATTGGTATTACGGGTACGGGTACGGGTACGGGTACGCAGTATCGGTAAATTGTACCTCTGCTTGCGCCCAACCTTCCCATGCAAGATCTCAAGATCTTGACATTCAAAGGGGGAGACTCGAAACTTTGTTACTTGAAGGGAGTTAGCATCTTGCTGATAGCGGGAATGGAAGGTAGGATTTGGGAGTTACGACGCAAGTCACATGGGTCACCGATGTTGGAAGAATGATTCAGGCAGAGCGATGGAAAGATGCCAGATCTACTTCGTACGGAGGACCTCCGTACTGCGTTTGAGATTGGAGGTCAATTGAGGTGCTAATTTACACAGGGGAAATGGTAGGAGGCGCATGCTGCTCGTATCATCTTGATATGTGGTAAGTTCGAGTACTTGTTTCCATTCCTTATCCATGGCTGAATGAGTTGCACGTGGTCTTGTTGGGGGGTGGTCGGGTTTGTTCAATTGCCGATACCACGATGCCCACCCTTCCCTCCTATTCTATAGGACTCGAGCCCACTCCTGCTGAGAGAGCCAGAGAAGAAGCACAATGTGATTGCTGGCTGATACGAATAGACCTCCCAAGAAATCTGTTCAACTCATCAGCGCCCGGCTAACTACCTAGTCCTCGAACCTCCCTGGCCAGCTGTCCCTCTCCCCTTACCGCTTCTTTGTAACCAATCACATGTACATGCATGCATGCGCCATGCATGTAAGTATGCCACAGGGCACAGGCTGCCATGCCTACCTGATTATACGGTTACGTATGGAGGAGTTATCGTGTGGTGGTGGAATTGTTCTACCGCATGTTGCGGTGCTCTTGCTATGAGAATGGTACTGAGGGCCGTGGTGACTACGTAACTCGCCACCGCGGTGGAGCGGTCGAGATTGTTTATACCCGGAAGGGTAAGGATCCGGGCTTGAAGATCTTCTATCGCATCATGGAAGGTGGAGGAATCGTGCTGGGGGGTGGTCATACGGTTTGAAAGTCGGATAGGGAGGTGTTGGTTTGGATCACCTTCGTATATCAGGGTTGGGGTTCGCTGGTGGAGGAGCTTGTATTGCGTGATTGTATGCCATAGTCATGATTCGGAAGTGTTGGGTTCTGGGATCTGGTTTCATCAACCTGTTGTTTCATGATTCTGGATTGTGATGATCGGCTGGTCTGTCTACTCAGGATGACTGGTATACTTGTAGTTTTGTGGTGGGCTTCCTGACTTGATGGCGGGGATCCATTGTCGGCGGATGGGAGATATCGCCGTCCCTGGAAGTGCATTTGTCATTCAATGCCATTGTACTCATAACAGCTTCGGGGTTGTACACCGTCTTCTCCCTTACATCGGTGCATCGGTGCATACTCTGGGATAACGCGGTAGTTGATTCACAGAAAGAGTAGTCTAGCGACTCAATTCCTAGGAGTATACCTTTTTTAGGCTGCAGACAGGGGACAGCAGTACAGTTCGATGTTGTTGCAGGATTCGAATTGCAGGGCGGCATTGAAGGCTGCACCTTTCCCAACGCAGCAGCACTAAGCCCGGCGGGGACTAGACTAGCCGTTCGAAGCTGTGGCTCGGCCAATCTCAGAGGTGGGATTGACCTCATTCCGAGGCCACGCATCCATCCATACAGTAGGTAGAACAGGCAGATTTCTCTCATCCGGCGGTTATCTCGTGTAGAGGTCGGAGGAGATATCAGGAACCCGCGATATACGGGGCACGATGATATGCTTTTGTGATGAGTCGAAGTTCCGATCGAGTCCGGGCGCGGGGAGAGGGAGGGGGATGAGTTTGTTGTGTCACTGTGCAGGAAGACACAGATACCGAGATAGAGCACGGTCCAACATGTTGTCCCTTAGTTATCCTTACTTCAAGAAAAGTGGCTCGAGGTTCGAATAGTCTTCACCCGCCCGCGTTGTGCATGCCACCTACGATACTCGGGATTATTCCCAGGAAGGCGTGTGCTTGCTGAGGCCCACGCCAGCGAGCAGAGAGGCTCGGGAGAGATCTGCACTCCTGCCTGCAGAGCTATGTTCTAATCAACTTACTCAGTAACTCTGACGGAGGGCGCTTTGCATGGGTCCGTTCTGTAGCCTAGTACCACGATCAATCCCCAAGAATACTCCGTACTTCTCTCCACGCGATAGGTCCAGTGACTGACTGGTCAGACCAACGTATGAGTGAGTCACCCATTGTTTCTCTCCCGCCTACTGGTGACTCCGTCCGCAGTCCATGATTCTTTCGAATCCGGTTCGACCGGGAAACGACTATGACTTAGTACTAAGAGAGGAACGGGGAGGAAAGGGGAGGGGGAGCGGGCCAAGTCATCAGGTTGACACACAGCGATTCAATAGTCATCGAACTAATCTAAATGGGCACTTGAATCAAAAAATCCTGTAAGCGCCATCGGCTTAGTCTCCTAGGACCATCACTCTATCCCTGCCCGGTCGTTCCATGCCCTCGAGCACGATGACCGTTCGACCGACTTCCGAACGCTATCTGCAGTTGCAGGTACCCAACGAGAGGAGTGACTATGACTAGGGTCTCGACTATTCCAGCTCACATGCTCATGGTCCCTCCATGGACTCGATAGGAATTTCATCCCTGTAGGGTCTGCGCCTGAGCCTCTTCCTGTCACCCCTTGAGTCAGAGAGCTTGTAGGACAAAAGAGATTTTGCCTCTTGCATGCCTGAGGTCTAAGGCCTCATCGTGCTGGACCGTTTTTAATTCTCCGACGACTTCATTTTGAGATGACTGGGCCCCGCTTGCTGAGTCGACCAGCCAGCAATGCAAGCTATTATTGAGAGTGGGGAGAGAATGAATGCAGGCAAAAGAGTGAAAAAAAAAAAAAAGTAGAAAAAAGAGACCAGAATAAAAAACGACAGCAGAGACTAGAATGTAACAGGAAAAGAAAAAAGATGCGGTGAACACCTGTCCGCCAATGGCCATGCTTGTTTTAGTGGTTCCTAACCAATGACAAGCTGAATGACTGCGACCGGCCGGTTGATACTCCACTGTGACTGGAAAATTTGGTCCGCCTCAGCCTGTCCGAGGCTGTTTTGATTCTGTAACCCGTTTCTTGCCGTAACACCCCGTACCGCCGCCCCGGCGGGCTTGCTCTCTATGAGTGCACTGAGTGTAAGGTATGGAATTTGTACAGTATGTATGTACGCCCGCGGGCCTACCGTCCTACTGTAAGCCTAAGCCTGCCTGCCATGCCTGCCGCCCTCCCCCCTTCCTCTAAACATCGATCCCCATAACTTCCACCCCTCATCTTCTTCCTTCTTCCCTTTCCTCTGCCCCATCTACTGCAGATTCTTTCCACATCTACAGACCACCCACCCCCCACCAAACCCCTCCATCCCCATAACCCTTTCTTTATTCATCATACTACCCAGATATCGTCAAGTGTACCGCGCCAGGATGGCCTTCGTTGAGCTGTAAATCTCTCCGCTGGGAAGCACGGCTGCCCTTTCCATGCTTCCCAGTCCTAGCAGCTCCGACTATCTCTCATCGAACTTGACGACTATCTGCTCCTCTTTCGACGCACCATTTCAATTCCCAGCGTCGGAATTGCCTATCACTACACTCATACGAGAAGCACTTTTGACGTCCCCCTTCTGGACGCTGAATTGCTTTGGCGGATTCGAAAAGTCTTTGCTATCGTTTCTTATCCGACCTACCCTTCCGTTCTCCGGCACCTGGCCATAACCTTTACCCCGAAAACTCTCCATCGCCCTCTGGTCCTTGGACCAAGTAACGACGGCCATCTCTCTCTCTCTCTCTCTCTCCGTACGCTTTCACGAATTGACGGTCGAAATCCGCCTCCCCATTACGACAATCCTGTCCCTGATTCCGCCTTCGACAAAGTCTGACGCAATTGATTTATCCCGCGGCCTCACGGGTAGCAAACTTTGACGATCCATTAGTCTACCAAGGTCAACATTCACTCGTGCCAAGTTTAAATTGGCCGAGATACATTCGAAACAAACTTACCGCAATACCATTTCTGGTCAAAACAACCATAATGCCTCCCTCAGTCCACTCACCCAGACGGTCCCCCCAGACTGCCGCAAAGGGTATCCCGCGCAACCCGACTCGTCGACCTTCCGCTCATTCCCTCGAACACACCCTGACGGGTCGCTCACCTAGAACTTCAAACAAGGGCCTCGCTCTTGGGTCATTGGGCATGGACCGGAAACGCAGAGCATCGTCTATATCGGTCTCCAGTGTGTCGTCGGTCTCCTCCATCGAGGAGCTCAGCGACGAAGACGATAACGACTCGGAGGACGATGATGCCGACGATGAAGAAGATGAACAGCCGGCTGTTCGCGGCCCGTCTTATGGCCGTCGGGATCGGTCTCATAAGACGGGCATGAAGTCTGCCAAACGGACCAAGAAGATGAAGTTCTCCGATGACGATGGCTACGATGGCCAAGGAAGCAGTGACGATGACGACGATGACGATTCGGACGAGGAAAACTCGGATGATATCTATGCTGCCGTTGATTATATCAGTGACGGAGAAGACGATGAGGACAACGATGTGGAGAAACTCGAGGAATTGTTGATCGTCGAGTCCGAGGATGAGCATGCCGTTGAGAACATCTTGACCGCCGCCGCCGCCACAGAGACCAATGACTGGGCCGGCCCCAATGTCTTTGACGACCATATGCTCCTGTCGGCTGCGTCATTTTTCGACGAGGAACAGCTCTATAGCGCCATGGAGACCTTCGGCGACGAGATGGCCAGCGAGACTGCCGTCGAGACACCCATGCCCCGCCGGGTGCACTTCGAAGAAGACTCCGATTCTTCCTCCGACAGTGATTCACACACTGAAGACGAGATCCCAAGTGACTTTCTCCAACAGGACAGTCTGGATCCCCAGCTGCGCCGTATGATCGAGAGCGACAACGAGAATTTCCCGCGCCAGCGCCGTCAGTCAGAGGAGATGTTTGCCGAGTCTGACTACGGACATTCGAACATTTATCACGTGGAATCCGATGCTGTTTCCGAGGGTTCGGAATCGAGCGGCTATGAGAGTATGCAGAATGCTTGGGAACTTTTTACACTACGTTTGCTGACCCTTTTGAAGCCGATGATGGCGAGACCACAGATGAAGACCTTCCTCCCCCGGCTACCATTACTCATCCCAGGTCTATCCTTCGCCGCGATTCATCCGCCTCTCTTGCACCTCCCGTCGAAGAAAAGCCTGAGCCTGTGAGTCGGCGGCGCGGGCCTATCATGGGTACCTTCGTCGCGGACCCACATAAGCCTGTTGCGCTCGTTGATTGCACTGGCAAACATCTGGTCATCATTCCCGCCTATGCCTCGTCTCGTCATGACTGGCTGGAGTCCGCTACCAACAGTGTATGTGGTACAGCTCATAACAGCCCACGTGCCACCACCATGCATCTCATCGATGAAAGTGACACAGATGCGCTCGCATCGCCCGGCCACCTCGATATGAGCCCGATGCTGGCCTCAAGTGCCAATTTGATGATGACGGCACTTGGCAATGATATTGCCCCAGGCGGACAGGTGATGGGACCCCCTGAGGCTTTCTACCCGTCTCGGGACTTTGCCATTGACAGTTCCTTCGAGGACGACGATGAGGATGATCCGGAATCAGCCCTGAATGTCGAGGACTTCATTGACTTCGGCCATCAGTCGTCCGACGATGAGATGGACAAGGTGTTTGAAGAGGAAACACTACTCTCACCCATGGCAGCTCAGACCAAGCATGCCGGCACTGGCACGCCCACCCCGAGCCGGGCTGGCGAGTCCCATCATGCTAGCAGTGCAGAGCGGTTTCTTAACCATCTGGATCGAGGCATTGTGACGGCCTTCCGCCGCAATCACAACCGCTACCAGGCACTGCTGCGTCTACCCCAACATCGGGAGTTTATGCCCGCCAACTCACCCTCTCGCCCTGCAAGTGTGTTTAGACACGCACGTAATGCAGACCAGCGAACCCCTACGCGTAAGCGGAAACCGAACGGGTACAACGGTGGGGAAGCCGTCCGACGAAAGTTGATGGATGCCCATCGTCGCAGCCAGCTTCCTTTCTAGAAATGCTGACTGTCGAAATCTTCTATGACCCTTGTCACTCAGGTCCTATGGCGCACCCATCAGTGTGGTAGCCCTTGCTGAGCTAAAAACAACCTAAAACAATACGATCAATTGTACATTGCTGCAAAAGTGTTGATATCCAAAAAGATGGAGACCTAATTCTCGACAAAAGCATAGAACGGTACTCGGACTGCATGTTCTGACTGAAACAGTCGATTTACTCTCATGGTCTAGAGGATTGGAGGATTACTCCATGACCAAAAGTTCAGCTTGATGATGACGTTTCACGGAGTTCAAAAGGGGATATACCTTGCTGCGAAGGATTAGGTCAACTCTCATACTATCTTCTAGCTATGTTTTCAATCTCGTATGCCATGTGTCATGTTACGGCGTTTTGTCATTTCCCCGGCTACTATAATTCGAAAATTAAATTTCATTTCCAGGATTGATTATGATTCTCTATTACCGTTAACGTAGTAGTACCATGCTATGCTGAATGAGACTGGTCGTTGTGTTGCCCCGACGGTGTCTATCCGACTGCATGTTTCGGGATTATTGAACACACGGAAGATATGGAGCATAGGAGGGATACTACCCTATGCAAGCCACCGGCAGGGTAGTCGGGGCTATTGCGGCTTCAGAGCTCAGAAGGTCCGGGCCTTTTGTGCGACATGCGAAGGGCATATCGTCGAATGCTTGAGTCTGATGGGCCCGCTGGATATATATGGGAGACAAGCTAGCCCCGAGTCTCAACGAATCCCCTTCGCAGTTCGCATTCCAAGTTCATCAATATGAGGTTGTACCTTCCGACAGTGCAGGACTGGACAGGACTGGACTTCACAGGCTAAGGTTTCATGCCAACCCCCGAGAAAGAGGAGTTTCTTCCGCAAGATGTTAGACGGCTGGCTGTCGGCCGCGATGAGCTGGCACCATTGTCGCTCATCTGGTTGTTTGCAGGTGGGATAGTGAGGTAGTATATCTCTGATGCTTGCTGAAGGGAGGTCCTCAGCATATCTTTTTTTGTGGGTGTGTGTCGATCGCGGGGATCTGCTATTGCTATTGTTGTTGTTGTTGTTGTTGTTGTTGTTGTTGTGATTTCTAGTATCTGCATCTTCTCATTATCTATTCCGATCCGGGCGCTAAGCCGCAGCAGCGATCTCCATCTGTTCGGCGGTTATTTACCACGCTGAGATCTCGAACTTCCCACCAGTAGTAGTCTTTTGCGTTTTGATGAAGAATATCCCGAATTAGAAAAGACTGGCGTTCGCTTTTTTTTCTTATTGGATCAGTGAGAAAGAAAAATAGCCGCCCAGGCTGGCAGAATTCCCTGAGTAGGTAGTCTATATTGCGGGCAGTGTGTGTGCCATGTTCGAGGGGGGAAAGGTTGCAGCGCGAGACGCCCGTTTGCTGCACGGTGAGCTTCGAGTGGGATTTATTCTGCAGGTTGTTTTGTGTGGTTCAATTTTGGAAAGGCGAATTGGCCCTTTTTCTTTTCTTTGCGTTGGGTGCCGAGGGAGGAGCTCTTCCGGTCAGTGCCTGTTGGGTTATTTTGAGGTGGTGTGACTTACCTAGTAGTTTAGTTGCAACAGTAGTTGAGTTTATTGTAGTTGTAGTTGTACTGTCGTTAGGGGAGTAGTCATCGCTCATCCCGCCGCCGACTCATCCTTCATCTACCACCTATACACCACTTACTCTCTCTTTTATCATTCCCACATCCAATCTTCTTGGCAGGTACTTGCTACTTTGAAAGTCTGAAAGGATAGACAGACTATTATCGTCATTGTCTCTTCAAATGGAGCTAGGCCTGAAGGAGTCGGGCAGTCATTGTTTACTGTGAGACTGTTCTCCACTCTCTTTTTCTCTAGTTGTTCGAGACAATGAAGGCATGAATGACCAGCTAATGACCCCTCTGGCACATTACCTCACCTCACCTCCACCAGGACCTGCGCCTATTCTGGGATCAGCTCCGACAATAGCCCTCTCATCGATGATGATTGGCGATGAGTGTGATTGACTTCGCGCCTCCCCCTCATTTCCTCCAGTCCTTGTCAGGGTCCTTCAGCCTGTTCCTGCACTAGCGAACCAGTCGGCGCCTCCGCGTTGGATTGGCTCTCCGTCGCACCAACTGTCGACTACAACCTTGAAGAATGTCTTACTTGCAACGACGAGAAAATAAAAAATGCTTCGCCAACCATGCTTGCATGCAAGATCCCCGGCCAGTGAATGGACGGGTTGGGTGGAGGCTTGACCGGGCAATGGTCTCTCTCCCTCACTTTTTCGGGCAGGTAGGTCTCTTTATCCTATTGCTTTTTATGGATACCACTCAATCCCCCCCTGTTGCAGCATCCCGGTGTTATAGATTTAAAGAGATCAAACGCCCTCTTTGAGAGCGGGTGGGTCGCTGCGTTTCTTTCTATTTACTTTCTTCGCTCTCTATAATTGTGTTGCTATTTATTCCCCTTCTCATTGTTGGTGGTGCTCGTTGCTGGACATAGAGACATTCGTTTCACCTGACTACTAACACTCGTTCGATCTTGTCCATCGCTTTCGCTGTATACTTTCTCTCTCTCTGTCTCTACGACATCATCATCTTCCTCGTCCTCGTTCTCAGTATCGTTGTCGTAAGGTATCTTGGCCGGTGAAGGATATCAGCCATCTCTGTCTCTACATAGCATCACAAGACTCTATCTACTTTCACTCAGTCACTTCGCATATCTCTTCGCCATGAGGACCATAGCCTCGGTCTCTCTTCTGGCTCTCGTCGGCTTGGCCCAAGGGTCAGGTGTGGTAAGTTTGTCTACTCAAATCTCTAGAGCTCGTGCTGATATTCGCAGTGGTGGAACACCGACGAGAGATTCACCAGCCCTGACATCACCAAAACGACCTGTTCGGAGCAGCAGCGAGCCGGCTTTGACTGGTCCGACCTGGCTGTCGGATCCTCCCCGAGCTATGCGGGCTTCGAGTTCTCGGGTTTCTCCGTGAGCAACAACTTCAGCACAACCTCCAGCGTAAGTCTCCCGTGGTTGGTGGGATTGGGAGCTGCTGGCTAACTGAACCAGGCCAAATCCATCGTGGGAAAGCTCATCAAGGAAAGCTCGTCGGCTCCTGAGATATCCTCTGCATCAAAGAGTCAAGACTTCTCCGTTAATGAGTTCCAGCTTGCCACCTCCCGCAACGCGGACATCCACATCGTTTATGGCATGGCTGATGGTACCACCTGCAATACGTTTGCTTCTATCTCCGCCAACGGGACTACTGTCACCAATGACCAGTGCGGCGGTGCCACCTCGGTGAGCTTTCAACTGGCCGATGATGCGAATGTCGATGTCTGCTTGTTGAGTGTGTACAGGATTGGATTCGACTGCTCTTCTGGGAAGGCATCGACAGCATCCAATTCTTCCGACACTGCCTCTGGGCTCAATGCGAGGGCTTACTCCGTGCCGCTTATTCGAAAGGATCGGACCACCTCTGCAGCCGTCGTGACTCCCGCCCCGGAGGCGCCGACCAATAACCTGGCAACTTCGACGTACTATATCACCAGTGAAATCGTGATCACCAGCTGTGGCCCTTCGGTAACCAACTGTCCGGCAGACTCAACTACGGTTGTCACGTCGACGATTGCCGTATCTACTGCAGTTCATTCTGCCACAGAGACCTCTGCAGATGAGTCTTCGACGGAGAGCGTCCCAGAGGTGCCAGATGTTACCTCCACCAGCAGCGTGGAATCTAGTATCGCTGTTCCTACTCCCACTTTTCCAAGCGAAACCGTCCCCGCCGACACGTCTTCTGGCACGACTACACCGACTGCCACGCCTTCTAGCAGCGCGGTCCACAGTTTCACGCACTCCAGCGATGTTGTCCCAACTGCACCGTCCAGCAGCACGTCTAGCTTTACGCACCCAAGTGGCGCGCTTTCCAATACCATTCCATCTGGAAGCTCTCCTGTGGAGTTGACCTCTTCTCAGTTGATCCACACGTCTACGTCCGCACCTGTCATTACGCCAGGGCCTAGCTCCTCTGCTCCGGCTGCGGACAAGGTCACTGTGGTTACTTGGGTCACTGTAACAAGCTGCCCGGTGACTTCGACGGGTACCGTTAGTGGGACTCTGACAACTTCTGTGGGCACTACTCTTTCTACGGTGACCATGACTTCAACGTCGACTATCTGCACCAAATGCATTGCCCCAACCAGCGTTCCATCGGGAGTGGCGCCCATCTCCTCAGGCCCTATCTCGTCCGGTCCTATTCCTTCTGCTCCCGTCACTACACCAGGGCCCAGTGTACCTGCCTCAAGCGTGGACAAGACTACAGTGATCACCTGGGTGACTGTCACAAGCTGCCCGGTCACTTCCACGGGGACTGTGAGCGGCAAGTTGACTACTTCTGTGGGCACGACACTATCTACAGTGACCATGACCTCAACGTCGACCATTTGCACCAAATGTATTGCACCAACAAGTGTTCCGTCGGGCGTGGCGCCCATCTCCTCGGGTCCCGTTTCGTCTGGTCCTATACCATCCGCTCCCGCCACTACACCAAGTGTGCCTGTCTCGAGCGTGGATAAGACCACAGTGATCACTTGGGTAACCGTGACAAGCTGCCCGGTCACGTCCACAGGGACTGTGAGCGGCAAATTGACTACGTCAGTGGGCACGACACTATCTACAGTGACTATGACCTCAACGTCCACCATCTGCACTAAATGCATTGCCCCTTCTACCACAGTTCCTTCAGGCGTTGCTCCAGTCTCTTCGGGCCCAGTTTCATCCGCTCCTGCCAGCACTCCAGGCTCAAGCGTGCCCATCTCGAGTGTAGACAAGACGACCGTCCTCACTTATGTCACGCTGACTACTTGCCCCGTGACAGCTACAGTTTCTGAAGGTGGCTCTGTGAGCACTTCAGTGGGGACGACAGTGTCGACTGTGACGTTGACGTCTACTTCGACTATCTGTACGAGGTGCATTGCTCCGACCTCGGTCCCGTCGTCGATTCCTACCGAGACTCCGACTTCGCTCTCTACGTCGCTCACATTGCCTCTTCCGTCTTCTGTGGCGCCTATCTCATCCGGTCCTGTTTCTTCTGTCACTGGTGTTGTCATTGGTTCGGTCACTGGCTTGGTCACTGGCTCGGTCAGTGGGCCTGCTACTGGGTCTGCTACTGGGTCTGCTGATGGGTCTGTCACTAGGTCTGCTACTGAGTCTGTCACCGGTTCGGTCACTGGCTCGGTCACTGGCTCTATTACTGGCTCGGTCACTGGCTCGATCACCAGTTCTACTACCTCTGGAGCTGTGACTTCGGCTTCCATCCCATCGGGTCCTATCTCATCTGGTCCCATACCAACTGGACCCGCGCCATCGGGCTCTGCCCCCATCACCAGCGTGGATAAGACTACTGTTGTCACATATACCACATTGACTACGTGTCCTGTGACATCGACAGTCTCCGAAGGCGGATCTGTGTCGACCTCGGTTGGAACTACAGTTTCAACTGTCACACTTACATCGACCTCAACTATTTGTACCAGGTGTATTGCGACAGCAATCCCCTCTGGTGTGGCACCCATCTCCTCCGGCCCGATTCCGTCGGGTCCTGCTCCATCAAGCCCCGTCCCTGTCACTAGCGTGGACAAAACTACCGTGGTTACATATGTCACTGTCACCACTTGCCCTGTGACCTCGACGGTCTCGGAAGGGGGTTCCGTGAGCACATCGGTAGGAACTACTGTTTCGACTGTCACCCTAACCTCGGTGTCAACTATCTGCACCAAATGCATTGCTACAACCGTCCCCTCCGCTGTGGCTCCTGTCACATCTGGGCCCGTTGCAACAACTACTTCAAGTGTGGACAAGACCACAGTCGTCACAATCACCTCGGTGTCCACCAGCCCTGTGACCACCACGGTCTCGGCCGGCGGGACTGTCTCTACTTCCGTGGGCTCCACTGAGTCAACAATCACTATTACATCGGTGTCAACCATCTGTACCAAGTGTATTGCGCCTACAACAGTCCCCTCTGCCGTGGCTCCTGTTACATCGGGTGCCATTTCGTCGACCCTTTCGAGTGTGGACAGGACCACGATCGTCACAATCACGTCTGTTTCTACCAGCCCCGTAACAACTACTATCTCTGCGGGTGGCACTGTATCTACCTCGGTGGGCTCCACTGAATCGACTGTATTTATCACCTCGACTTCGACCGTTTGCACGAGATGCATTGCCCCCACGCCAGTTCCATCGGGCACTTCACCTATTTCCTCGGAGTTGCAGAGCACAACCACGGTAGTCACCTGGGAGACTTTGACAACTTGCCCGGTCACCACGGTCATCACCTCGGGTGGTATTCCTGTCACATCTGTCACAAGTACTATCTCGACGGTGACTCTGACCTCAGTTTCCACCATCGCAACGTCTGTTGCAGTCAGTGTTCCCCCAGCCCCAACTTCTGTCGCAACTGGCTCCCCTTCCATGCCAACAGCCGGTGTTTCCACTGTGACCGTGACCACTTCAACTGGTGTCCCTTCTGTTCCCACAGGTGTCCTGCCCGTCTCTTCTCAATCTCAGATTACAACTGGGCCCGCTCCCACCGTGACGTCTGTCATTTCCTCTGGTGGTCCTCCGGCCCCTACAGGTGTCTCTCCTGTTTCCTCTGAGCTTGAGAGCACGACCACAGTCGTCACTTGGCAAACATTGACCACCTGCCCAGTGACTACAGTCATTACTTCAGGTGGTATTCCGGTCACTTCTGTCACTAGCACAGTCTCAACCGTGGTTTTGACCTCGGTCTCAACGATCTGCCCTAAGTGTTCGGCCACTCCAACCGCTGTGGCTCCTGTCACGTCTGTTGAGAGCGCAACCACGGTGGTGACATGGCAAACGGTAACAACATGTCCCGTAACAACAGTGATCACTTCCGGCGGACAGCCGATTACTTCGGTATCCAGTACCGTGTCCACAATCACAATGGTCGCGACATCAACCATCGCAAGGACGGTCGTTGTTCCCACAGGAGTTGCCCCCGTTACCGGGGTATCCTCACCGGCGCCCTCTGCAGCGTGTCCCAGCCTGGTTCCCAAGTGTATCAACACCTGGCTCGAACTGGTCCCCAAATGCACCTCGAACAGTGACACGAGCTGCTACTGCCCCTCGGTGAAATTCACCAAGAAGGTTATCGAATGCATTCAAGCGTGGGGCTCCTCCTCGACAGAAGTCCAGGCTGGCCTCTCATGCTTCACCGGCCTCTGTGCCGCCTGGGTACCCCAGAACCCAGGCATTGTCACGAATATCCCGTCCAGCATCACGCTGGGCCCGACCCCCGTCCCCAGCGGCGTCGCGCCCGTCAGCGGCCAAGCCAGCCACACTGATACCAGCCTCCTCAGGCTGACCAGCGGACCTGCTGCTGCTGCTCCCTCAGTTCCCTGCACCACAATCACCTACTCCACCTGGACAGTGACCGTCCCGAAAGTTGTCTTCACGACTGCCACAGCGAGCTCGAAGACAACCATCGGGCTGATCCCCGGTGGCGGTTCGCCAACATCGACTCGGTTGCCGAACCCCTGGTTCCCTTCTTCCTCAGCCTGGGTCTCCCGCTCGAGCACCCCAACCCCGACTCCGACCCCGTCGCCGAGCTACACGCCCTTGTGGTCGAATATCGGTGCTACGCTGGGTGTATCTTGGACGTGGTGGCTGGCTGTTGTTCTGGCTACGATCATCGGCTTGGTCTAGTCCAGTCACTGTTTCATGATCATATTTAGTAAAATCGGAGCGCAAACAAACCTAGCAGGGGGTTTTTTTTTTTCGTTGAGTTTGGTGGTGATTGTTTTCTTTTCGGTTTCGGTTTGAATCAGGAAGCAGTTTAGTCTAAGACAACCAATGTACTTTAGCTTCGATTTCTATTCTGCACTCATAATCCTTCATCCAATCTTCTCGCGGTTGGTGGGCTAAAGAGATGTAGCAGACGCCATGATTGATAGTGTCTTGGAGCCTGACAATGAGATCAGAGACTCTTGTGCTGTAGATCATGGCAAGAGTTCTTGATGAGGTTGGCCGGGTGAGGGGGGGGGCATTTGCCGGGTCATTCATAGGGAAGTATAAGTTGTGAGTTGTGGGATAGGATGGGGTGATTGATTTTGATATCATAAATTATGGGATAGAGAGAACGATCAAGAAAGAACGCAAGCACACAGCTTTCTCCTAAAATGCCCACTCGTCTTCTCCTCCAACGCTATGCATTGCTGTTGTTGCAGACGGATAACAGTCGGCGGAAGATCGGAGATGGTACGGGAAAGTGACGAGAGGCTCTCCGGTCCCGGATTCCCCGACCATTTCGGCCCTTCATAACTCCGGGCGGGCTCGGAATTAACCGATCATCGCCTACTCCAAACATCATGAATGATGGCGCTGCAGCCTGATCGTTCATCTCTTGGTATGGACCTCAATGGACCGTCAACCACCTCCGGGCCGCCGTCGCCTGGCGATCTGATTGCCCAGCAACGCAAAGACGCCATCCAAGCCGCCGCCCAGCCCCCCAGCGATGCCGGGCTTTTCGCGCAGCTTACCAGCAATCCTTTCTTCACAGCGGTGAGCAACTTTGAACACCATCAACGAAAACGGGTTCTTTTTGAGGGAAAGAAGGTTACTAATGCTGCGCTGCGTGACATCAGGGATTTGGTCTCGCGGGTCTGGGCGCTGGACTGAGTTTGGCGCAAAAGGGACTCCGCCATGGCGCTGCGCTCCTTCGCCGGCGCATGCTCGTCGACGTCGAGATCAGCGTCAAGGACGAATCCTACCCGTGGTTCCTGCACTGGATGACGCTGTACCAAAGCTCCCAGCTCAGCACGAGTCGCGCCGCCGCCGCCGCCAGCCGGTCTGGCTTCATGGAATCGATCCTCCGCAAACTGACCCCGGGCACGCGCCATCTGTCCATCCAAACGCAGAAGGTCGAACACACCAACGGCGCCATCCACACCCAGTTCGCCCTCGTGCCGGGCATGGGTCACCACGTGCTGCGGTACAACAACGCCTTCATCTTCGTGAACCGCATGCGCGAGGCCAAGTCGGTGGACCTGAAGACCGGGCAGCCGTGGGAGACCATCACGCTCACGACGCTCTACGCCCACCGCCACGTCTTCGAGGAGATCTTCAAGGAGGCGCACGCGTACGCGGTCCAGGCGCACGAGGGCAAGACGACCATCTACAACAGCTGGGGCACGGAGTGGAAGCCCTTCGGGAAGCCGCGGACCAAGCGCCCGCTCGAGTCGGTGATCCTCGACGAAGGCGTCAAGGAGCGCATCGTCGAGGACGTCAAGGATTTCACCGCCAGCTCGAGGTGGTACCAGGACCGCGGCATCCCCTACCGCCGCGGCTATCTGCTCTACGGTCCGCCCGGCACGGGGAAGAGTTCCTTCATCCAGGCGCTGGCCGGCGAGCTGGACTACGATATCGCCATTCTGAACCTGAGCGAACGCGGGCTGACCGACGACCGGCTGAACCATCTCCTGACGATCCTGCCGAACCGCACGCTGGTCCTGCTGGAGGACGTCGATGCGGCCTTCTCCAACCGCCGCACGCAGACGGACGAGGACGGGTACCGCGGGGCCAACGTGACGTTCTCCGGGCTGCTGAATGCTTTGGATGGCGTCGCGAGCGCGGAGGAGCGCATCATCTTCCTCACGACCAACCACGTCGAGCGGCTGGATGAGGCGCTCGTGAGACCCGGGCGGGTGGACATGACGGTGCGCTTGGGCGAGGTCAGTCGCTATCAGGTCGGTCGGCTCTGGGACCGGTTCTACGGGGAGCTGGAGCAGAGCGCAGTCTACCGCCAGGCGTTCCTCGACCGGCTGCAGGAATTGGGCCTCATCGAGGATGCCGAGGGGCACAAGGCGGATCTGTCGCGGAGCACCAGTGCGGCCGCCTTACAGGGCCTGTTCCTTTACAATAAGGGCAACATGGAGGGCGCCATTGCGATGGCCGAGGGATTGATGTTCCGGGTTCATCACAGCGATTGAGGATTATGTAGATTAGAGTCGAGTCTCATGTAAATTAGATTTAGATTTAAGCACAGACTGATTGATGTATTATAGCCACTCCGCAAGTTCTGTGTATTGTGTTTTGGCAGCTGCGCGCTTACGGCTCTGCTGATGTCACCCTGCATTGTTTCTTCCCCGCCATCTTCATCCATTGCATCCTCCCACTACTTCCTCACTGCTAGACTACACTCCCTCACCCTCTCACTATCTCTGCAACTCTTGGCTCAAGCGATAGCAGCTAGCACACAAAGAACGACCAGTCATATCCTTCAACCAGGGCCAGCAAGTGACTATTCCGCCCCTGCTGCAGCCATCTCGTCTCTAACCCATGCATCTTTTCTTCACACTCACAGACCGACCACGCGGACGGTTGGTCAAATCATGCACCACAGCCGATCAATTCCTCCCCCCCCCCCCCCCCCCTTAAAAACCGCCCAAAACAAATCCCCCCCCCCCCCCCCGCCTCTATGAAGACCGACCAAATCAGATCGCCCATCACCTCAGCTATCACCTTCCGACGCGCCGTGCTGAACCAGAGTCACGCCGGTGCCAAAGCGGGGGGCAGCCTATCACCGCTGCCGCATGAGGGGGAATTCTAAGCGCCGGCCACGGCCGGAACCGCTTCAGGGATGCCTCGCGTTCTTTTACCCCCGGTGACAGCCTGTCAGGTCGCAGACCCTTGCCGCCCTTTGGGAGAGGCTTATCGAAGGTTTGGCCGGCCAAGCTTGCCCCAAGGGGTCTATGTGCCGTTGCCGTCACCGCTTCGTGACACCAGGGGGAGGATGTGTTGCCTGGCGGGGAGGATATATCTATGCTCCTTCGCTGATTTTTTTGAGGGATGACGTCCGGTGGATTGAGTTGCTGAGTTTGTGAGAGGTGTTGAGATTGCACTGACTCACTCATTAGGATTGTGAAGAGGTGTTGAGATTGCATTGACTGACTCGCTAGAATTATTCAGAGGTGTTGAGCTATCCATTGACGACGATTGATCGCTTCCAGGACGTCTAGTCGTCTGGCTCTGGAATCATGAGCTCCTTTCAGCTCTTTCCCGTATCTCCGGAGAGTGGGACCTCCAACAACCCGTTCTTGAAAGGGAAGCGCAGGCAAGCGGGTGGTCGACCGGTGGGAGATGCGATCCCTCTCAAGACCCTGGGTAGCAAGGGTGCCGTGGCCGAGGGCATGCTTTTCCGCGTGGACCAAAATCCAGACAACGTCTCAGCGCCTCCAAAGGCCCACGTTGCTCGGCCCTCGCCGTCCTCATCGTTAGGATCACCCCAGGAGCACGATGCACGCCGGAATGCTTCACATGTCAATGCCACTATATCGGAAGACCACACGGCAAAACGAGTGGGGTCTCCATCCAGCTCGAAACGCAGCAGAGGAGGGTCTACGCCCGTCGCAGAAGCTACCCCAAAGTCAGAGTCGCCGGCGCCGCCTATGAGGTCCATGTTTCCACAGTATAACCCACAGCTACCACTCAATCAGCAAGCATACTATTCCCAGGCATCCGACCATACTCCTCGAAATTACTCAAGACCAAGCAACATCCTTCTGTCCCCGGCCCCGGAGATTGACCAGGCACTTGGTCCGAAGACGGTGCCTGCGAGTGTGCTAAATTTCCCTTCGGGGGTGCTGGATACACCTGAGATGCGATACTCGTCCGTGGAGGAGCTGAAGAGTTTGTGGGAAGCGGCCAACGGCCAGAGACCGCAGACTATGCCGGAGACATTCAATCTACGGCTGCAACGGTGAGCATGAGATGTTTGGGGAATGTTGGAATGGTTGCTGACTCGAGGCAGGAGCGGCCCTACGTCGTTTTCCTTCGGCGAACCCACCGCGCCGTTCTACACGATGCAGATTGAGCGGAATGATGGGATTTCTCTGACGAGAATCAACCCATCCAAGTCCAGTAACAGCGTCCCGATAATGACATTCAAGGTGGAGGATCGATCGCGGCGTGAGCTGCGCGGGGACAATCTGGTATCGCTGCTGCTGCCCCGGCTCGCCGCCGTCCTGGCCCTAGATCAGGTCGCGGAGATGGTCAAGGAGCACCAACTGCCCCACCAGGACGCAATTGAGCTGGAGGCCGATGCGCTCAAGCGGGTGGCCGAGCAGGAGTCCTGCAAGCTGTTCTGGAACTCGGCAAAACACAACTACGAGCTACACCATCCGGCTCTGTGCAAGCAGCCGCCGGCATTGGTCGGGGCGGCCGGCATCCCTCTGTCCCCGGTGCGATCGAAATACGCCGGGAGCTTGCAGGTGACCGTGTCCAGTGCCTCGGCCGAGTCCCGGTCCAGCCAACCCCCGATCATTCTCGTGACCACGCCGGTGTCGGCCAACGCGATCGAGTCAGCCAACGCGGCGGCGACGCCCCGGACCTCCACGCTGCCGCTGCTGGACTCGGACGAGCCGCTGGCCGCGCTGGACCTGGGGACGATGACGCTGTCGATCTCCGGGGTCTCGACCATCAACACCGTCCCGTCTCTGTACGCGATCGACTCCGTGGTCGCGGCGATGCTGGCCGTCGCCGTGTCGGACGAAGCCACCGGCCCGATCCTGAAGGAGCTGGTCCTGTACGGATCCGAGCGGTCCATCACGCCCTGGGGCCCTGGAGTGTATGGTGACACGGGCTACCGCGGCGACCTGGTCACGGCGGCGGCGGAGCGGGACGAGGCCCAGCAGGGCAGCCAGCTGTGGTCGACGGTGAAGTCGGCGCTGTCGGGCTCGGAGACGAGCGAGAAACCGACGCGCTGGTACCGGTTCTGGGGCCGCCGCCGCCGGGCCCCAAAACCGAGGAGCCGGAAGATCGTGGTGGAGGAATTCGACCTGGAGCGGTACGGGCGTTACGGGCAAGGCTCGTCGCGCGAGGGCCAGAAGCTGCCGGGGATCACGCGGGCCATTCTGCGGGTGGTGTTTTTGGGGTTGGCGGTGGTGGTGCAGCTGCTGACTTGGGCGGTTAAGGTGTTTGCGTGGGTGCTGGTGAACACCACGCGGTGTGTGACCAGCGAGCGGTTTTGATTTGGTGATTCCTGGCGGTGATCCCCTACGATTGCTACGATTCCCGTTTGATTAGTTACCCGTGTGTTGAGACGGTATTAGTGATTATGCTTTTAATGACAGGGGATGCCGCGCATTCCAGCTTGCCACTCCGGTACAAGTCCCGTTACTATTTGTGTCTATCGCCGCCTCTCCATCGCCTCTTTTCAGGGCTCTCATCGCCTCCCACTCGCGTCTTCTCGGGGCTAAGATCGGTTTCATTCGCCCCTGGCCAGTGAGTGACATGCAGGTGCACCCCCGGGATGTGACACCCTAACTTTGGCGATACATTCGCCGGCCGCATACCTTACTCGATCGAGACATTCCGCGACATTCCTGTCGACGACGCCCGACCGCGCCACCTCTTTGGACTCTGGATTGAAACCATCGACCGGGCGGGCTGGTGCTGGAATCCAGGGGATGGCAGTTCGGGCGTGGAAGGTAGCATTGCATGTATGTATGTGCCGGAGAGTAGCGTATGTATATAGGCGACTCAACACCATAGACCCTACCATCAAGCTCCCTCGGAGACCATCTTGAAATCAGACACTGTGCCGCCCACTGTATTGTATACGCGGTACACGCGGACAAGATGCGCTCAACTTTGATCCTCTCGACTCTCACCCTCGCCACAGCTACGGCTACAGCCACTTCGAATACCGATCTGGGGTATCTCCGCTGTGCGGTACGCATCCCCTGCCTTTTCTTTCCCCTACACCGACATCTTGCCCTAGTATATCGAGTATTCTCGATCACTCTGCGCCCGATAAATCGAATACTAATGAGCAACCGGAGGGTGTACTCTAGTCCTCCATAGCCCAGTCCTACCACAGCCCCCAATGCTCCTCCTCGTCCTCCCCCTCCGCCCTGGATTGCTTCTGCAACGCCCCGTTCGACCCCTCGGCACTGGACCCGGCGACACTGGACGAGTGCGCCAGTGAGGGTGTGGGTAGGTTTGCTCTTGCCCGTGCCCGTGCCCTTGCCCTTGCTCTTGTCACTGCCCGTACCTTCTGCCCCCCCCCCCCGTCTTTAGGAAGTGGCACACCTGTTGTTCTGGGTCCAGCTAACACACCCCAAAAGCAACCGAGAATATCCCCGCGTATATCTGCGATGACGCCAACGTTCCCGTCTCGCCTCGGAAGGGCAGTGTGCCTATGATGAGGGTTGCGGATGCGGATGTGGAGGGGGAGGGGGATGCTGAGGCCAGTAGTGCTTCTGGTGGCAGTGGTGCAGCGCCGCAGAGAGGCAGTTTGCCCATGGTCCGGGTGGGGAGCGGTGATGTGGAGACCGGGGGTGCAGGTGTGAGCGTGAGCGTACCCAGCCCGAGTGCGAGTGCGAGTGCTGCTGCCAGTGCTGCTGCCAGTATCGGTGGTGCATCTGCATCGCATCGGGGCAGCCAGCCCATGGTGCGCGTGGGAGATCTGGGGGCGAGTCGTTCTGCAGCTACAGCAGCCGCTACCGCTACAGCGTCAAGCACGCTGGCTACGCCTAGCGCTGGGGCCCCGGCGGCCCCGCGACGCGCGAGTCGGCCGATGGTGCGGCTGGGCGACGATACCGCAAACCGGCCTTTGGCACCGGCCGGAGACGGAAGAGGAAGAGTGAATGCACGAGCCTACAGCCCCAACCTGCACCCGGACAACGGCCCCCTGCTTCTGCCGGAGGAGGTCCTCCCGCTGCCTTCCTCCTATGATGACTCCGTGCTCGGCTCTGCTGCAGCTGCACCAGCTGCAGGAGCAGGCCAAGCAGCGCAGGAAGAGAAGAACGTCCCCCTCCCGCTGGAATCGGTGGTCCTCCCGGATGCGAATGCGAATGCGAATCCGGATGCTGCGGTTGCGGTTGCGGTGGCTCCCAGCCCTAATCCCCCGATGCATACCCAGATGGAAACTCAATCCCAACCCCAACCCCAACCCGCAGAGTATCAAGCTCCACAGCAGCAACAACAACAACAACAAGAACCCCTCCCCTCAGAGCTAACACCCTCCGCTTATTCCACCGCCACAGGTGCCGCAGGTGCCGCAGATGGCACCCCCGCCAGCGCAACAGCGGTACAGGCAGCAGCAGCAGCAGCAGCAGCAGCAGCAGCAGCAGCGACAGCAACCTTCCAAACCAGCGCCGCATCACCCCAGCCCTTCCCCTCCTCCTATTCAACCTCAAAGCCAGCCCCACCAAGCCAGCCCAGCGCAAGCGCCATCCCCATCCCAACAATCACCTCCTCGTCCGTGAAGCTCGTGACCGTCAACCCGACTGCTACCGCTACCGCTACGGCCACGGATGTACGGGGTCCTGCTGCGGCTGGTTCTGCGGGGAAGCAACCCGCAGGAGGCGATCCGAATGCGGGGTTGTTTCAGGGGGGTGCGGGGAGATTACGGGGGGGTGGTTGGGGGGTTGTGGGGGTTGTTGTTGGGGTGGTGCTTGTTCTGTGATGGACTGTACCTTTTGTACGATTGACGGGTGAGGGTCAAGAGGAGTATGGGTGTGTATGGGTATGGGTATGGGTAATGATTTCTCTTTCGGGTGGATGCTGATGCGGGCGGTTGTTTTGGGTCCTCCTTCCTGTGGGAGGGGGAAGATTTGGGTGAAAAAGGGGTTTCACCGGTTCTTGGACTTGAAATTGGATGGGGGGGAGACTGCATAAAACGGTGGATGTTTATGGGTTTGGGTTTGGGAATGGGAGTTGATCTGTTCGGGATGATGTGTATGACTTGATTGATCTTCGGTTGCGCATGAGGAATGAAAATGACTGTGCTTTTTGGATTAGATATTACATTAACACTGGCATCAACTGAGCATTAGCTCTAACGGGCTCGCATAGACACTAGTATACACGTGCAGTCAGGCATCCCAAGATCTAGACTCGAGACACAGGTCTATTCAACCACACCACAGCATACTCGTACACCAACCCACCTACCAAAGCGAGAACCGCAATTCCCTCCCGGCAACAACCCCCTACGCATGAATCGCCTGCTGCACCCGCGGATACAACTGCACCAACCGCTGATACAGATCCGGATGCTGCTCGATCATGACCTGCGGATCCCAGGCCATGGCCGCGAAGATCGTCTCGATGCCACTGCTCATCGGCGTCATGAAGATCTGGCAAATCTGCAGCCCAATCACAAACGCAAACGCCATGATCACCGCGGTGAAATCCCCGTCCTGGTTGTAGGCCGGATGCGTGTACCGCAGATACAGGTACGCGAGCAAAGCGCACACGTAGCTCACGAAGACGGACCCCATGGTCAGCACGGGCCCGATCAGGCAGTCGGCGGCGAGGGCGTCGACGCCGCGGTCCTTCATCATGGACCAGGTGTCGCGCGCGGCGGGGAGGTAGGCCTTGCCGTACAGCGCGATATGGCAGAAGGCGTAGCGGTTGAAGAAGGTGACCAGCCAGTCCAGCAGGGAGATGAAGCAGCCGAGCACCCAGAACGCCACGCTGCCGACCAGACTGCCCTGCGCGGCCTCGTGCCGCTGCGCCACGCTGCACGCCTGCCGCAGCATGTTGATCAGCGCGATGATCAGACTCCCAAAACTGATGCTGCCGAACGAGTAGGTCGTCGCGCGCCGCAGCGCGCCCCGCGTCGCCCCCGCCGGCATGCCCTGCGCCGTGCCGCTGCAGAAATACCACGACCCGTACACCCCCGCGATCGTCGTGTGCACCGTGTTCTTCAGCCACTCGCTGAACCAGTACATCGCGAACGTCACGTAGACGACCAGCCCGATCACGCGGGCGC
The DNA here is from genome assembly GCF_003184785.1 of Aspergillus japonicus CBS 114.51. Classification (NCBI taxonomy): domain Eukaryota; kingdom Fungi; phylum Ascomycota; class Eurotiomycetes; order Eurotiales; family Aspergillaceae; genus Aspergillus; species Aspergillus japonicus. Next base: position 472,461 of record NW_020291643.1, on the reverse strand, counting down.
GACTGCACCCGCCGCCCCCGTCGCGGCACGCGGGGTTGACACTCTCCCCCTCGCCCCCGCCCCCGGGCTCATACGCCACGTAGATCGACACGAGCGTCACCGAGAACCACGCCCCGAACGCCACCGACACCAGCCCGCCCACCGTGCTCACCACAAACATGTGCCCGTACCGCCGCGACACCTCGATGGCCGTCTGCATCATGAACGCCGTGAACGGGATCCGCGGGATCCAGCTGACGAAGCACACGATCGCGAACACCCCGAACACCAGAAACACAATCCCGCCGCCCCACTGCCGCTGCGTCAGGTAGTAGATCGCCGTCGCCAGCGCGAACACCACGTTCAGGATCCCCGTCACCCAGATGAAGAGCCGCGGCGCCGTGCGCGCCCCCAGCCAGTACCCGTACGACAGCACCAGCGCCACCGCCAGCACGAACACCAGCAGGATCACCGTGTTCGTGTTCAGCGAGAAGTCGTTCGCCGCCCCGTAGATGCCCCCGCCGCTCAGGCGGTGGTACTTGCTGTATCGGTAGATGACGACCCCGGAGACCGCGACGTAGCCCAGGAAGACGGCGACGAGCTGGCGCCGGCAGGCTGGTTAGTGGTGCTTTGGGGACGCGGGGGGAAGGGGCGTACCAATAGTCCAGCCCACAGGTCATTCCATTTCGGTTTCTCGACCTTGAACGCGTCGTCGAAGCCGTAGACCGCTTGGTTGTAGGTGGGTGGCGGTTCTTGCGGTTCGTGCGGGGGTTTGGGCTCGGGGCCGCGCTGGTAGCCTTGTCCTCCGTTGGGAGCGTAGGGCTGGGACTCGGGGCCTTGGGCGTAGGAGCCATTGTTGTAGTGCTGCTGCTGCTGCGGCGGCGGCGGCGGCGGAGGCGCAGAGCCGTCAAAGCGCTGCTCGGTGTTGTAGTAGCTGGCTGCTTGTCCGCTCATGGTTGCTGCATGCTGCGACGGCGGGAGACGGGAAGGAAGAGGTGCGCTGTCTATGTACTGTGGAAAACCTGACGAGAAACTGCGACAAGGTTAGTGGGGGAAGTAAGACCGCATGCAAGGGGTAGGAAGTAGCAAGGTTGAAGGAAGTTAAAGGAAGAGCTGAGCAAGTGAAGGTGAAGACGCATGCGGCGCTGCCCGAAGGTTACAACGGTTACACCCGCACACCAGAGCGCGTCATTGTGAGAGAATCGATCCGATCGCCAAGCTCGTTCCATGGATCGCTCAACTCAATTCACTCGATCGTCAATCTCAGCGTCATCAAAACAAAAGAAACATTAATTGCCACTCTGTCGTGTCTGTCTCTGTCTATGTATAGTATGTACAGTACACCATGGTCTGCCTGCCGGTCTTTCATTAAGTATTAGCAGTGTAACAGCAATGATCAGTCATGAACCGAGTAACAAACAAGTGACGTCTGCATCACACAAACCCCCCCCCCATAAGAGTAAACAGCCGAAGAGTGTAGAATCAAGCTAATCTGGGTATCAATAAATACATAGCATGCCCGCCTGGGCAACCTCAACGCCCTCCTCCCCGCCCTTTCATCGAAAGCCATGGTGTCGCTTCATGTGGCGCCAGGAATCCGCGATGCTGCGCTCGATCCCATGCGTCGGCGTCCGCGAGCGCCCATGCGCCCAGTCGTCCGTCGCCGCCTGAAGTTGGCCCATGTTCATCGCCCGCGACCGACGCATGTTCTCCTGGCGCACTGCCGTCCGTCGCGCCGCGCGGAGTTCCTCAATCCGCCCTTGTCCGACCCGATGTCGCCGGACAAAGCAATCGTCGATCAGCGAATTCGCATCCAACAGCCGCTTCGGGACCGTTTGCACCACCTGGAACACCTCCATCGGGTCCGACACCCCCATGATATCCTGCTCGCACGACTTGAAGATCGCCAACGACACCCGGAAGAAGGTTTTGGACCCTTCATAAAAGAACACATCCCAGACTCGCAGTGTCGTCTCCAGCGGCAGGGTGCCAATAAAGACGGACATGAGCCAGTTGGTCAGCCCCAGCGTGATGTCGGGCAGACGCGAGCTGACGGTGAGGGCAGGCACCTTCCCGCTCCCCGCGCCAGGTCCACTCCCGGCGATCTTGTTGTAGATGTTGGGCGCCGATTCCTTCAGCAGCACCATCAGAATCCACAGGTCGATGTTGGCGCCCTCGAGACTGATCTCATGCGTGCTGGGGAGATAGACGGAACTGATGATGTGCAGCATCCAGAAGGTCTTCTCTTCCGGAAGAAACAGCAGCAGCATCCCGGTGATGAAGTTCAACGACTGGGTGTAACCAATCTGCGGGTTGTGGAGAGCAAAGGCATACAGGACGCGCCGCAGCGACTGGATCATCTCCGTTTCCACCGTGACGGAACCGTGTCTCGGGTTGCTGCTACCAGAGCTAGCGGCCGAGTCGACGTTCTCCGGCTTGAAATGGATATTGTCCGGGAAGGTCCGATGCAGATCACGTTCGATGTGTTCCTTGTCGTCGTTGCTAGGGGACTCCATCGACTGTCGAACCAGCTGATCATAGAGGCCGGGATTTCGATTCAGATGCTCGTAGCCTCCCGCATAGAAGAACCATGCTGCGCCGCGATACTCAGATGGGATGCCCTTGCGCACGAACCGTTTGACCTTGTTCGATTTGGGAGGAAACGTCGTCGGATCGGTAACAGGCAGCCGATTCTCTCGAAGCAGCTCCACCCATTTGATTCTTCGCTGAGAGGTGTAATCCTTATACTGGGCATGCCATGCTTCATACTGGACGAGGGTAACGTGGTGAGTGGCCTTGCGGAAGCCATAACAGTCGCGGGCGCCATTGCCGGGGAGTAACGGCGGCGGCACGATGCCAGGAATGATGACCGTGGTCTCCGGCTCTCGTGTAACAGGCGGATCCAAAAACTTGCGTTCCGAAGGAGGGCTCGGCAACTGGTTGTGGGAAGCTGCCTCCCCCAGAAATTCTTCATCCGGTGAGCTCCTGCCGTGATCCTCCAGCGCTGGAAAGGGGGGAACGGGCGGAACATCTTCGGTGGGTTCCAGTTCAGGCGAATGCTCATCCGAGCTATGACAATCATCGAGGGTGATCTCCGTGGGTGGACGTGGACTCAATGGCCTCGCCTTGCTTTCATCATAAAATCCAGAGGAGTCATATACCCCAGGCGATCCCGGTTCTTCGGTGACATCGCTGAAGCCATCCAGGTACATTGAGATGGCATCTTCCACACTCATCCCACCCTCCTTATCATAGGAGCCATCCGGGGTATCGGGCGACAGATCGGTGATCGAGCTACTTTTGGTCAGGACACTGCTCCGCTCGGTTCCGCTGGCATGTTCAATGCTCGACCGCGAGGTCATGGCCGAGTTCACGCTGGATCGAAGAGCATCTTGCCCGCGCATCTCGGCGTATGTCCCAGGCGGGATGATTCGGGGCAGTCTCAAGGCGGCGGATTCGTCTGGCCGGCGTTCTCGATTTCGATGAGGGTGCAGCTGCGGACGCATGCTATGTAGCTTCGACGTAGAATTGGACGTGCGCAACGCTGGCGGAGCAGGCGGGGACTTCCGGTAAGGTGGACGATCCACCTCCCCTTCTCGGGGGGCGGCCCTAGACCGAACAGGCGGCTGCAGGGGAAAGGTGGGGGAGCGGTAAGCCTGTTGGCGAATGACCAAGTCGTCATCCTCCACAGGTAAGGGGGAGACCGAGCGCCATGAGGGATCGGACGGCGGTGGGATTGGTGGGCGGACCCGGGGGGAACGAGGCACAGGAGGAGGAGGGTGAGGGGAGAAGGGCGGCCGAGGGCCGTCCGCCGTCGCCGGTCGTGGAAAGGGAGGGTTGAGTCTCAGAGGATCCAGGCGGGGTGGGTTCGGGATTCTGCGCCGGCTAGGGATATCATGCGCGCCAGCAGGGGGCGGCGGATAACGAAAGTCTGCATTTCCTGTGACCATGGCCACGAGCTGTTGAACCCCAGTTCCCGCTGGACATTTGTCGACAACACTGAGCGATGATCGGACGGGCGAACGCAGGCGAATCGACGATTTCCAATGACCGATTCAGCGGGTGGACAGCGGGTGGACAGAGGTTGACAGAAGAGACCAGGTTCAAATGATAGGAAACGAAGGGAAGTTGAAGTAGAAATAGGCGCCTCTAAAGACCCAGGGGGCGGGTAGTGACAGCGATAAACGAGCGAAGAGTAGTCGAGTGAGTGCGCTGGCTTGTTAGGCGCGTAGATGAAACGAGCGGAGAGAAGCGTGGGTAAGAGTAAGTAAAGTAACGGTCATGCCTCGTTCAGCCCAGAAGGAAACAATCCATCCGCAGTCTCACGATCCTACCAGAGGGTCAATCCGAGACTCCATCCCATGACAGATCAACTCGAAAAGAGGAAAAGGGAAGAAGAGAGGAAGGGGAGTGGAGGGGGGGGGGAGGGGAGGAGGCGAGGGAATGGAAGGGATAAAAGAGGACGGCGTGGTGAGTGAGTTGGTGGAATGGTTGTAAGAGAGCCTGAGAGAACGAAACATCGAACCGAAAGGGAAAAGGGGAAAAAAAAAGACGGCGGAGCTGGATCGGGGCTAGCGCAGGTCTCGAATTGGAAGAAAGACCCTGTCTGGCTTAGCCTCGTATGAAGTTATCCTGGGCAGTTACCGTTGTGGTATTGAGTATTATATTCCAGTTTTAGCTTCTCAACCTCGTTAATCAATCCGGTTCTTTTCGTCCTTTTCTTGGGCATGGGTTTCAGACTGACGCCAGGATGAGATCAGTCCAACTAGTTGACTAACGTTGATTACACTTTAGGTTTGATGTTGATTACAGTGTACTGTACTGCTGCACAAGGGGTTGCACCAAAGACTGAAACCCAACCTAGAAACCCCTGATCAGTCGACAATCTATCATATCAGTTGTCCCTGCTGACAGGTCACTCCGTCACAGACAGACTTGCCTGCATCTGCTGCAGGCTGCATGGTTTAGTGTGCACTGCCGCAGCCCCGGAGACACTTAGGAAGGATCCGACCCGATTACAGATCCGATGCGAACAATCTCAACGGTGCTGGTTGTGCAATTCAAGACCGACAGATCTGATGATGCCACCCCAAAACAGAAACCGGTTTGATGCTGCTGGTCGATGAAGAAACTGGCCAATTTACCGAAATACCGAAATACCGAAATACTAAAATTACCGTTGGTATGGTTCATACACAGTGGAGCCGACTGGGTTTCAGTCAAACTCCGTCCGTCTCCCCTTTGCGCCCACCCACTCGCGGAAGCTTCGAAGTTCGCCGTGGCTCGCCCAGCCAGCCGTCTCTCGACCGCAGGAACTGACGGGTCACTCCCGAAGTGGCTTTGGACTTGACTGGAGACTGTTGTTGATTAGAGGTTGCCTGCGGACAAGGAGATGAGGCACGAAGACAATACTTTGTAAATCTGCACCGCACATTGCACCATCCTACCTTTGCATCGCACCCTTCGGAGTATCTTAAGGGATTCAGGCCTTTGATGCGACATTCTATTGTTCCTGAGTCAGGTGGGGGCGCGTCAGCAATTGGACGATCGTCCCGTGATGAAATCCCCACTTGCGGCCGTACCTGAGCCTGAGGAGCCTGAGGAGCCTGAGGAGCTTAAGGGAGACGCCCTTCCTGCCTAAGGCCGGGCGAGACTAGGTTCCGCTTCAGAACGAACCAAGAACAAGATGAACTCATCAAGAACTTCCTCGCCGGGCCCGCTTTTCCCTCATTGACGTTATCGATGGCAGGCCACAAGTGTCTTCTGCAATACCCTTGAAAAGAAAACGCCAACTGTCCCGCTTGAGTCTTGACTTCATCTCCACTTGTGCCCGGCTAATAACCGTTCCATGGATCACTGGCCTCGCTTCCCGTTCGTTTATTCCACGAGCCTCCATCTCTCTGTTTGTATAAGTAAAAGCCCCGAGATGATTCGGCCTAGACCCTTGCCTGAAGATTTTTCACAAGCAGCACCACTCCAAACTCAACAGCGAATAGCGACCAAGCAGCCTCACTGTTGCCCGTCCCAGCGACAAGGCTACTGTCAACCCGCGAAAGGCGCCGACACATTCCTGGCCACCATCCACCGCGCGGTTATTGATCCCTGATCTCACTAATCATGGCAATAGTGTCAAGCCCTGGCGCACCCCAAATCCGGACAATGCGGTCATTCGGTGGGTCCTGCGATGACGAACCTGTCGGCCGTCCATTTAAATATAGTCGAGCCCGATCCCTCATCTCGCTGGCGCCGAGCTGGGCGCTTAATCCGATTTGGTTCCTGTCGCCCGGATTAATTAAGATTATCATTCAATCTCCGGGCGACATCGATTTCCCGGGCCACCGACCACGTTTTCCAGCACTGCGTCCAGCACTGCGTCATTGTTCGTGTTTGTGACGATGTGAGATTCGCGCCGGGCACCGGCTACTGCACCACTTTCCACCGTCGAAATCTGACCGAATATCTCGTTGAGCGCGCATTGACCACTGTGCAATATTGGCTTAGCCATGCGACCCGACGATCCAGCGGTAACTTCGGTTGTTGCTCAGCCTGCAGACTGAGGGTACCACGATCCTGCGGTACGCATTGACGGACAGAGAGGTTTTTCCAGGGCTGTGCACTACATCACTACTCTGTCTTTTCCCAGCAAGCGCCCCTTCTATGAATCGAGGTCTCAAGCCCAGGCCTGTGCTTTCCCCGCCTCAAGCGACCCCCAAATCTGATGCCTCGCTCAATTGTGTTGCAGGCCTGCTGTCATCATGCACACGGAGGCTTGGAATGATTGGTCCAACGTCACCTTGATAAGTGACAGAAGAGTGTACCTAGTATCCGGGCGCTACGACGAACTTGGAAAGGGGTTTGAGTAGAAGCCGAATCGACCTTGAAGTTGATCTACCGTAGCCCTCGCTGGAGGAGTGGCCTTAACCAGATTTCGTTTAGGGGCGCGATGTCCGCGATCAAGATAGAAGTTTTGATCTTGGAGAAATTCAACTGGACCACGGTGGGATCGACTGGGTCGAGATAGGCTGAAATGCCTGGATTAAGGGACTGGTTGCTTGTGCACTGCTTTGAGCGACCATGTATGCGCAGCATCTCATGATGCTTGCCCAGGAGACTTGAGCCTCGAGGAGGATGAAGGTTATACTCTGGTACTGCTTAGACTGACTGAAAGGATACGACTTTGGACGTCTCTCAGTGTCCACGACTGCTTGTCTGGTAGTCCGTTTCTAGTAACCGTGCTTCTCTAAAGACGGGCAGTAATTCGTTACGTGCACTCATTCTTTCCCTGGCGTAGACGCCCATGCTCGGTATGAGATCCTGACAGCGTTGATGTTCAAGCTAGCCAGTATAGGGAGCGCAGACACAATACCCCTTCTTGGAGAACACTTCCAATCGCTGTAGATGGAAAGCATTCTCAACAGCCCTGAGAGCTCGAAACTCAATCAACTAGAAGCTGCCTTGATACCAGCCAGAGACCTTAAACACCAGGCACAGCACACCTATACGACCCGATCAAACCCCCGCAAGCATCTATTCGAACAACAATACGAAGACAATACAATGCGACTAAAGAGCAAGAAACCCCCCCCCCACCCCGACACCCGGTTACCGAGCAAAAAGAAACAAATATTTATATTAAAAGTATCTATCTACCATTGTCACGTCACGTCACCACCCCAAACCCCAAACCCCCCTCATATCCACAAGCATGCACCCTCATCCTCCATCTGGCTCAAACCCCCAGTATGAAACCCCACCCCCCTAGGCCCGCCCACTAGCATACTTCCGCGTCCACTCGCGCGCGACCTCCTCGTACCGCGCGAAATCGCCCTTGAACTGCTCGGCGATGCGGCCCTCGACGGCGTCGTCCGGCATGGGCTCGGCCAGCAGCTGGCGCGCGAACTGCAGCACGGCCGCGATGCGCGAGCTGGGCTTCCACTCGTCCGCGCGCAGCATCCCCAGGCACATGCTCCCCTTGTCGTCGTTGGTGACGTTGGGGTGGTAGATTTTCGTCCGGAAGGAGACCGTCGGCGGCTTGAAGGGGTATTCGGTGGGGAGGGTGAGGGTTAGGTGGAAGGTTCCGTTCTGTAGTAGAGGAGGTGGGGGGGGTTAGTTGGTTTGTTTGGGTTTGGGGGGGGTTTGAGGGGGATTGGGGTTTTTTTTGAGGGGATAGGGGTTGCTGTGGATATTTGGGGGAATTGGGGAGGGGGGGAGGAGGGTGAAGGCCTACCTGGTAGGGCGAGTTCTCAGGTCCCTCCATGTAGACGTTCCAGATGTAGAGGTTGGATTCGTCGGCCAGCTTGACGGTTATGCCTTCGGGGGCAGATTCGGTGAGTTCGGCGAGCTCCTTTTGGTTTTGGATGGTTAGCTTGAGGACTCAGTGAGGGTGAGAGGAGGATGGATGAGGTGTTTACTGTACCTTCGCTATCCGCTTTTGGCTGCCCATCTTGGTTTGATTGTTGGGTTGTGGTTGTGGTTGTGGTTGTGGTTGTGGTTGGGAGGTGGAAAGCGGGGTTGTGAGGTGAATGAGTTGAGTGATGGCCGTTGATGAGCGTTGGATGGAGTCTAATTCTGATGCAGTTGCTGAGAACGAACGGAAGTTGATGACAACAACAGACACAGATGGAGACACAGGAGATGCTGGGATGGGCTGGACTGGGCTGGGTTGGTTGGATGGCAGCGCAGCTGGAGCTGGACCTGAACTGGAAGCTCCTTTCCTGAGATGGCGGGGCGGGGCAGGCGGGGCGGGAGATCCGCCGGAGTGGAAGACGTCAGTCATTTCTGTCGGCTCAACGACAAGTCTACTGTCCCAAACATTCCATTCTGGAATCTAAACATATTGATCTCATTATAGTATCTGTGGCAGACAAACGAATTACATCAAGGCTAGCCAGCGAGAAAAGGACATCCCCGACATCTTTCAGCTCCTATCTAAACAGCAACGTGCCCTTCCTTGGAATTGGTGATATTCCTGGCTGCTTCGTCCTCCCAGAACCTCTCTTGTCGTCCCCTGTTCTTGCACAACCCAACCAGATCAAAAGGATCGAAAAGCGTGAGGAGAAATGGACGATTGTCACTATACCCTGGCCCTTCCAGCTCCGTGACCCCGTCTCTTGCAAGGTAGATCTTGTTGGAGCGTGGAAGCCACCGCATGGGATGGAAGATGTTCAGCATTGTGGTGTTGATATACATCACGGTCGCCTCAAACACCCAGAAGAACCACTCGTCCTTGAGAACCGGACTGATGTCCTTGATGTTGGACACGTTCAGGCTGGCGGCAGTGAAGTACTCCACCGTCCGATAGATCGTCCGCACGGTGATCAGCCCGCAGCTGCAGTACAACACACACAAGGCGTGCTTCACCTTGCGATTCAAGACCCCACCGCGACGGCAGTTATAGTGGAACCTCAAGGCCAGCGCAAGGAACCCGGCCATCAGCACGAGCTGCAAGATCAGGGACGCTTTGAGCAGCCCTTTGCCGATGTCCTGCTTGCGCTGTGGGTTCTCGACGTTGGCCACCAACGCACCCCCGTTCCCGGTGAGTACCTCGATCACCATGCTCATCGCGAGAAACGTTGTGAAGACGCGTCCCGGATGGATCGGTGAGTGGTAGGGGATGTAGTAAAGGATTCGCCCGAGGATCAAGTAGTTGGCTGCTTCGTAGACCGGACTATAGATTTGTTAGTCGTGGGTCTTGTCCGGCGCGAGGGCGACTTACGGGCCAGCGAGTAGAAGAACCGTGCTGACAATGAAGATCGGCAGGTTATCCCAGTGACCCCAGGCGGCGACAGCTCGTAGCACAAAGCCACCTGTGAAGAGCAGTGCCGACCAGGGCAAGATCCCGGTCACTTTCCAGGACTTATACTTTCTGCGGTCGTTGTCAGTAGCGGGTAACGTTGAGTGTCTCAAGCGGACCTGCATACATGCATTGATAGATGTGCCAAACCCCAGAGATAGTGAACCAGATGGCGAAAGTAATAGGAGCCCCCTTGTTGGGAGCATAGTACCAATAACTATCCTCCTCTGTTGGACATTAGTACTGGATCTCATGTTCGAGTCTGGTCCAAGGTGCATACGGTACGGTGATCTCCTGTCAAGCATCACGATATGATAGGTAAAAAAATCGATCAAGTCAAATTAAATAACGTCAACTGTTGCTCAGATACTTCGATAACAAGAAGAATGTAAAATGTAGTTGATATACAACCAGACCTCCTTTCGATGTTCCTGGCCCACGAAATATATACGTCCAGCGTGTGGCAGAGCCCGATTAGCGAAAACGAGCAACCTCGATCCAGTAATCAGCCAAGGCCCTATGAGAGGCTCAAGATGTACCTCTGACTTAAACATCCAACCTTACATGACCACTTCGAGGGCTGAGTTGTAAAGTTGTTGCCCGATCGTCAACCGAGTTGATCATTCATGGCATAAGCCACCAGTCTCTCCATGGTGCACACCGGTGGTCTTGAGTGCTCAAGAGCATCATGCCTTCTTGAAAGTTTCTCCTGGGTTGTTGGGTTTAGCCTTGCTGGTTCCAGGTTTTTGTCTTTGGTGACGATGGATGGACCCTGAGACCCTGAGATCCTGAGACCCATCCTCGAGACTTGGCTTGGCACCCTCGCCGACAGCAAGCGAATACGAGCAAGGCGGTGCTCATTGTGATTGGCTCCACGAAGTCAGCCTCGCAGGTCTGTCATTGCTAGTCTAGTGCATGGTGGATGGTGGCTGTGAGGTTGACTCAAGGCTGACATTAGAGAGTAACTGAATTGATGGTGGCTCAACCCCAGATTTCCCCCCAAATGCGGAAGGCGTTGCCGGGTCGACGAAAAATATCCCGATTCGGATAAGACCCATCAACACACCACTCCCAACGTGACCCTCTCCAATCGTCATCTTCCTCATCCAACTTACTCCCATGCACTGCATCTAGACCCTTAGCTTAGATGTGAACAGGCGTGTACTAACCACCCAGCAGCAAACATGGCTTCGACAAAATCACCCCCCACTTCCCTGTTCCAGGTGTACCTTCGCCTGCGGCCTCCGATGTCCCAGCACGAAGAGGAACAAGCCGAGCGTTGTTTGACCATCGAATCCCCAGAGCAGGTATACACCACCGAAAACAACCACCAAGATGCCCCGCCTACGCATATCACGTTACAGCCTCCCAGCGACTCCCGGAAGCGCGCCGTTGAGAAGTTCGGGTTTACACAAGTCTTCGACGACTCCGCGTCGCAGCTGGGCGTCTTCGAGGGCACGGGACTGGAGAGTTTGATAAAGGGTGTGTTGTCAGAAGGACGCGATGGCTTGGTCGCGACACTGGGCGTCACAGGGAGTGGAAAGGTCTGCTTGTCTAGTTGTGGTGGTAGGCGATAATGCTAATGCGAATCCTCACAGAGTCATACCATCCTGGGCTCCAAGACGCAGCGAGGTATCACCCAGATGAGCTTGGATGTGATCTTCCGGTCCCTCGCTTCGACGATCAGACCCCTCGACAACTTTATCAGCCCCCTTCTCTTGTCCTCTGTTGCCGCCGCCGATGCTTCCGAAGCCCAGATCTTTAGTGCGCAGACGTTCCTCGAAGCTGTATACGGTGAATCGCTCGATCGTGGCAGGAGTCCGAGAGCCCAGACCCCGATGAGTGCCGGAAGAGCGCAGACTCCCATGGCGGTACGGAGCCCTTTCCCCCAGCCTATATTGCAACCCACCCCAAGGTCTCGACCGCTGGTCCCTACAAGCTGTCAATTGCCCGCTGCGTATGGTCCGCGGACAACCTCGAAGCCAACCTTTGGCGGTTCCCCCACCCCTGGTCTGCCGAATCCCCTCTTCATTCGGTACGGTGGCAAGACGCCGGACCGGAAGTTGCCAGGATCCCATTTAACAACCCCACACGGACGTTGGAATCGCTACAAAACATGTTGTGCTAACTCACCCTCTTCTAATTCAAAGGAACCCATGCCGGCGCTCATCTTTCCCCGTCGTCAAATGCCCTTGCGCGCTGGCGCCCTTCCCCGATCGCCCGACGTGAGCCATCTTACGATGGAGCTGAACCCACACTCGGAATACGTCGTTCTAGTCTCGATGTATGAAGTGTACAACGACCGTATTTTTGACCTTCTTTCACCCGCCATCGTCCCTGGCCAAGGAAGCACAATGACTCGCCCGGGAGGTGGGCAGAAGGACCGTCGCAGACCGCTGTTCTTCAAGTCGACGGAGGGATCGCCTGACAGGAAGGTCGTCGCGGGACTGCGCAAGATCGCATGCTGCACTTACGAAGAAGCTTTGTCGGTTTTGGAGGTTGGACTTACTGAGCGAAAGGTTGCAGGCACCGGTGCCAATAGCGTCAGTTCCCGCAGCCATGGGTTCTTCTGTCTGGAGGTCAAAAGAAGAATGCGCAACAAGAGAACCGGCGAAGAGACATGGATGGGAAACACGCTCACAGTGGCAGATCTAGCCGGTATGTCCAGCACAGCCTCTGCCTCGACATGCCAACAATGCTAACCTAGCATCAGGATCCGAGCGCGCGAGAACTGCAAAGACGGCAGGATCTACACTTGCGGAAGCAGGCAAGATTAACGAGAGCTTGATGTATCTCGGACAATGTCTACAGATGCAAAGCGATATCCAGGAAGGCAACAAGGTATGCCACACCAAGCTCTTTCCTTGTGGTTCGCTAGGTTTGCTGACTCAAAAAGGCGGCTATGGTCCCATTTAGGCAGTGCAAGCTCACAGAGCTACTCTTTTCGAACTCTTTTCCGTCGCCTGGTCAAGCTTTTGGCCAATTCCGCCACCCTCAGAAAGCCATCATGATTGTCACGGCGAACCCATGGGGAGACTACAACGCAACCTCGCAGATACTGCGCTACTCCGCGTTGGCACGCGAAGTTGCTGTGCCCCGAGCCCCCTCGGCCACTGAATCCATCTTGTCCAGCACTCTTGAATCTCGCCATGGGTCTATTGGTGGACGTGAGTCGACAAGCTCAGTCGCTGCCGAAGAATTGGAGAAGGCAGCCGCTGAGATCGAGCGACTCCGAGCTGAGAATGAGAACCTCTCAGGGAGACTCGCGGACGAAGAGATCGTGAGAACAGACTTGGCCATGAGATTGAAAGCGAGCGAAGAGATGTGTCTCACCATCGAACAAGACGTGCGTGAGGAATGTTGGAACGAGATGGACGAGAGGATGGAAGAAGAGAGACGCCGGTGGCAGAGCGCTTGGGACGAGCAGGTGAGTTTCCTTTTCTGCGAACTGTGCGACGTTGACTCTAACTCGAAGCAGACGGGCCATAACGAAGAGCACTTGGATAAGAAGCTTGAGTTGTTTTCTCGGGGCTTCCAGAGTACGTACCTTCTTCTTCTTGCTTCTCCTCGTTCTCCTGAGACATCGACAATACTAATCTTCCTTCCAGTCTACGAAGACCCCAACACCACCAGCAATGAGCGCATGGAGGAGCTCGAGTTTGAGAACGAGCAGCTGCGCAAGAAGGTCGCCGCGCTGGAACGCGAGCTCACCTGCCGATCGCCCACCAAGAAGACCAGAGCCAAGACTACCACGACCACCACGACGCTTGAACCCTCCCGCAACTCTAACATCCTAGGCCGGGAGAGCGACATCGAGAATGCCTTGAAGCGCATGGACCAGCTGAAACTGGCCGACAGCATGTTCTCGCCGGCCACGCAGCAGCTTTCCTCGCCCGGCAAGAAACATCGCAAGATGGCCACCAGGAAATGGGACTTGGCTCCGGAGGAGGATATTTACTAAGGCTGCTTCTGGGGATGAGCTTCCTCTCTCCCGTCCGTGATAAACACTGGTGAATATCTGAACGATTGACCCTTTGGTGGGATTTCTTGTTTCTTTTTTTTTTGTTTGGGGGTGAATTAGTTTTCCTGCTTGTGGTTTATGATATCCGTCTGGACTGTTGGCGTTTGTGGGAAAATTACTGGAACTTTGATCCGTGTTGCTCTTCATGTTGATAATAATTTTATGGTACAGTCCAAAGTACATGTGTTACTTGGACAGACATCTTTTGACCAGCAGCTCTTCCTGGTAACGCCGACCTGTGTTTGTCCTTAGCTAAATGAGTGGAATCATGAGGAATTGTATGATACACATTGAGGGTTCGAGGCTGATCCGGCAAGAAACAACAGATTGGAGGGTTCAAGGCTCTGCCTCAGTCATGTTCTCATCTTCATCGTCCGTGCCCGCAATCTCCAGCTGACCAACGGGGGCGTCCGCGTCCGCGTCCGCTTCATCGGCCGTCTCGTTCCCCTCCGCGTCGCCCAGGGGCTCATCCTCTCCATCGCCTTCGACATCACCCTCCTCATCATCCTCGCCACCAACTTCCTCTTCCTCTTCTACTTCTTCCTCTTCTACTTCTTCCTCCACCTCTTCCTCTTCCTCCTCGTCCCCTTCCATCTCCACATCGCCATCGTCACCCTCACCCTCACCTTCACCCTCATCATCGACGTCAACATCAACATCAACATCCTCAACCATAGTATCGCCCTCCTCCCCTTCCCGATCACCTTCTTCCTCTTCCTCTTCCTCCACTTCCTCCTCTTCCTCCTCTTCACCCTCCTCCTCACCCTCCTCCGCATCACCCAACTCCATATCCTCGCCATCCGCCCCACTAACCAGCCCCTCCAACTCCGACTCAGGATCAAGCGACCCATCCCGGAGGTTCGGGAACAACAACTTCCGCTCCGTCGTGAGCTTGGACAGCTTCTCGTCGTCCATCTCGCTGAGCTCGCTCTCGTCGTCGGCGCTATCGTGGAGACTGGCGGGGATGGTATCGCTCTGCTGGCCCGCGGCCAGGTCCTTGGCTAGGCTGGCGGCGGTCTTGAGGAGGGTCTTGCCCTGCGAGAGTGGTAGGCCGGCGGCGGATGCGGATGCGGATTCGGAGGCGGGAAGGGTTTGGGGGTCGAGCGCTGCGGTTGTGGTTGTGGTAGGGTCGGTGGTGGTGGTGGTGGTGGGGGTCTTGCGGCTCCCTCCTGCTATGGCTGCTGTTGCGGTGCTGCCTGGGGCAGCGGCCGCGGCAGAGGTGGAGGTAGTGGCGGCGGCGGATGTGGTGGGGAGGCGGGGTGGGACTTTGCGGTGGACGATGGCCTCGGAGCGCTTCTGGATGTCTCGGCGGGCGATGCCTTTGGTGCGGCCGCGCGGGGCGGGGGCTTCCGAGGCCGGGGCGGAGGTGGGCGGCGTCGGGGTGTTGGTGGTGTCGGCGGCGCCGTCGCTGGTGATCAGGCTGCCGCCGCCTGCTGCTGCTGCGGCGGCGGCGCCAGGGACCGTGGTGGTGTCAACCTTTAGCCGTTCTTTGGTTTCTTCGTGCGCTTGTTCGAGCACCTGCGGCATATTGATTTGGTAGAGGCGCGAGTAGACGTCGGCGATCAGGTCCTCCAGCAGGGCGACCTTCATCAGGTTGTTGTTGAGTTTCTTGAGCTCGATGGCGTCGCGGATGAGTTCGAGAAGGGATTCGCTGCCCGGCGCCAGGTCGGTCAGACTCTCGAGGCGTGCCGTGTTGGTGACGAACTCCTCCCAGCCGATGGGCTTGAACACACTCTCCTCGTGTCCTTCGTTGATGTTCGCAGCACGCCGGATCAGCCCCGCGTAGGTGAGGCACATGTCCTCCCAGAGCTTGGCGTGGTTAACAAAGTCGCCTTGCTTCTTGCGCACGCGGCGGAGAAGTTGGTCCAAGTTGGCGCGGTCGTCGAGCTGGTCCAGGAGAGAGACGAAGAAATAGGCGTATCGTGTGGTGTAGACGAAGTGTCGTCCGGGACGCTCGTGTTCTGGTTTCCAGACTTGGATGGTCATCGTCTTGGTGACAATTTGCTGGGTGAGCTCGTTCTTGGCGGCGGACGCAGCGTCAATGGAGTCTTCGTCGTCTTCGTAGAGGATCCGTGCAGCCTAAAGGGAGGTCAGCGGAGTTACCAGGTATACAAGGACTCGAAGCGTTCAAACATACTCGGTACGCCATGCGATGGTGCCAGTTCGATTTGTCTGCATTCTTCAAGTTGCGAAGTACTTCGGAGATGTAGCGCTTCCAAGAAGCCTTGTCTTCCGGCGGTTGCACCTTGCGAGCCCAGGGCGTAGCGAGAAGTGTCTTGCTGGCGTCGGCGGGCTGTAGGCAAATGTAAGCATCTAATGGAAGCGTGTCGGGCAAATAGTGTCCATACCTCTAAGGCTCCGCGCCGGACCAACTTGTGCACTACAGTCACGAGCTTGTAGTGAGGTTCAAATATCGGTTCCGAACGCGAATCCCTTCGTTGCGGCAGAGCGTCAATCGCATCGAGCAGAGAGTCCAACAAAGTGTCTAGATCGAGCTGCTTGAACGGCCCTCTTACGGACTCGTCACAGCTGAACATCTTCCAGAGACACTTGCTTAGCATGTAATGAGTCCTGCATGCGGTTAGCCTTTTGTAGGTATAACAGAGCCATTCACACGCACATCCAGTTCTTCGGCTTATCGACTAGAGCCCTCTTGAGAAGGTAGCTGGCTAGATTCCACACGGAGTATAGCTTCATCTCCTTGAACGGTTGGCCTTCGTACATGCTTTGGCTTTCCTCGTTGCTGAAATGCCGTGTGAAGTCTGTGAGACTAAATGCACCCATGGACAGCGGTTCCCTGGAGGACGAGTAGAGGCGAGTCCCGAAATCCGTGAACAGGTCCGCGAGCATCTCACGGGTCTCCGGTGTTGGATCCGAGTTTCCCATGGCAGTCGAAATGGCCATGGCATAGCAATGAATAGAATAGCGCTGCCATGTTACCAGCTCTGCCCGGTTGTTGTTGATTCTGTCAGCTGTCCAGGTGATGTCTTCTTCCAACTTCGAATCGTATGTCTGCGCCAACCTGTACCAGGTCTCCCATCGCGCCGTTCCGTGCTCAATGTCCTGTCGGAAGCACATGACGGCATCGTCAAGATCAGTTGTTGGGAGTGGGCTCAAGCGCTTCTGCGATCGAAACCTGGTCAAAGCCGCATACCCAAGGAGGAAGTACCAGCCATTCCGAGCGATCATAGCACTTTCGGCAAGCACCGGGATCAAAGATAAGCTTGCGACTCCCTGAATGGATCGGAAGAGCGCCAAAGGGTTGATTGGAGACTTCAGATAAGCATTTGTGATGCGCTTATTGTAAGATAGCGGAGGAGAAGACTTTGTGGTGCCAATGGCCTGCTGCATCTTCTCGATAGTGGATTTCAACTCCGACTTCGACAAGTCCTTGATGCTCATTCGCTGGGCCTGTTTCATCACCAAGTTGACCATGGTGATAGCCGTGGTGCGATCCAGCTTCTCCGTCGGGCATTTGTGGTCGTCCAATTCGCCATACAAGGGTGAACACTTGATTCCGTTGATGTCGTACAGGAGCTGACATATGTCCCATTCAGTTTCATCATTGACACCGATAGCAAAAAGCTCGGACCTCATCAGTTTTAGGAATTGCTTGTGAGACAGTTTGCACATGTAGCGAATGCCCAGGCATTGATGAACAGCTCGCAAGTAGTTCACTCGATCTTCCGCAGGGGTCTCGAACTCCTCCTTCTCTTGAGACATGGCTTCCTTTACAAGTGTGTATTGCAGAATCCAGCAGCGTACCTGCATCTCGCGCAGTCGATCCTTGAGGCTCTCTAGAGACTTCGATAGCGCCCCGCGGACCTCTGGGCCTGTGGTCACTCCGACGCGAAGTAGATCCTCATACAATGAGAACCCGTAGAGAAGTCTAGTCAGAGAGGCCACTGCGGTCAAGGAGGCCTTCAAATGCTCCATATCAAAGCACTCGTATGCTTTGTCCGTGTCGAGCAGCACGGCTGTTACAGTCTTGTTCAAGATGCCATCAAGCGACTTCAACCACCGAAGGAGGGTGATTTGACGGTGCTCACTGGGTTCGTCAGACTCAGATGAGATCTGAAGCTCTTTCATTATGATTTCGATGCTGCGCAAGTAGCAAGAAATGACCTTGGGTGGATAATCAATCTTCTTGTAAGCATCCTGTAGTCTTCGCCAGAGGAAGAGTCTCAGCGTGGCATCGCCGCGATCCAGGAAAGAACTCATTTCAGTGATTTGAGAATTGGGTTCCAGTGGCTCGATCCCCTCGTCCATACCCTCGAATTGAACAGACGCGGGCTCAAGAATAGGTTCAATGGTCTCAATGAGATCCACGGGGTCCTCTGAGCTGGGGTTGAAGATTTTCATGAAGAAGTCCATGGACTTGAGCTTCGAGATCTCTTGGTCAACGGCCTCGGAAGACAATTCAGGCATGATCGCATTGTTCACAAGGCCAATTACTGGGTCTTTTAAGCGCTCAAAGAGGAATCTTAGCTCCTGAAGACAGAGCAATACATGCTCCCGGTGGATGTCACTGGCCGTATTGGAATGAAAAGTCGATGCCCATATGTGTCGCAGGGCAAAGACCTCCTGGCAGCTTGCGCTAGCGTGGCTGTGGTCCAGGAAGTGTGCTAAAGCAGTACGTGCGAGGAGGCTCCATCTCCCCAAGCGATCGCGCTGCTGAATTCTCGTTCTTCCATCCACCGCACTATTAGGATTATTAATCGACGCGTATATGTCAAGGTGAAGTTCGAAAAGTGTTTGGATCATTTCTAGGTCAGAGAAATGAGCAAGCGTGTATGAAAATGTGGAGTCAGCTTGACCTGTGAGAATCTGATTCTCAAGGCTTTGGAGCTGTTCGCGCATGCTTTCATAGATAAACTCGTCTTGGTGCAGTATCAGCTGCACCACAGTCTCCTTCAGTGAGTCTGGCCACTGCAGTGACGTATAGGCGGACTCCATAGCGGGCCACTTCCGTGGCACAACATGATCCATCGCATGCTTCGCAAATCTGGGCATGAACAGCGCTTTGAGCCAGGCAAGAGCAGCATCACGAACATGCAAAAGCTCATCATTGACGCTCGTGGTGAGTCTGAATAGTCTCTCGTCGTCAGCAAGAGCCTGTTTCACCCCCAGCTTCCTGGCCGACTTCCTCGAGTGCTCCAAAAAGATAGCCAGCCCGGAGTTTCCCATTCCTCGAATATCCTGAAGAGTAGACAGGCTGTCGGGTTGATAGGTGACCTGAGATCTTGCTTCATCCCAGTTTCGGAGTGTGTCTAGCAAATCCCCGACCAGATGCTGGCCTTCGTGGGACTCGTCAGCCGAGATATCAGTCGACTCTTTGCGATCAACCATCGCCCGCACGGCTTTTCTGAGCTCAACAATGTCGCTGAGATCTTCGACGCCGAGCTTGGTCAACAAGGGGCCCACAGCAGACTGCATCCAGTCATCAGCCTGCACAAAACCTTCGAGGCGGTCATCATAGAACTTCGCATAGTCAGCAGCCAGGTCCACCGCCTGAGAAGAACTATCTGCGTGCGCGGTTGACTCTCGAAGCCGCGTCCTTCTGCTCTTCGCCCTCAGATTATCGACATCATCGGGTTGGAAGAATGCAGACGATCGCTTGCGACCTCCAGTCAGGGGTCTTGTACTGGCCTCTTCCACGTTCGCACTGCCAGGTTGATTGCTCGGACCCGGGGGCTCTGATGACTGCGTCTCTAATGATTCCATGAGCTGCTTCTCTGCGCGTTGATCGATGGAGGAATGGTCGTCGGGAACTTCCGATTTCACTCGAAGAGGGGCATCTGTAGCCTGCTCAGATCCGGCAGGCGCACGGCTAGCTCGTTGCCTTCTAGAGTCGGCCTCCTCTGCCGGCGGATGGTACACAGGAATGGCAACCTCTATAGTACTCTTCAGCTCGGGACTGGGAGCTGGAAGCGATATCTGGACCGTCATTCCAGGTTTGATCTCTGCCACACCCAACTCGTCATCAATGAGCGACTGAAGTATAGCTTTCCCTAGCGCAGCCCATGTAGGGCCGACGGGCCTGATTTCATGACGTGCGCTCTGCGGGGAAAGGCGAGACTTTAACGCCTGGAAATCTTCGACTTGTTGTGGAAGTGCCGGAAGGTAAGGGAAAGGATCAGCCTGCCTCCTGAGGAATTTCAAAAGGGCTTTTTTCGGCTTCTTGAGGGGAACTTGGGACACGGAAAGTCGGTCGTGCACCGACAACAGCGTTTCACGTAGACGCTCCTCCGCGAACGTCTCCTCCAAGCCTAGCTGCTCCGTGCGCACTTCCAGACGATTCTCATCATCTGCTAGAACGCTCTCCAGACAGTACCGCGTGAGACGATAGCTCCGCAGCGTGCTACAGAGCCTTGCGCTCTGTCTCCAGAGGTTGAGGTCGGAGTCATCGCGCTCCAGCGCCTCCGCGAAGGCTGCTAGAGCGGCGCTGGCCTGTTCAGTGACCTGGGACGGTAGATCCCCAGCATCCTGCACATCAGTAGTCTGACCCTCCAAGGCCGCGCGCAGAGCGTCCAGCAGGAATTGGCCGTGGTTCTTATAAGCCAGGTAGATGGTCTGCAGCAAAGTGCTCGACGTGGAGTCATTGATGTCGAACTCCGCCAGCGCCTCTGCAGCTCCGGAGCCTGCAGCAAAGTCAATGGGGAGATCGGAGTCCTGCAGGTTGGCGCGCTGGTAGTCGGAGATGGACTCAGGATACTTGAATATCTCGGAGGTTAACAGGGCATCATAGGCCTCCGCGGCCTGCGCATAGAACTGCGGGCCCTGGGAATGAAGCTTCAACGCATTCTGGTACAGTTTGAGCGCTTCCTCAATCTGAATTTCCTTCGTATCGTCGACCTCTTCCTCGATTAATTCATCGGGCTCGATGTTGAGCGCCGCCCAGCTCGACATGATGTCGGTGTGAATTTCAGGGTGCGCAAAGCTCCCGGACCGCGGTATGAAGCCTTGAGGCTGACCGGCCGCATCGCAAGAAGGTGCAATGGCCTCAGACAGCCCAGCTCAGAGCGGAGAGGGCGCTAGAGTCACAAGCGCTGAGAGTAAATGTAGCGATGAAATGAGATTGTGAAGGATAGCAGTGATTGATTGATGGAGTGGTTGTTGCACCTGTGGGTGGGTCTAGAGCGAGCCAGCCAGCCAGCCGCGAGTGACACGCATGGGCCGATTAAATCCAGTGATAAATCGCGCGTGTGCCCAAAAGGGAAAGGCGGTACCTGGCTGGCAGTTGTTGCCTGAGGTACTAACTCTGTACTATTTCCCTATTGATGATCGGCGGGCGCGGCCGTGACGACGACTTGAACGCCCCAGCCAGCCAGTTTCCCGCTGCGCCTCCGCTATCTTTCTTGCGTTCTTGCGTTCTTGTCTGTCGCCTGATCTCTGAAAAGGGCGTATCGCTTCCAAGACCCGGGGTTTTTATCTCGTCTTGCTTGTCCCCTTTCAAACAAGTGCTTGCGCCATGGTCGCGCCCGCAGTACCTGAGTAAGACCATTCATTCCCTCTCTCCCCACCCCCTCCTCCTCCATTTACGTGTTCTTGCGGACTCGCTATCTACAGCTCCATTGGGCCCACTGTGGTTGACCTGGCACTGACAACCATCCCCTGAAAAACTCTAGGATCTATGAGGAGGAGGACATCTACGCCGCTGTCGATGCACGCACTGAATCCCTCCAAAACCTGCGGGAATTAGGTCCGCCCGACTTGGTTTACTTGGTCAAACAACCCAAGACCAGTTCTCATCGCCAGGTACGTACATCGTCGATCGAACCCGGTCGGGGTGCGCAGAGATAACCAGAGCTGACTTCGCGGCAATCATACAATCACAGACCGGAGTCTATCACCATGTCACCGGGGTCGATGCCTCGTCGTCCGCCAGCTTGGCCGCCTATGTCAACACACTCACCTTCTCCCCGCTGGATAAGACACACAAAGTGGTTTCGGGAATCTACTGGTTCGGCCATCGGTCCAAGCATCTCCCAGTCCCAGTTGTGCTAATGTCTACGCAGCTGTTACAATGCCTTCTCCCACCTCGACATGCGCGTGGAAGTGAAGATCCCGGGCAGTCTGGAAAGCTACTGTATCGACGAGCGGGGCGACAAGCGAGTTGCGACGGAGGCTTTGTGGTTGGAGACCTTTCTCTGCGGGATTCTGAGAGCATATACCTATGCGGACGATGGCAGTGGCGATTCAATTCGCAAGATCGTGGGAGTCCGGCGATTCAATCCCGTGACGAATACGGAGATGGAGCACAAGTTTTTGGACGCTGCGGAGAGACTGTTCTTCCTGGGTATTATGCCCTCCTGCCTATCTCTCCACCGTGGTACATCGCTAACTCCGTCGTATTAGGCCGACAGCTGAGTTCCGATCCGGAGACGCAAGTGCCGAACACTGTCAGCAACCATCTGACGTCGGGTCTATTGAAGTACATCCAAACCACGGGACGCTACACCTCGGGCATCAACCTGTTTGAGAAGCTACGCACACGCGACGTCGAAGTGTCGTCGCTGCTGGCCAGAGTTCTGATCATGGCTGATGAGGAGGTGCAAGCGGTGAGACTGATTTTCGACGCTTTACAGGATGTGCCGATGGACTACGCCCTGCTCGACTGCCAAGCAGCGTTCTGCCAGAGCAAAGGCGAGGGCGAGATGGCCTTGGAGTGCGCCAAGCGGGCGGTCACCGCTGCCCCCAGTGAATTCAGCACCTGGGCGCGACTGGCCGAAGTGTACGTCGGTTTGGAGCAATGGGATCTGGCGTTGTTGACTCTGAACTCGTGCCCCATGTTCACATACCAAGATAAAGACACCCCGCGCATGCCTCAGCCCACGCGCATCATGCTGCCTATTCTTGCCGAGAGCATGCTGGAGGAGATTGATGAAGGCCAACCGCGCCAGGGCGACCCTGCCGACTATGTCCACCCCTCCCTGCGCCGACTCCACGCGGCTAGCTACCAAGGAACCTTCCTGAAGGCCTACAACCTCCTGACCAAGGTCGCGGCGGCCATCGGCTGGGACCAGCTCCTCAAGATCCGCAGCGAAGTGTTCGTCATGGAGGAGGAATACCGCGTTGAGCGCCAACATTCTACCTCCAAGCACACGCGCAGCAACACGCGCACCTCCGCGGAGGTCAACGGAGGCGACGGGCAGGAGGATGACGATGACCACCACCACCACCACCACAACGACGCGAACACAGAAGACCGCGAAAAGGAGGCCGAAGGCTCGCCCAACGGCCTCCAGGACGAGCAGCTGGAAAGTGCGATCGAAAAGCCCGAGCAATCCATGGCATCCGAAGTGATCAAATCCGGCAACGAAGATGTAAGTCGTCCCCTTGCCACCGATTCCAAAAAAGCACCCCCCTCCTCCTCGCAGATACTAAGACAAAACTCCCCACTAGCCCGACCCCTCCCACTCCGCCTACACGCAATTCCGCAACAAACGGCTCTGCGAGCGCTGGCTCGACAACCTCTTCATGGTCCTCTACGAGGACCTCCGCATCTACACGATCTGGCGCACGGAGATGGCGCAGTACCGGCAGCAGGCGATCGAGTACAAGAAGTCGGCGACGGAGTGGGAGATCCTCGGGGAGCTGGCCGAGCGGCTGCACCACTTTGACGAGGCGATCGAGGCCTACCAGCACGGCCTGGCCATCCGCTTCGCCCCCAAGGCCATGCGCGGCGTGCTGAAGCTGTACGAGAAGAAGAACGACACCCGCGGCATGCTGGGCGCGTTGATCCGGCTGATCGCCTGGCAGTACCGCTGGTATTCCGAGGTATGTCCCCATCCATTCCCCCCCCCCTCAGAAACATAAGCTAATACCTCTGGGGAAAAAAAAAGTTCTCCCCCGAACTCCTCTTTCTCATCCGCAAACTCATCGAAGACGAAGGCGCCGTCAAGGTCCGGAGTATCGTCCAGGCCACCAATCTCCCGCAACCCGTCCTCGACCTCACGCATCAGTACTGTCAACTGTGCGCGACGTTCCGGAGCAGCGGCAGTGATGGTTAGAGTGTCTGGGACTCTGAAGCTTTTCTGTCTGTTGCAGGGGTTTGGTTTATGGGTTTCCCCGGTGCGGTGCAGGTCAGGGAGATTCGATGCAAGGGGTTTAAGTAGTGGATGGAAGGAACGGATGCGGGGGATGCGGTGCGGGTGCACAGTGTAGCGAGCGAACTGGATGAACCGTGTAGGGAGGGAGGGAGGGAGGGAGGAAATTGGAGTGATACAACTCATATCCACCACACCACAACACATTCAATCATTTGTATGACTTATGTGATTCCTGTTCGAGGTGAAACAAATTAATTCAGGTTTTTGAGGTTGGTGCCTCGTCAAGGCATTGTAGTTATGCGCTAAGGTCATGCATGTCTTGTGTGGACTTTTGCTTAGCGTGATGAGGAAGACGTCTGTTGCTGTCGATTCGCTGTTTGCTCTATCCAGGATCCTGGAGCTTTCATTGTGGGTATTGTGCTTGATGGGTTGGTTGTATGATACTCTGTGCCAGACAGCAGGAGGGGAAGGATGGCTGCCAGTACGTGTAGGGTATACTTCCCGTCTCCCGTCCTAGAGCAGTCAAGTCAATTACATGGTATTGAGTTATTATCGATTGCTCTTTCTAAAAAGTCCCAAGCTCGGGGTTCATACGATCTACCAAATTCCGAGGCAAAACAACAATTTATCGTCGCAACCAGCGAAATTAATGATAATCTGAAACTACCCAGGGGGGCTCTTCATCAGCCAGCATAGCAATGATAATACCCTCAAATAGAAATCAACCGTGTCGCAAGCAGATAACGATAATAGCACACGGGGCTGAAAATCACAAAGCATCTTCGAGATCAGTCAAGATCGCTGCCTCGGGTAGAAGACGAAGTGATATAGGGCACAAGAACAGTGATATGATCACTCGTCATCGCCCTCGATATCCACCTCAGGCTCCTTGGGAACAACACCTCCCTTGGCCTTCGCGGCCGCCTTGGCGGGCCCACTGTCCTTAGCGGTATCATCTTCATCTTCGAGGTCATCATCAGCGAGCTCTTCCTCCTCTTCCTCCTCCTCATCGTCAACGCCGTTCTCGGCATCGTTTTCGCCGTTCTGTTCAACCTCCTCCTCTTCCTCCTCCTCGTCAGCCGGAGGAGCTGGAGCGGTCTTTCGTTTCTTGGGCGCAGGGGCTGTCAAAGATAGGAGATTAGCGCAAGGTCATACTTTGAGTTGATGTATCACGCTGCTTGGCTCTCTTCCTGGAATCGTAGGAACAAGATATGGATAAAAGTGAAATATACCTTCTTCTTCAGGCTCTTCAGCCTCACCCTCGGCTTCCTCGTCAAATTCCTCCTCCTCTTCCTCGCTGCCGAGGTCGCTTTGCTCTACCTCGGAGTCTTCATATCTGCTGACTTGTTAGTGCTTGGTAGACATCGTGATTGGCAGTGATGCGGTGATCTTTCGGCAGGGATTTAGAAAAGCGCGCGAAGACAAGGGGAAGAAAGAAGCGAGGCGCTCATGCGCCATGAATGGGAAAGAGCAATGAATGCGAATGCGACATGAGGGAGGAAAAGACTCACTCCTCTTCTTCCTCGCTGTCTTCAGGAAGCGATTGGAGCTCTTCCTCTTCCTCGGCTTCTTGCTTTCTCTTACGAGTAGACATGATGTATGATGATTAGGATATTGAGAAAGAGAAGAATGGGTCAATTGCGCAATTGCGCAACTAGTGGATGAATTTGTATTGAGGAGAATTAATGGTAGAAGGACAAGGAAAGGTCCCAAGGGCTGTATGGGTGTATGGAAGGGGTAGAGAGAGTGTGGGAGAGTAAAGTAGGGAGAGGGAGAAGAGAGAGAGGGGGGAGAGCAAGCTGGGGAGTGAGAGAAGTATAAGAGGGAAAAGGGCAGAGAGAGAGAGAGAGGGGACGGCCGGCAGGGAACAGAGGAAACGGACAGCCAGCCAGCCAGGACAAGCCTCCTCACAATCCAAGGGAAGGGGGAGAGACCCAGTTTGGGTGAGGGGACAGTCCCGGACAAGGGAATGGATGAGTGAGCATTATTTCGGTCAGTCAGTCAGCCCGGCAGTTCGTCAGCCCCAAGCAGCAGCAGCAGCAGCAGGAGCAGCGCAGCGGCGCGAGAAAAGCGCGCACTGGGCAACCACCACAAGCTAAACAGGAAGAAGAAAGCTGCTGCTACTTCTGCTACTTCTGCTCCAGGCCTGGGGCTCTCGTTCCCGTCGCATGGCGCGCGTCGCGTTAATGGTGCCGAGGCCGTGCGCCTAGAGGTTCCTGGGCAAGAGCTGAGTGACTCCGCAGTGATGACATGACGACTACCCTCGCGGGAATCGCTGCTTGGTCGGTTGGTTCTCAGCTCGCCATGGAACGATAGCACTCCCAGGGACTTGAAGTCCCCTGGATCTGAAGAGAGCTTGACATAGGGATCAGTGGGAGGTAAGAGGAAATCATGGTCGAGTGTTGAAGAGAAAGAAATAGGAATAGGAAGAGAGTAGGAAGAGAGTAGGAAGAGGAAGAGGAAGGATGGAGTGAGGGGAGGGAAGGGCAGGGGAGAATGAAGATGGCGGGTGAATGCCGTATGGTAAGTGGGGTGACAGTACCGAACGGGGCGAAGGTGCACAGACACTCCGGGGCAATTGCAGCCTGTGTATCCGTAATTAACGGTCAACCTTACCAGGGCGGTACCGGCAGTGGCAGTGGGCTTAACTCGTTCTCCGGACGTGGGAAAAAAAGAAAAGATTCGACTAAACTCATGATGTCAATCTCTTGTCACACTCACTCACTACTCTTCTATCCGGCTATTACGCAGCAGCTTACGCGAAGGGTAGACTAAGTTACTGCAGGGGCATTCTAGAGTGATTCTACCAAGTACAGTACCATACATAGTACAGCCAACTCAACCTAACGTAATGCGGACTCTGTAGACTTTTAGAGGCTAGTGCAAGCTTACACAGTACTGTAAACAGACTACCTACAGACTCCAGTACTCCTCGCGCCCCAGCAACTGAATCAGCAGCTATTCAGCTGCTGCCTCGGGTTATTTACATTCCATGCCCTTCTTCGTCCACCAAAAGAGTTCCCAGAAAAACAAATGGAAACCATCATAAGCTCACCGTGCTACCAAAGAAGTTACCTCCAACAAAAAAAAAAAAGAAAAAAAAAAGAAAAGTAAAGAAGTACAGTACAGTACATCAGAAACGCCGTAGCACAACTTACACAACATCACTGACTAGAATTAACAATTCCCCCAGATCCCAAAACAGTCAAGAGGCCAGGGGTAAATCCCCCACCCCCCCGTCCGCCCCTTACCCTCCCGAGCCAGATCGCGCAGGGTTTCCCACACCTCCACAGCCGCTGCCCGGGATTAACCAGCTAGTTCATTATCATTCTTTCCCCGGTGCTCTGCCGTGTGATCGATCTTATTCTCCCCCATGAGTGGGAAAGCGTAAAAACCGAGCCAAGTCTGCCGTCCTGCGCTGCGCCGTCTGCTTCTTTTTTTTTTTTTTTTTTTTTTTTTTCTAAGGATCTGTGGAATAATCCTTCGGGAAGAAATCGGGGGGGGGGAAGTGGTCGCCGCTTGCTAACTATGAGTATCTTCCGTTGGTCGTGATAATGGCTAAAACGTCGTTATCGAACAGGACCAACAGCGTTTGTGGAGAATGCGATGGCGTTTGACTTCCTCGCGTACCCGTCAAGCAGGGGGATTGTTCAACCTCGAGGACTGCTCCCCGCAAAGCCGACAACAATGGACCGTGTATTCACCTAGATGAAGCCCAATATGTATATATACAGTATCTCTCGTCTAGCGTCATGCGCTGCAACCGCATCTACTGAGCCAGAAACTCAAAACTCGCCATGCTAGGATCCAGCAAGTTCTCATCCAACCCAAACCCGTACGTGCCCACCATATCGTATATCAGATCCGGCGGCGGAAACCCCTGGGCCATGGCGTTGGCGCCCCCGGGGACATCGCTGCTCCCTTTCGCATCGGTGGCCGCGGCGTCGGCCACAGCGGTGCCATTCGCGTGCCACGAGTCCCACGAGTCGAACCGCTCCAGCATCTTTCCGAGTCCGCGGGCGATATGCCGCGTCAGATGCCTCTCGCCCGCGGAGACACAGTTCAGCAGCTCGATCACCCGCTCCACAAGACGTCGGACCTGGCGGCCGTCGAGGCTGAGGTAGGCCGAGTTCCAGTTGATGGCCACCTTGAGGAGGAACACGGCGGAGAAGGTGATCATCGTGTGCGTGAAGATCGGGACTCCGACTATTGCGTCCCGGATGTCGGGTTCTTCTAGCACCATATTCAAGCAGGCCATGGCGGACGCGATGGCCGTGTTGGCCGACTCTTTGCGGTCCATCGAGAAGACGGGAGTGTTGGACGGGGACAGAGCCCGCAGGGAAAGCGAATTCAGCTGGAATTTGGCGAAGTGGTAGTGCAGCACTACCCCTTTGGATGGATACGTTCGTACATAAGGGCTATCGCCTATATCGGGGGCAAATATGTCAGTCAGATCATAATGCGTGGTGGAGGCGAGAACCTACCGGATCGTGGCTGCCACAGCAGCCGCCATTGGTCGATGGCCACATTGAAAACTCGTAATTGACCAAAGTCTTCCTCGGTGAATGGCTGCTCTGTATCACTTCCAAAGGTCCGGTAAGCTTCCGTGAGGATCATGAACAGCGCCACCTGTGCCATAAGCCGGATATCGCCTGGCACGACCAAAGGCGATTGCAGAAATGTCTCGTAGTTTCTGATCGCGGCATCTTCGTGGATCACGGGTGGTCGTCCGTACGCGATGCTGAAGTGGTGATCGCACACATACATCAGGTACCAGAGCTGAGCACGCTCGTACTGGTCGTTGTGACCACGCATCATCTTATGGTAGCTCTGGTGAAGCCCTAGCTCGGTGGCGATGCGCACAGCATGGCCTGATAGCTTCCAGCTCAGCTCCGACAGCCAGAACGCCCCGATACAGAGCGCGCGAATGTCATCCAAAGTGTGAGACCGTGTCAGCGACATGCTAGACACAAGTGATACATACTCGTTGTAGCAACGGTTCAACGTCTCCGTACGGTTCGGGATATGGAGTGCTGCAACTGTCAGGACGGCAGTGCAGAGAAGCGAAGAAGCTCGACGGACGGAAGTCAGATCACGATGAACCAGGATAATCCCACCCCAGAGAAGCTGGTTCATCGTCCTGCTAAAGTAGGCAAAGAGTTCTTCGGCCTCATGGAGCGAGATCAACCCGCGCGAAATGAAGTCCTCCTCCAGAAGTGTCACTTTGGGTTGTTCGATAGGATTGTTCCGCAGATTGCGCAGCTTGGTGACTTCGTATAGACTCCGCATGGGCGCTGGCACTAATTCGCGATCTTGGAGATCCGGTTCCTGCGAAGGCTCTCGGGTAACATCCATTATCAGGCCCGGTTCCGCCGATTGTTTGGTTGCGGGCGACCCATCGAATGAAGGCTGCAGGTCAGACTGAGACTCGGCAGGGCTGGTGCCACTTTGATTGTCACCGCCAGCGAACGATGACAGCTCTGAAAACCCACCCTGGCGCAAAAGATGTGAGACAGCCGCCTGCAGCTGTCGGATTGTGGCTGCAGCTTGCGACTTCCACCTGAATGGCTCGAGAGGTTAGTGTGAGCCGTACATTGACAGCCACTATGGTGTAAACCGATAGACACTCACATCACATCATCGTCAACAAACTTCTGGGAGAAGTCGTTGACCATGCATTTGATGCCACTACGCGTGCATTTTGTGCAGCTCGTCTCTCCTGCTTTGAACTCACAACGGATTTTATGTCGCTTGCATTCCGCGCCTGAAATACTAGTTTAGTACCTGGCATGTAGAAAGCTTTCCATAAGGCGGGGGTAGAGGCGAAGGCGGGGCTCAGCAGATATTGCAACCAGGGGAACTCACACGCGCGAGCTTTGGAGATCCTTGGGGCCGAGGGTCGGCCATCAGGGATAAGAGACGACCGTCGGCTATGCTGGGGTGGACTGTCGTCCAGATTGGCTTCATGTGAAGAGCGCTTCATGGTGTTCGACTACCGATGGATCGGGGATACTCCGGCATTATGCAGCCAACAAGGACGGGCAGTTGGCGAAGAGGATCTACAAGCGATCCACTACTCGGTTCGTTTATTGAGGGGCACAAACGATTGGAAATATTCTCTTGGAACATAGAGCTGGAAACCAGCAGAAATGGTCACAGAATGGTCGCAGAAGGAGAGAGACATTGACTTGAGGTGGGGAAAAAGAAGAATGGGAGGTGACGATGGCGGGTCAACCCCGCTTCAATCCACTCAACTCGACCCTGTTGATCCTCAACACCTCAGCTTCTGGGTTGAACTGCCTGCCATGGATATCGATGATAATACAGTAACTATCACTCTCCTCAAACTGCAAATCAAAATCTGCCTGAGTGCACCCGTGCCACCAACTGCGATTTCCCTGAACAACACCAATCCCCCCCATTTGTTGACATTTTTCCTATCCAGACAATGAGTCAGGCACGGGATCTGGGGAAAACACTGCGGGGTTCAGTACACGTATGTACGCCGCAAACTTGCAAATCTTCAACCATAACCTCCTTCTCCGTGTTTATTCAACTTAATCTCTGTCCACCGAGGACACGCTCCAGAGCTACTAAGCAAGCTAGCTCAAGTGGCATCTCCACTAACTAATGCCCATCCATAGTGGCTGATATCTCCCGATCTACCACCCGTTTTCGAGAAGACAACTAGCGCGTCTCGCCGACCAGCCTGTTCCCAAACCCAATTGGCCTCACACTGTCGTCCTGATAATTCTATGACACACAAGCGTTCGCCACGCTCAGCATGTGAACTCCTTAGAACAAGTTATATCTCCGGACAAAATCCGGGGCTTGTAGAGAAGACACAATCATTCTCTCGGAGTTGATGCGAGCCTGCGGAGGATAGTCCGATCATCATCGCATCACGTACTCCACCAGGAAGATACTTGCGATAATCACCGAATGACTGTATATCCATCTTCCGGCCAAGAACTAACTGGATAAATTGACATTTTGGCATTGGCAATATCATCATAGCGTATATGTACAATCTGCAATTCTCGTTTCCGTCAAACCGAAAGTGAAGAAGAATATTAGACATTCAGAAGCAAATCATGGTCACGTGTAAAAAACCCCCCCTCTTTCCCGGCATCGATCATCAACTACCCCAACCCCTCCATTGAAGTATCATTTTCCCCTCCACCTATTCAGATACCCATTTTCGCAAACGAAGAGGTGTCAAGGAACCGGGAAATACTTATTTCCAAACCTGAATCAAGAAAGAAACACCTTAGCAATCCGAACAATAGCGGGGGGCTTAGTAGCTCGCCCAGACCTGTCCATCAATAGCCACGAGCCGATTAAACAGCTGATTGCGGGTCTTCATGGCCGTGAGCTGATAGTTCTGCTCGGGAAGCACGCCGACCAGATTGAGGCCATCCACCACTTCCTTGCTGCCGACCGCCCATCCAGTCACCAGCTTGCCCTTCCAGCCCAGTCCCCCCACCTTGCGCATCTCGCGGATGTCGGTGACAGGCATGCTGAAGAGGACGGAGCTCTTGGAGCGGCCCGCCAAGGTGGGGTCGTCGACTTGGACCGACTGGTCGGTGGTGAAGTACAGCAGCGGCGGGGACTGCGACTGGTCGATGACGAGCACGCCGCGCTTGCCGCGGTAGCGGCCGTCGAACTGCACGGGGCCCGAGGGGAGGGTGATCTGGCCCTTCTTGCGGAGCACCCCGACGCGTCCCTTGGCCCGCTTCGAGCCCACCGCCGCTTTGGCCCGGTCCACCGCCAGCTTGCTCTCGATGCCCGTCGCCGTCGTGCCCCGGAAGAAGCCGAGCATCCGGGTCGCGAATCCTTTCTTGGGAGGGTGCGGGTGGATCTCCTCGTGCTGCGTTGAGTCAGTCTGCGGCTGTGGTGTCGGGGCAATGGCCGCGTTGATCTCTTCGTCTGTCGCGTCGAGGTTGATGTCCTCGTTGCGGACAGGGGCGGGTTGGTCGGGCGTGGCGTGCAGGGAGTGGGATGGGGGAGGGGCAAGAGGCGCGCCATTGGCTTCGCCGATGCGGAGGAGGGTGAGTGTGAGCTGGGCGTTGGTGGGGATGCCCTTGAGGAGGGAGCTGTGGCGGATGTGTCAGTGCATGAAATGATGTTTCCGAAGGTCTGGGAGGGAGGCATACTTCTGGAGCTCGAGGAGTTTCTCCCAGCGGGGGAATTCACGGTTCAGGTACGCCACTCCACGTCTGATGATTGGGTCACCGAAGAATGCAAAGCCCACGCCAAAGGTACTCATCTTGACGAACATGTGACTGGAGATGATGAGGGACGCGAGGAAGCCTACTGATAGCACGCTCGCCAGGCGGAGGCAT
This sequence comes from Aspergillus japonicus CBS 114.51, assembly GCF_003184785.1. Taxonomy (NCBI): domain Eukaryota; kingdom Fungi; phylum Ascomycota; class Eurotiomycetes; order Eurotiales; family Aspergillaceae; genus Aspergillus; species Aspergillus japonicus. The sequence goes on along the minus strand of NW_020291643.1, from coordinate 440,271 downwards.
GGAGTGATCATGGAGAAGGGAGGTGTCGGAGACAAAGCACTGCCGATCGTCAACCACAGATCACCTTGAGGACTCGTGAATACGAGACGGGACCACTTACTTGCCAAACCTCTCGTAGGTGTCGATGATATCGGCAAGGATACGCATGGCTAGGTTTGCAGCGTTGTAGACGGTATCCCTCATGGGCTCCTTGGTTTTATCGTGAGATTCGTCCGTGCTCTCTCCGTGGGCGGCCGTCTGCGCATCCGCTGCGCTGGTGGCTATCTCCATGGCATCTGGCACAGATGACTCAATAGGCGCATCTTCGGGGGTCCCCTGGTCATGTTTGCCGGCGACGCTACCCACGGCAACACTCGCAACACTAGTGATGAGATTCGAAGCCTCTCTTTCGGCAGCTTCACCCTTCATCTTCTCCGGTGCCCCCGTGATACTGTCGTGAGAGCCCAAAACACCTGCCTTAGGTTTCTGTATGCCCCCTGTATCCGTGCTTACCAGCGGAATGGGCGCAGGAGGGAACAAGATTTCGCGAGATTGGGGAGAGACAACCAGGACGAGAAGGACAGCGAAAAGCGTAGGCGCAAGGAGGTCAAGCATCCATGCAGCGAAGTAGACCTAGATTCGTGAGCCTGTCAATGTCATGCTAACCGAAACAGCCGTTTGACGTCAACGTACAATGCAGAACCCCGCTGTCCGGTTGCGCTCGCGCCATGAACGTAGCCTTGCAATATGTTTCACAAAGGCAGTCAAAGACACAACAATGCTAGTATAGAACCGCTCGAGGGTTGCTCGCAGTTTGTCAGGGGAAAACTGTTCGTCTTCCGCGCGGTTCAGGTCGAGCCGCTGGAGGGGAGCCTCCGGCAATGCTTTGACATAGTAGATTTGCTGCGAGAGTCAGTGGCCGGAGCGGAGCTTTCTTAAGATGAATCAGGATGACTACCTTGTTGAATCGTCGGATGAGCATCCATAGGTCTTCATTCGACAAACCTGAGACTACACGCTCGTGGATTTGTTCCGGCGGTTTGTCCCATCCAACGTCCGTGATAGTATCGGTATCTCCAGCCCTCTGGGCGAGCCCCTTTTCATCCTGATCTACTTTGGACAAGACATGGCTATCGGTCGGTCCGGATATGTCGGCAGTGGTGCGTTCAGCGTCTAGGATGCCTGCGCGACTGTTCTTTGTGCTGTAGGATACTTGCTGTACATTGTTGTTGGTGGTATCGAGTTGAGACATGCTGCAGATGGGGGGTCAAGAAGACCACACATTAGCAGGGATTAGGAACGGAGTCGAGCAGCATATGTTTGGGAGGAGAAACGGAGCTGGCGCATGTCAAAGGGCTTTTGAAAGCGAGTTGAGAGGTGGAGGGTGGGTAATCGACGTCATCGCATGAGCCAGGCCAGCCCGCAGATCGGAGAACTGGTGTTCCTGTATCTTGCTGGGGAACTTTAGCTTGATCTCACTGACATATGCGTACCTAATATAACTCCACTCTGTCTACTTACCGGCATTTGACTTTCTTTCGGCAGAAATCTGTTTCTAGTGCGACATTCCAATTCTTGCCTTCCGTGCAACTCGGTCTTGTAGTACAGGAGGTACAGTACCTTTGCCCGTGTAAGAGTATAGTCACCCGCGCAACCAATGGGAACTCGCGAAAACCAGGGGGTACAGCACCGCCACTAGTTGAGCCACAATTATATCATGCACCAGCCACAAGTGGCAATTCGCCGAAAGAGGAAATACGCGTGAATCTCTCGGCCAGCGCGTTGGAAACGAGGTTGACGTCCAAGCCGCAACGTCACGTCGCAGGGCCAGACCTTCGCAAGTGGCCACGCAAGCCGTCCATCGGAACTCCAGATGTGATGTGGAGATGACATGATTTCCTGCATCTCTTTCATTGGCGTGTCATCGAGAATTGCCGTATGCCCATGGGGTCTAGCTTTGCCGAAACATGAGCGAAACATGCGCCAATCCCCTGTTGCTGGGGTGGATCAAAGAATGGCTCGACCAGGCACGAGAGCGCAATAGCAAAGGAGCGATCGTGTGAGTAGTGTAGAGTGTATCAGATCTCCGTGGGTAGATATATTGACTGATGCTTGGACAGGTACAAGAAGGCTTATGATTCCATGAAAGCTTGCCCACTGGTCTTCCAGCATCCCTCGGAAGCCCAACAACTTAACGGATTGGGTCCGAAACTATGCGATCGCTTGACGGAGAAGCTCAAGGAGTACTGCGAGGGAAATGGCCTTCCCATGCCCGAGCACCCCCACAAATGTTGGTTCCATGCTTCTACGCTTCTACCGCCTTTTTGGATATTGTTTTCGTTCTAAGATCGACGGCAGCTAGGAGTAAAAGGAAATCCGACGAGGGGGGGACAACAGAGACCCAACCTGCGAAGAAACCTCGGAAGACCAAGCCATATGTGCCAACTCTGCGGTCTGGTCCTTATGCGATCATCTTGGCTCTCTCGACCCTGGAAGAGAATGCATCCCAGGGCATGACAAAAGCACAGCTAATTGAGACAGCGCAGCCACACTGCGAGAGTTCGTTCACAGCCCCGAGCGACTCATCCAAGTTCCACACTGCATGGGCGTCAATGAAGACCCTCCTTCAGAAGGAGCTTGTCTACGATTACGGCCGCCCACTGAAGAGATACGCTCTCACGGAAGAAGGCTGGGAAGTTGCCAAACGAATTAAGGCGGCTGCGCTGTCAGACCCGAACCAAAGAACGCTATCTTTCCGAGCTGAGTCTGTGAGTCTTTCTGATTACCTAGATCCTCCAGCCGTTTCCTCGATCACCTAACGAGATTTTTCTCAGACTCAGCCCGCTGCAAGCAATGTCCCCTCTGATCGCGCACCCAGCAATGTCATACCACCGGCTGTCCGGCAAGAAAGCATCGGCTACGAAGCACCACCTCAGAATCCCCGAGCTTCTCATGCAATTGATGCAGCGTTTGATGGAACAGTTACTCCTATCGTGATCCCACCGAACAGCTTCACAGTCCAGCTGGTCCTGGACGTTCGCGAAGTGCGGTCCTCCCGAGACAGGGACTACCTCGCCAACGAGCTCAGCAAGAAGGGCGTCACCCCCGAGGTGCGCGCTCTCGAGCTAGGCGATGTCATGTGGGTGGCCAAGTTCCACGACCCCACGTTCTTGTCTCAGTACGGCGAGGAAGGCGACGAGATCATGCTGGACTGGATCGTGGAGCGCAAGCGCCTGGACGACCTCATCGGCTCCATGAAAGACGGCCGCTTCCACGAGCAGAAATTCCGACTCCGCCGCTCCGGGATCAAGAACGTCATCTACCTCATCGAAGAATTCACCTTCAGCCAAGACCCCACCATCACCTCGAAATACAACGAGATGGTCGCCTCCGCCATCGCGTCCACGCAGGTGGTGAACGGCTACTTCGTGAAGCGCACCAAGAACCTGGACGACTCCATCCGCTACCTGGCGCGGATGACCTGCCTGCTGCGCAAGATGTACGGTACCGCGTCGTCCCACGAAGCACCACCACCTCCGTCTCACACCCTGGCCTTGATCCCCAGCCGGCAGCTGCCGTCCTCGGAGTCGTACCTCGAGACGCTCGAGCGGTTCCGCGCCGAGAAGCCGGGCACGACCTTCGCCGTGACCTTCTCGACGTTCTCGGCGCTGACCTCCAAATCCGACGTCCTGACGCTGCGCGATGTCTTCCTGAAGATGCTCATGTGCATCCGGGGCGTCACGGGCGAGAAGGCCTTAGAGATCCAGCGGCGGTGGCCGACCCCGCAGGCGTTTGTCCAGGCATTTGAGGCGTTGGGGGTCAAGGACCGGGAGAATCTGGTCTCGGATCAGATGCAGACACTCGTGACGCGGAAGAAGATCGCGAAGGTGCTGAGCAAGAAGATCGCTGAGGTTTGGGGTGAAGATGGATAGCTGTTACAGATTGGTCGTTCATCGGCATTGGACTTGGATGTATTGATATTGTGGCTGAGTTGGGGTTGGCGAAGCTGGAACGCTTGGCCTTATCAGGTATTTAACTTTGGTGTTTTACTCTCACGCAATAGAGCTAGACACTACATAGACACTGCAGCATGGAGAATTGATATTCATACCCCATGTTCGGCCCCACCTGATGATAGCGACTTTGCAATGCAACTATGCCAGACAGATCTCTAATTCGTCGTGGATGATCACTACGAAACCATATGGACGCACCCAATCGTCTGCACATAATATTCGATTCATCAGATCGATTCAAGTAACCATGATATAAGTCATCAGTCATTATCATACACCAAGAAACTCCAGCCCAAACCATCCACCCCGATTACTACCCCCCCCCCTAAGCTCTTCCTGCCCTGCGATCCCTCCTCACCGTCCACCTCCACTCCCCCGCCAACGCCAAACTACTACACACGACGGAGATACTACTCAACGCCATCGCCAACGACGCCCACACGGGACTCAGCCGCCAATGCGTGGCCACCACCGCGCCCGGGGCGGGGTGCTTCCGCCCGCTCACGAGCGGATAGAACACGCCGGCCGCCACGGGCACCAGACAGCAGTTGTAGACCAACGCCCAGGCGAAATTCCACTTCACCCGCCGAAAAACCCGTCGGCTGAGGCGCACCAGCTGCAGGATGGCGGCCAGGTCCGCGTGCAGCAGGATGAAGCTGGCGGAGTTGATGGCCACGTCCGAGCCCGTGGCCAGCGCGATGCTGACGTCTGCGGCTGTCAGGGCGGGCGAGTCGTTGATGCCGTCGCCGACGAAGGCGACGATCTTCCGGCTGGCAGAGCGCTGGGATTCGAGGTCTGCTGATGATGATGACGCGGGGTTCTGGATCGAGCGGATGAAGGAGGCTTTGCCGGCCGGGGTGACGTTGGCTTGCACGTGGGTGGGCGGGATGCCCAGTTGCGAGGCCACGGCCAGCGCGGTGGTGCGGTTGTCCCCGGTGCACATGTAGACGGAGATCTGGCGGCGGTGGAGCGCGTGGATGATGCGGGCGGCGGAGGGGCGGACTGTGTCGGTTATGGCGAAGAGGAGGGCCGGGGTGAAGGGGTTTTTTGTGTTGTTGGTATTGTTGGGAGTGAGGGAGCGGAGGAGGAGGATGGCGGTGGATTTGCCGGCGGTTTGGTGCTGGGTGAGCCGGTTGGTCAGGTCGGTGAGGCTTGGGTCGTCGGGGTTGGTGTTGGTGAGGGCGTGCAGGAGGCGTTGGTTGCCGATGGCGGCTTCGAACTGTTGTTGTTGTTGTTGTTGGTGGTGGTGGTGGTGTTCGGTGCCACTGGGGCTTCTGGTGGTGATGGTGAAGGTGCCTTTCATGCCTTGACCGGAAATTTCCTCGATCTCGTCGACGCTGGAGACTTGGGCGTATGGCTTCTCGCGGCAGAAGTTGGCGATGGCCCGGGCGATGGGGTGGTTGCTGCTCTCTTCCAGCTTGCGGGTGACGGTCCAGGCAATGGACATCAGGTCTGGGTCGGTGATGAGCTCTTCATGGTCAGAAACCTGCAGGCTGCCTCCTTCGGTGAGGGTCCCGGTCTTGTCGAACACGATCGCGTCGAGACGACTCGCTTCTTGGAAGGCTTCGCCGCCGCCTTTCACCAAAATCCCCTGTCGAGCAGCCAGACCGCCGCCAACGAAGAGCGCGGTGGGCGCGGCGAGGGCAAGGCCACAGGGACAGGCGACGACAAAAACCGCGATCGCGAACTCCAGGCTCCAGAACGTCCAACCGCCGCGGCTGACGTCGAGGTAATCCTCGGGAAGCGTTCCAGACAGGCCAAGGGAGAGCCAGATGACGAAGGTCAGAATGGCGATGAGGGTGATTGTCGGGACAAAGTGAGAGGTTAGGAGGTCTGCCACCCTCTCGAGGGGTGCTCGTCTGCTCTGGCCTTCTCGTACTACCGAGATGATTTGATCCAACATGGAAGAACTTCCAAGTGCAGTGACCTTGACATCAACGGGCTGTCCCATGTTGACAGACCCCGTATACACAGGGTCGCCCGCTGACTTGTGCACGGGTTTCGATTCGCCGGTCAATGAGCTTTCGTCGAACTGGTAGGAGCCGGTCCTGACTACCACGCCGTCGGCTGGGGGCGAGGCTCCGTGGGGAATGCTGACCACATCGCCGATTTCCAGCATATCGACACTGATCCGTTGGTAGCCGCCGTCTTTGGTGTCGGCTCCTGTTTCTGCGCCGCCCGCAACACTTTCAGAGACCTTGAGCAAGGCCTCGCTTGGTCGCAGCTTTCCGAGCGATGCAACTGCGTCACCCGTCTTGGCCTTGCTGTATGCCTCCATAAAGCGCCCTGCAAGGATGAACATGGTCAAGAAGACCACGGTATCGAAGTAGGTAGAGCTATGGGTGCTGGAGGAAGGCCCCATGGAGGCATCCATGATAAGCACAGCCAAGGAGGAGACATAAGCCACCATGGTGCCAGCGGAGATCAGAAGGTTCATACTACCGAAGCGGTAGAACCGCCGCAGGATCGGTACACGACTGCCCGGTCGCCAAAGCGAGTAGATCTCTTTCATCGCTCGCGCGTGGAATATGTCCGCACCGTAGAACATAACAGGTGTGGTCATGATAAACAGTGCCCACTCGAGGCGCGACGCATCGCCCGCCCACATTGGCTCTTCAAGGTACTTGCGAGTCGGATTGTTCGATGACACCAAAGTCATGAATACGATCCCAAGTAAGAAAGTGGGGATAGCCACTGCCAAAACAAAGATGAACCGAGTAAGGAGGCGCCGTCTTTCATGTCGTTGCATCGCGCGAGACCGGTCTTCCACACTCGGGGGGTGGTATACAGTGGCTGTAAATGACTCGTGCGATTTGCTGATGGTTTGCAGTATCGTCCTTACGGTGAGGGAGGGGGGTTCGGGCGTATATGTCACTGTGAGAATGGGGTTCTTGACGGAGAGCGCACCCTGCACCTTGACATTTGGCAGGCCTTCGACGGATTTGAAGATCTTCTCCGGGCAATGGTGACAGAACATGCCATCCACGTGAACAGAAACCGTTCTTTCTTCAACGATCTCGCTCTCCTGGGATGCGCCCTTGGGAGAAACACTGTTGATCGAAGCATCGTACCCTAAGTCTTCGATCTTTTCCACAATAGCGTCAATATTGTTACGGTCCTGAAATTCGACTCTTCCGCTGTGAGTTAAGAGGTTGATGGACACTTCTACCACGAAAGGCAGTTCTTCAAGCCCGCGAGTGACCGCGCCCGAGCAAGAACCGCACGTCATGCCGCTGATGGCAATTTCTGCGACGTAAGTCGGCGTAGGCCCCTTGCGTTTCGGGGGAACAGTCAGGCTCTGGACCTCATCGAGCGAAGCTTCAAAACCGATGTCCTCAATCTGCTCGACGATCTTCCCGGCATTCGCTCGCGGGCCACTGAAGATGACAGCCGCGCTGTTTGTGAGTAGGTTGACGGTGATATTCTGAACAAAGTCGAGCTGCTTGACTTCGTTGGTAATGCTGTTCGCACATGAGGCACAGCTCATTCCGCCAATGCTCACGCGCGCATTGAACTTCTCTTCTGGCGACTGCAACGAGCCATTCGCCGGAGAGGGTGACTGCGACGCCACGTCCTCTGTAGAACTCCCAGGCACTGGCCGCTGGGACACGCGCCCGGCGACCTTGTCGTTCGACGGGTCGGTGCTGGAATCGGCGCTGGCCTGGTAGCGCAGATTACCGTCCGACAGGTCGGCCTCAGCAGCAAGCCTCTCGAGCTCCTCCTGCCGGCAGGCATCGCAGTTCTCGATGTGTCGATTGCCCGGGGCCAAGGTTGCCGCATGCGCGGCACCGGGTTGCTGTTGACTGGGCCCGGCGGCGAAAATCGAGTCGCGGGGCAGCCACGCGGTCGTGTCAAAGTCCGCGACGACGGAACCCTTCGGCTCGTAGCTTGTAGCATGGTGCACGTCGAAGGAGGCATCAATCAGCGCTTTGGCCAGATCGGGCGGCTCCACGCCTGCAATGTGCATGACGCGGACTTCGTGCGTGAGGACGGACACATCAACCTTGATCACGCCTGCAATGCCCGATAGGACTTCATCGATGTAGGCGACGCAGGAGGCGCAGTGGATGTTGCTCACGAGGAATGTGCTTTTCAGTGACCGGGCGCTGAGTCCGGTCAGGGCGATGGCGCCGTTCCTCGTGGTGGGCTGCGACATGATTCATTCAACCACGAGGTGGCTGGAAAGGGAGGGGATATGTTTTTGGGACAATGTGTGCCAGAGATGTTTGCGGCTGGTGAGGAGGGGGAAGTTACGTGAGTCAGTTCATTCGTAATTCTCCGTGGTTGTCCTTGGCTCTTGGCTAGAATTGGAGAGAGATCGTGAGCATGGGCGAAGTGAAGTAAGGGGGAATAGAATTCTTAGAAAATTGAATGGAGACAAAGACGAGGAAGCATGGTATTAGTAGCTGTGGTAATGAAGTGATATCATTTATAATCATGGTTGGGGAGCAAGAGGCAACCTTGCGCGGTTTGTGCGCGGAAGACTCTGAAGCTCTAAAGAACGCACAAATCGCGCATTCCAGGACGAGGCCCGGAGATGATGTATGATGAGTAAGGGAAACTCCCAGACTGTAAGGCTGATTCGACCTGACAGACCAGTCAATTAGTTAAAAGGATACGCATGTTTATTGGCTAATGTATTCTGGATAGACCCGACATCAAAGCATGATTCTACAAGTTGCTTCTTAAAAACGGTGTTTGAGGTAATGAGGTACAGTACTCCTTCAGGGCTGAGTGGCAAAAAGCTTGAATGGATCGAGATCTGATTAGATCATCTATATTCTAGTCACTGGCCCGTCGAATTTATCCTACCACGCTAATCCTCATTATCTTTGTACGTGTACTCGATTATGCTGTAAATCGTGAATCATGAATTGTGAATTGTGAATCGTGATCAGGGAGAATATTAAGATAATCAAATCGCCCGCAAACGGGCAGAGGGTGGGTCGCGTCGACCAGGAAGCCCCTTTACAGACTAGCGCCATTGTAGGGTGTCATGCAGGATGAAGAACAGAAAACCCGAGACAAACAGTTGGACGGTAGAAATTAGAGAAAGAGATGATGAGCTAAGTGGAAAAATGGGACTATAGGAAAATGGGAAAATGCAAAAGAAGAAGAGAGCGGAAGGAGGATCGAACGGGAGGCATTGGAGCGTTTTGCAACTCCCAACGCGTGGACGCGACACGTGACCTTTCCGCTGGGCCACCGCGTCCTCCCCATCGCAATTTTCTTCTCACTCTTTCTCCCCCTCCATCTTCCTCCATCTCCATCAAAAAACCACTTATCGCGACTTTTACCACTTTACAACGCGTGTCGACACGTCTGATCCATTTCGCAATCTTGCGGAGATGCTCAACAGCCTCAACAGCCTCAACAGCATCAACAGCATCAATCTCCCTCACCGTCCCGTCGCACCCGAGTAACACGATCATCGGTGCAGCTGCAAGATCTGCGCGGAGTTACCCCGCACCTCCCCTTTCATTGTCATCCCTCCCTTATTATCCATTCTTCCCAAGCTCTCCCGACTCTTTCCTTACTCTCGATATCCCCGAACGCCGGCTGTGAGTCGGAACTCCGCTGCTCATCTCGACCATTAATCTACGCCTATTCATGCTTATGGCGTAACATCCAGCGCAATCATCAACCTCGTTTCAAGCCCCTTGTCCCATCTCCGCGGGGTAATTTGTCCTCACGCTTGATTCATCATGTCCGTCCCAAGACCTGGAATGCGGCCTATGCCGCCCAGAACTGGCCCCAGGGCGCCTCCAATGGGACGTCTGGCTAGTCTCAAGCCAACAGGCTTAACCCCGATCAGGCGGCCGCAGCCCATTTCCCGGCCTCAACCTGTCAGGCCGACTACTCATCCCAAGACGACGACCTGTCCTAACCCAGGCTGTCCGGCCCCTCATATCGTCGAGGATGACGGCCAGAAGGTCTGTTCCGGGTGTGGTACTGTCATTAGTGAGGCAAACATTGTCTCTGAAGTCACCTTCGGTGAAACGTCCTCCGGTGCTGCCGTCGTTCAGGGAACATTTGTCGGTGAAGACCAGTCACATGTTCGTAGCACTGGCCCTGGCCGGTTTCATGGAGGCACAGAGAGCCGTGAGCTTACGGAAGCCAACGGTAATCGTTATATCACGCAGCTGTCTCGCGCCTTGATGATCCCAGAGAGTGCCTCGAAGGCAGCCACCCAGGTGTTCAAGCTGGCTGTCGGCCTGAATTTCATTCAAGGTCGCAGAACCAAGACGGTTGCCGCGGTCAGCTTGTACATCGCCTGCCGTCGACAGGACGGCAACACGGTCATGCTCATCGATTTCGCTGATGTGCTTATGTTGAACGTGTTCAAGCTAGGTCGGACGTACAAGGCCTTGTTGGAGGAGCTGCGCCTCGGAGGCACCATCTTTCTCATGAACCCCATTGATCCCGAGAGTCTGATTTATAGATTCGCCAAACAACTTGAGTTCGGACCTAGCACAATGCAGGTCGCTAGCGAAGCTGTGCGCATTGTGCAGCGCATGAACCGCGACTGGATGACTACAGGTCGTCGTCCGGCTGGTATCTGCGGTGCAGCGCTGATTCTTGCTGCCCGTATGAACAACTTTCGCCGCACGGTCCGGGAAGTTGTCTACGTGGTGAAAGTCACCGAGATCACGATCAGTCAACGCCTCAACGAATTTAGCTCGACCGAGAGTGGTGAGCTAACCGTCGATCAATTCCGTTCGGTTCAACTGGAAAACGCACATGACCCGCCCTCATTTGCTCGGTCTAGAGAGGGTCGGAAACCATCGCGGTCCTTCAAGAGGAAACCCGCCGAAACTGCGGCTGAAATCGAGGGCGACGTACCGGAGGCACAGCAGCCGAGACGGGTTGATTCCGATGGCTTCGCGATTCCCAACCTTCCCATTGACCCGGCGTTGATGGCAAGCGATCTTAGTCAAAGACGGCCGTCGACTGCCTCTGTCACCAGTGACGCGACGTCCGAACTCGGCGAAGACGCTCAGGCAGGTCGCCCCAAGGGGAAAAGACCTCAACCGCCCCCTCCATCGGCCGAACAGATTGCGTCTGAAGAGGCGCTTGAGAATGAAATGGCCTCCTATCTGACACAGGGCTCAAATATGGTCGAAAGCACTGTCATTCCGCCCAAGCCAGCAGTGTCCGATAGCACCGAAATCGATGCTGCCGAGTTCGAATCAGACCCGGAAGTGGCCCATTGCTTGCTGTCGCCCGCCGAAGTCGAAATCAAGGAGCGAATTTGGGTGCATGAAAACAAGGATTACCTACGAGCACAGCAGGCCAAGGCTTTGAAACGCGCCCTAGCGGAAGCTGATTCCCAGCCTGGCGACGGCCGAGTCAACAAGCCCCGGAAACGCCGCAAGGGTAGATTGGGAGATGTCACGTATCTCGAAGGAGAAGGAGAAGATGGCGATGGACGAAGCACTCGTGCCTCAACCCCTGCTGAAGCGACTCGGCGGATGTTGGAACGCAGAGGGTTCAGTAAAAAGATCAACTACCGACTTCTGGATTCTCTTTTCGACGACGGAGGCGCTGATGAGTCCTCGAAAGCGAAGGCTGAGAGTGTCAGTCGAAGCCGAAGTCGTAGTCAGAGTGTGTTTTCTAGGCGCAGCGCTAGTATCGAACCTGAAGCAAATAGTCGGCGAGCTGGACTTGCAACTGCTTCGACTGCAGCGCCTTCTGTGCCTACGGTGTCGTCCACAGTGCCACCCGCAGTGCGTGAACCCGCACAGCAAGCAGCTCAGCCCGGCCCCTCAACCACCACAACAGAGAAACCGGCTGCGAACGAGGAGGCCCTGGGCCCTGCTACCGGTCAGAAAAATGGGTATTCAGACGATGAACAGGAGGAGGACGACTATGACGACGACGAGGACGCGGAGGATGGTGTCGAGGCGGCTTTCGCAGGACACTACGGAGACTACTACGACGAAGGAAGTGATTACTATGATAGTGACTGAGTTTAGACTCAGTTGCAGATCATCTTGGAAACAGATAAAATATCCAGGGCATGTATATAGAGCTAAAACATAGCTCCACTAGCTGGCAACGAACTAATAACTACCATTCCAGGTCTGATCAACCTATCTATAAATAGTAAGAACCAATTTCAAGCCTAAGCTGAGCTGAAGGACTAAATTGATTGAATGGATCTCAAAGCCCGTACTTTGGCCCAATATGGACTGAGATCCCTGAGGACTTGACCACCTTCCTGTTAGGTGAATATCACGTGAGACCGGAAAGTCTCAACAACAACAACAGCCTCGATCTTTCGTGTCTCCTGCTTGAGTCTGGGCCAGTTTCTGAAATCAGCCTTAGAGCTCAAAGGCTTGCAGCATGCATGGACGCAGTCTAAGCCTGGACGCCTCAAACGATAAGAGAGTAGCTCCTCGCCCATGACCGTCATCAAAGCGCCCCAGACTACAACACTGGCTTGTCGGCAATGAGAGGAGGCCTCGTCAGGCAGAGGAGCCCCCTCCCCCTCCCCAAAACCTTCCAAGCTATAGTCAATACCAAGGCAAGGGGTATACTACCTTGTCGGGCTCTGAAAGATGCTGCCAAGGTTCACATTTAGGCAGCTGCTCCATGGAAACCCTCGCTGGAGCTATACCTTCGCTCAACACTTTATCACTCCGAATGTTTACACTTCAAGTACAACGTCAACTCTGAATCTGATGACCACGATACCTTGCTGGTGATCTTTGGTTACACTCTCGCCTCCTTGAAACCGCGACTCCATGTCCAGATATAGCGTGGTTCCCAGTCGGAAGTCAACCTTCCGTGAGCCATGAGGAATGTGTGAGGCAGGGTTTCTCCTCGATACAGAATGCACGAGACAGCCGGATAGAATTACTGGATGTCACCATAATCGTCGTCTGACTCTGGGATCCTCACACTATGGCTCCTGCCCATCGTACTTTTGTGGTAACCCCGGTATAGAGCCGAACCCTTTGGTATGGAGGGTCGTCGCTCGATCTCTAAGAGGTTAGTATGACTTCAGCTATCGGTCCCAGATTAGCTACTTGCTCCAGGGAAACTCGGCCAGCAAGTCGTCATGCTACGTTGGCTCTCGTGCACCAAGTCCATGTGTCCCGGATCCACCGCCCACTCCGCGTTGAGCCCCCTTACTATCGTCGTCAATGGCAATCCGGTTCTTCAGGACTACATACGTATAAATACTGCTTGCGATATTGACGGTTGTGCTGATTGATTATCTGCGCTTGCTCAAGCTTGCCCGTTCCTATTCTGACTGGGATCATGGCGAAGCTCAACATCTATGGCCGAGGCTTCAGCCTTCGCATGGCTATCTTGTTCACTTGCCAGGTAGCGTTTGTTCTATTCGGTGGGTTACTTCGAACTGGTCTTGAAATGTGCGGTGCGCTGACCTGGCTCTTGGTGTTTTATAGGTTATAATCAGGGGATATACTCGGGGATTGTGTCAAATGAGGATTTTCTTGCCGTGGTGGACAACCCTGGTTCGGGCATGGTGGGATTCATAGTGGCCATATACAACCTGGGATGTCTGGTTGGGACGGCGATCTCTTTCCTACAGAGCGACAAGCTTGGATTTCGAAGGTCGATGTGGTTCTCGATGGCTGTGATTATGGTGTGTAAGTGTCTACATGTCAGTGACGAGGACTATGCTAACACGGGCGAAACCTTTGTCGTGCAGATTGGAGGCACAGCCCAAACCTGTTCCTTTTCTAGGACTCAGATACTCGTGACCCGCTTCTTCACGGGCATTGGAACTGGGGTGATGACAGCAGCCGTGCCGGTGTATCAATCGGAATTATGTGATGCACGGAAACGAGGAATGTATGTCTGCAGCCAGCCTCTTGCAGTCAGTGTTGGCATCTGCGTGGCCTATTGGTTCGACTACGGGTTGAGCTATGTCGACGGCTCCATTAGCTGGAGACTGCCGATTGCTTGCCAGCTTCTCCTCGCAGCTGGTGTGTCTGTTCTTATCCTTGGGTAAGCTCCCACTGCGTTAGATGTAGTTGCTGATCACAGTGATCTGACAATATCTAGACTCCCGGAGAGTCCCCGATGGCTGTATCGCCATAGAAGGGAGGACGCAGCACTGCGTGTGCTCTGCGACTTCTACGATCGGCAAGCGGATGACCCAAAAGTGATCCAGGAAGCAGAAGGAATCCGCCGGGCCATCGAGGCTGACAATGCTCGAGGGGAGTACAAGTGGTCTCAGATCTTCAAGAAGGATGAGCTGCACACCGGTCGACGCGTCTTGCTGGCCTATGGGCTGCAGTTCATTAATCAGATGGGTGGTGTCAACGTGATAGTCGTAAGTTGAAGCAGCTCGAAACCTCCACCACCACTACTGACCTCTTGCTAGACCTATTCGACAATAGGTAGAAACCCGACACTCATCAATACACCTGTGCGATAGCTACTGACACTTTGCCACCTAGTTCTCCAATACAACGTGGGCCTCGATGCCAAGCTCAGTCTATTACTGGGCGGAGTGATCGAACTCATGTTTGTCATAGGTATGTTCTCTCTCTTGAGACCATGATTGGGCCATCGGGACGAGGGCCGTTGACCACCTGCACCCCAGGCTCCTTTTATCCCACCTTCTACGCCGATCGCCTGGGACGTCGGGGCCCAATGATGTGGGGATCATTTGGCCAGTTCCTGTGCATGCTCTTGATCTCCATTCTTCTATCGTTCAAAGGTAAAAGAAAGCCCCAGCCTCTACCGTTCTGAAATGCCAAATCGGGCAAATGGTCGAACTATCAGGGATCCTAAATTCCGTCTTCCCAGGAACCGATCTCGAAAGAGCAACCGCCACGGCGTCAGTGCCATTCTTCTTCCTCTTCATGCTCATCTTCGGAGCCTCCATCAACTGCATACCGTGGGTGTACGGACCGGAGATCCTTCCCCTGCATGTCCGCAACAAAGGGTACGAAATTCTCCCGCCCTCAACCCCAATGAAACTGCACCCACCACATTCCAGCCGGTGGCTCCCCTACCAACTCAACTCCATCCCAGGAGAGAAGATGAGAGAACGATAACGAGAGCTATTTTTAATTCCCGCTTCTAGGTCCGCCATCGGTATCTCGGCAAATTGGCTCTGGAATTTCTTCGTCGCCATGATCGCCCCCGTCCTCATCAAGGATCTGGAATGGAAGGGGTATCTAATCTTCATGTGTTTCAACCTGCTCTTTGTGCCGGTGAGTTTTTCGTTCTCCCGTAGTTTTCTGGTGTGCGTGGTGTCCGGTCTAATGCGGGAGGGGCTGGGCCAGATCATTTATTTCTACTACCCTGAGACGGCGAACATGAGTCTTGAAAGCATCGACCAACTCTTCATGGATAAGAAGGCGTACCAACCGGAAGGATCGAGTGAGACTACCAAAGAATCGGTGACTTGCACGGAGGTTACGGAGATCAAGGCCGAGAGTTAGCTGATATCGAGGTAAGGTCCTTGAGGGAGTGGGTTAGATCTGGAAGGGCCTGTGTGGTGGGCGGAGACTCGGTGGGTCGGTTGGAGAGGAAGAGCTGGTCGAAGGTGAGATGTGAGATGTGAGATGTGAGGGTAGAGGATGCGTGTGGTTTTGTGTGAAGGGTCAGAGTTGGTTTGTCGTAGTTCAAGACAGTATTTAGCAAATCGTTTATATCCTGTAGAGCCAAGTACTAGACAAATGAATAGTTGCACCACGGTATACACCGAAATAACAGTTGTGAGGATGAAGCAGGGAGACGTGTACTTGGAAGTTGCTTCCTAGTCACACTCAAATCACCGGTGACCTTAGTAGCGGTAGCGTCCTGTAATAAGTAGAGGTAGTCTCCCTTGTCTATCATCGCTCAACTCCGCAACCACCGTAAAGAGCCTGAATGAACCGCAGAAAGTAGAGAAGGAACGAAAACATGAGCTCAAAGTTTGTCTGCTCCCCTTCCATTTATTCTTTACAGGCCATACTCCGCTGTCCCGTCCAGTTATCATTTTCGTCCGCCGCAAAGTCGCTCCCCACCCGACCCACCCACCATTCAGTTCATCATATATCACACATCATCAGTGATGGTCGCAGACAGATCTGCCGTAACCCTTCCAACGAGACTGCCCTTTCCTCGTTTTCAAGCGATGGAAATCGCAGCGAAAAGCTTACATGATAGATTCGGGGTGCAGGAAGGGCAGGAAGGGCTGGAAAGGAGGGGGGGGGTTGTCACTCACCACCATATGGGGTATGATTGTGCAGCATACAGTAGCGTACTGTATGTTAGTTGCGCACACTCGCGAAATTTACTCTATTGGATTAAGTTCTGCACTTGATTCGTTCGCTATTATTCTCCCCAGTCACTCATAACATGATGCCCGCCTTTTTTTATTAGTAGTAGAAAAAGCAAAGCTTGATCCTATGGAATTTGACCCTCAACGAGCTCGGGACACCTCTTCCCCCTCTCCCTTGTTGGCGGTTGGCGGGACAGCCCAAAGACCATGCTGCGTAGGGTCTTGTATGTTTTGTATACTCGGCCCCGATTGGTACTGTCCTGTACATACAGTACAGTCCTATCTAGGCATTCATAGAACCGTCTGCTGATGCACCAAGGGGAGAGAGGATTACATTGCCGCCCCCCCCCCCTCCTTTCCTCCTCCCCCACAGCACGGGGGTGGGGATTTCCTCCACGCTCAGCTCGCCTCTCGTTCGTTCACAAAGGCTGGCTGGCACCAAGCGTGGTGCACTGGATTATTTGTACGGTGTACGGAGGAGACTGTGCTGGATACGATAGATAGATACATACATAGAAGCCAAGCCCTAACCCAACCCGCCGCTGCGGAGGTTGCAGAGGCGCGGCGGGGTATAGTATCTGATCGCGATGGCCGGTGACGTCGGTTACTGAATGCTCAAACGCCAGCTGGTAGTCTCTATAGGGGAGTGCATTTGTCTACATGGCCGGAGAGAGGGAGATTCTAAGATAAGGGGCTGAGGTGGTGTAGTGGGGAGGTGTTTCGGTGGTCTAAGTTACAGGGTTGTCGTCGACGGGGAGGCCTTTTCGACTAAGCCCCCCATGCATGTGGTTGTTAGGGTGTGCTTCAAACTCCGCAGACCACACTACGTAGTCAGTCCGATTTCGAGAGCTGGAAGGGGCCAGTGTTGATACTAGGTTATCGATCTAACTAACGCTAGGGCGAAAGCGATAAACGAAGGGAAAGAAGCAACACAGGAAATCGTCGAGGCCCATTCTCAACGGCTGGCCGGCGGCCGGAATCCGGTCCGGCGGGTTGGCACCGCAGGACATCGCTCGATGGGAGAAATGATATGATGCTCGGTCGGACTGGGAGAAGTCCTCGCGATTGGACTGATCCGAATTACTTCCCAGTGGCTCATGAGATATGATTGTACTGAGTGCGACGGGTTGATTGAAGCGTGGGAATGAATTGGCATTACGGCGAGAATAAGTGGGAGGGCGGAGAAAGACGGACTGACCGCTCTTTCAGTCTCGCCTCGACCCAACCATCCCATCCCAGCCCAATCCCTCTTCCCCCTCTTTCATTTTCTACACAACTCCCAGTCGAGTCCCTTTCGTCATTTCTTCATCATTTCATATTTTCTTTCTGCTTTTCTCTTATGTCGGAAAATGGTGAGATCATGTCGGATGCTACATCACAGACATGTCAAGGAAATATCAACAAACGAGAAGGGAACGAGAACAGAGGAATCGAAAGGCAGATATGAAAAATACAGAGTCGAAATACCCATAACGGTCTCCCAGTCCTTGGGGCCATCCTTATCCCACCATGCCCCATACCGTCCAGTCCCGAGACGCCGATGTCCAAGAAAAAAGAGAAGAAAAAAGGAAAAGATTTCACAAACATATATCAATAAGATACGGACGGGCGTGATCGAAGAGAGGAATATCAAGTGCTGCCCGAAAACATGAGAATTAGGTTAGTCAGTCGGTGGTGCTTTTGCGTTCGCCGATTATCGAGGTCGTTGAATCGGTTTTCGGTCGGTTGGTATGCAAACTTTTCAGGGGGTTGTCGTTGTTGCTGACCGGATGCTGCGCTGGCTTTACGTGTCAATCTCCATCCCCGTCCCCATTCCTACGCTGCTGTTCAATCCAGCACCAAGGCCGGTGTCAACCATGGCGGGCTGGGCACAGAGGGTCTGCAAGAGAGGTAGACCAGGCTCCTGCTGAGTGGCCCCAAGGAGATTTTGCGAGGCCGCGGAGGGAAGGCTCTGAGCAGGCCGGTCGGAGGCGCTGAGAATCTGGGTTCCTTCGAAGACGATAGGGTTGGACCGCAGGTTCTGGAGGCAAAGGTCCCAGTTAGAGCCCACCAGTTGACCCTGGGTGAGGTCATCGCTGAAGAGGAAGAAGGCAGGCACGAATGCAGGACCCAGAGGCGTGATCGGGCGTGCGGTCACGAGATAGGCGTTCAATGCTCGATTCTTCATGAGGATTTCAGAATCCAGGAGGTATGCGGAAAACTGACGATCGATGTACTTCTTCCAACCACGCACTGCCGCCGCCATGTCCGAGTCCTCAGTCACAATCCGCTGCCAACTGATACCCAACATGCGGGTAGCGTCGTCGACTGTGGGCTCCTCCGGAGAAAGGCGCGAGCTTGCGGGGAGAATGCGGCGATTGTCGTCGGGGTTGCTGGCATCGTTGAGCCGGCTTTGAATGGAGGAAAGGGTGATATCGTCCACAGTCGGGGCGGAAGGATCGAGGCGCTGAGACTTGCGACTGAGAGGATCAGCTGTGCCGGATTGGAGCATCTGAGATCGAGAGGACACCGGAGCAGAATTGTTGACAGTTTTCTCCGCAGTCTCCTCGTACCACGTGCCGGTTTGACTTTCGGCAGAGATCGCCATCTTGGTACGAGGATTCAGCAGAACCATACCCGGGCCGTAAATGGGGGTTTCCGCTGCCTGTTTCGCAGGAACTGACGCTGGTACAACAGGTCCGCCAGAGCTTTGGACCTCATCGTCATACCCGACATCATCTCGCGACCTCTTGCGGGAGGGTCTGGCAGTGAAGGTATTGGAGGAAGTTGCAAACGCATGGGTGCCATTCGCGAAAACCGGCCCTCTGCGTGCATCAGCGCCAGGGTTGAAGCGGGACTGATGAGGATATTGAAGGAAAGCGTGTTCCTGGGGAGGGGACAGGACCATGGCCGGGCCGTCGGAGAGGCTGTTGAGCATCATGGGACACATGATGCGTAGGGGATCGCCGCAGAACGCAGGAGACTACGAAAAGAGCTGGAAGACGGAATCTGTTCTGTCTAGTGAGCGGGACCCAATAAGTTAGAACCACCTGTTTGAGCGCAAAGATCCGAGCCGTGAAGGGATCGAGCCCTAAGTGAAGGAGGTAAGGTCGAACAGGTAGGCCACGAGGAGATGGTGTAAGGAAGAGATAGGATGAGGGGAGGATTCAAGGATCAGATCAGAGCAAAGCGGGATTGAGAGGGTGCGGGTGAAAGTAGTAAAGGATGTGATGAGTTGAGAGAAGGGAGAAGAGATGGATGGAGGAAGGGAAAGGAAGAGAAGAGGAAGAGAAGACGACGGGAAGAGATAACAGAAGAGAAAGAGGGAGAAGGTAGGGTTATGCGAGACGGAGACAGGCGGCCAACAAGAGACGGAGAATCACGGGGTTAGAGGAGGAGAAGGAAGGTGAATGGATGAGTGGATGAATGGATTAAGCGACGCGAGAGAGAAAGAGGGAGAGGAAGTGCACGGGAGAAAGAAAGATGAGCTGCAGGTGAGAGGTGAGAGGTGAGAGGTGAGAGGTGAGAGGTGAGTGCGCAGTGCGCAGTGCGCAGTGAGTGAGTGCTAACTGCTGACTGCTGACTGCTGACGGATGCGGAACCAGCGATTGCAATGCGGAGAGATTCCAGGAAGAGCAGGATTTGCCTTGTCTCAGTTACCGTAGAATACTGTAACTTACGCACTGTAGTAGGGTGTTCTGCTGGGAGCAGCGCTGATCGGATCCGCGTGTGACGGTACAGTACGGCAACAGAGTCTGGGCTGCAGTGCGATCCACCCACCCTCGGATCAAGCAGCACAAGCAGCAGTAAGGACGGTGCCATTATTGGCCAATGGACAATTGCCTGGGGCAACCCATGCGAGTGGAGATCGTGACTGTTGGCTGGCGCTGATTGGGGGCCAGCTGTTGCTCCAAGAAAAGCCCAGTCCGCGCGTTGCAGCCCTGACTTGAGGTCCTTGCCGACGCCACCGCCTACCATTATTGGCCTGCGCCCTCAACTTCTGTGATTGGTGCACTTGCGGACAATCCACCGAGACACTTCCCGGCTCGGAGAGATTTTGCCCGCCGATCACCAACACCATCACCATCACCATCACCATCACCATGACAATCTGCTCAACACGAAAAATGGAAACGTCTATTTAGCTATAACAGGGTGATGCCTCATCATGTAGTAGAATATTGGGGGTGTCAAAAGGGAAAAAGGAGAAGAAAAAAAATGGTATAGTCACAAGAAGGTGGTGTCAAACACCACAAAGATATCAATGGGGAATATGAAGCACAAGAGGGAACGGCCAGACAGAGAAGCATCCAACTCCAATCCCTCCTGCGAATTAGGCATTTCCAAACATTTGTTCATCATCGCAGCCCACAGAACAAGACACCAAGCGAACCCCCTCTAAAGCTTTGAAACACCGGGATTCAGAAAATTGTAGAAAAAAAAAATAGAAAGGGAAAAGAAATAGTTCATAAGCACCGGAAGATGAGCGCTTCCGAGCCTTGAGCTGTGTCGACTAGGCACAAGCTACATTCCCCGCATGTGGCCGGCCCAGACAACCCCATCACCCTCCGGCATCTCCATCCCAAGCGGGAACATTATCTTAAGCCAATCGAAGCCATACATATCCAAACATGATTTTTTTTTTGAACAAACGGTTGATACCGGGGAGCTTTTTGGCCTCCATGTCATCGCCCTATAATCAGTCTGTGAGTCCCACATCGCAGACTGAACAAGGGACTCAATGACCCCAAGCAATACAACTATTGTGGGGGTAGGGGACTGCGCGTGAGTCCCTCTAAGCATTGCCAGCAGTGGCTCCACCGAGCATTCCCTTGACACTGGCAACCTGCTCGGGAGCATAGCTGGGAGCCATGGATCCCATAAGCAGGAAGAAGATCAGGAGACCGGCACCAATGATGATGAACTTGCGCTGGGCAGGGTGAGTGACACCATACTCGGCCCAAGCACGGTTGGCCTGACCAGCATACTCCTTGATCTTGTCGCCACCAAGCTTGTAGTAGACGAGACCGACGAGGGCAATGGAGTAACCGAAGAACTGGAGGCCAGTGACGGGGGTCTGCCAGATCATCATGGAAGCGACAACGAGGAGGATATCCTTGAGGACACCGCAAAGCGTCATCACAAGAGACGAGGTCTTGCCAATCTAGAGTGGGGTGTTAGTAGCTAGGCCATGTCGACAAGGACGATCGCGACTTACCAGGAAGACAACGGAAACGTTAAGGAGGAAAGCAACGACAGCATTGGCCAGCAATGTCCATACACCAACGTTGTAGATGTGGCCCATGGTCAGGTTGGGGACCTCGAGGAACAGAGCGGTGACACCGTTCATGACAGCACACACAGGAGCAAAGTAATAGAGAGACACGAGAGGGTCCATCTTGTACTCGGCAGAGCTGAGCAGGCGCTGGACCATGACCAAACGAGTAGCCTCGAAGATAATACCGCCGATCTGGAACAGGAAACCAATCATGACGAACTTGATCTCGCCGAAGGAGGCAATGACGACACCAACGACAATGATGCTCACGTTCATGAGCACCTTGTAGTTCACGGGAGCCATGCCCATACCCCAGGTAGCGAACAGGACAGCAACGGGTGTAGTAGCCTGAAGAATCCAATCAGCAATCCGATCGACCAAAAATAAAGTATATTCAAACGTACCTTGAGCATCTGGATGAAAGCAACACTCAGGTACAAGTATGTCACGTTACCGCAAATCAAGCTCAGACTGAAGAACAAGCCGATGGGAACGATAGCGCGGAGATACACGCGGCCAGTCATCTTGACCGTCTTGCGGCCGTCGAGCAGAGTGGTGGTGCGAGCGAGGAGTTGGGTCATGAAGGTCGCAAAGGCCAAGTGCCATGTCGTAAGGATGATAGGGAAACCTATGATGGCGCAAGTCCAGAAATTAGTCGGGGAAGTGCAGTGGGGAAGAACTCAAGGTAAACTCACGGAATTGGGCATAGTCCAGGATATGCTTGTTGAACAAGATGACACTGGAACTCAAGGCAATCCAGACGCTGATTGTTCATCAGTATCACTGCGCAGTAACAGCTTGGACTATTTGTTGAGCAACCTACCTGACATAGACGGCCGGGTGGAAGGCAGGCTTAGGAGGCTCCGACTTATCAACGGCAGGGTTGACAGTGGGCAGGGTAGGCTCCGGGCGAGAGACCTCACCGGAGGTTCTGACCTTTTCACCGTCGGAACTCATGGTGAAGATTGGAGTCTGGTCGGATAAGAAGCGTTGAAAGTCGAATGGGCGCGGCCGTAAAAGGCTGCTTTGTCCAAATTTCGCAGATGCCACGGGTGATAATTAAAACAAGGGAAAAAGAAAAAAGGCGAGCGAGGGCAGCAGGGAGAGGGTCTGCGGGTTAAGATGATTGTTTGTTAACGAGTGAGATTGGAGTTGGTCCGAATAGCGATAAGAAAGAAAAAAGAACTGAAAGGCAAGGGGAAAGACGATAGAGGTGTGAAACTCAATGTCTGAGGATGGAGGGAAGAAGAGAAGAAGAGCGTGGAGGAAGAGGGGAGGGGAGGGAGGCAGGGAAGGGGAGGGGGGTAGTGGAAGAGAGCGCGAGGAGAGAGAGTAGAGAGAAGGCTGATCAAACCGATCGAATGGATTGGGGTACGTATGTGTCTGGCTTGTCCGTCGAATAATAAGGATGATATGGGATGGGTGGTTCGGAACTGGTTCGGGATGGGGGAAGATTCAGGGAGAGAGGGGGGGGGGGGGGGGCACCTACGGCTTGTTTCTTGTTGGTTCGCTCCCCGGATAGGTGTGAAGCTGTGAACACGACACGGAGGATTGAATCTTAGGAGGGGCGAAAGGGTAAAGCAGAAGAGAAGAAGAATAGACGAGGAAGAAGATGAAGAGTAGAAGAAGAGCACTGAGACTGAGAGCAGAGAGGGCTGGCTGGGCTGGGGATTCCGCCTCCACTAAGTTGCTGTTCGGTGAAGTGAAGTCGGAGAGAGGGAATAATGGACTGGACAAGGGAAAGGGAAAGGGAAAGGGAAGGATGGGGCGGACACTGCAGTACCTTAGTCGGGGCTCCAGTTAGGAAGAAGTCAAGCTTCCCATCCAGTTCCATCCACCCACTCTCTTCCCTTCCCAAGTCTAGCGGCCGCCCTGCAGTCTCCGTTCCTCGTCGCTGCAAGCATCCTGCCGGAACTGCAATTGTTCCTGATTTACTACTACCATGCATTTACAATACATCTCTCTTGCTCTATCTATCTACAATGTTCCTATTAATGGATCCTATCAATCACATTGAAATGTTACCATCATCGTCATCCTAATTCTGGGTAGATAAAGAAGCACACAAACACAAACCTTGATCGAATCAGAGGCCTGGACAATATAATCAAGTTAATCAAATATTAAATTGAATAATGAACGACCCTGGCGGCTGGTGGTGGTCGGCCTTTTTTTTTTTTTTTTTTCTGATAGACTGGTACCCTAATGTAAGCCACCAGGATTTATTATTAGATCTCCAGTGCCAGGCTCTCAATCTATCACGGTCTATCACTCATTTCCCATGACCACCTCATTCACCTCGCTGGTTCTGACGGGCCATTTCGAGTTCTGGCCTGAGTTAAAGAAGAACAATTGAGGGGCCAAAAGAGAGAAAGTGGAGTGTGGATGGACTGGGTCCAACTCACCTCACTGGGAAAGAATCAATACCCGAGGAGGAAAGGTGGCTTGTACTAGATCATACCATTACTGTTTTCTACATCGTAACCGCTATATTTCCGTGTATGAACTCACTGTCTGATATGAAACAATACCTGTATTGAAGAGACACGTATTGTCTATATCTTTCTCCTCCGCAGTCTGGGGGTCTCGATCTTTGCGGGTGCATCCCCATCGATTCTGCATTTCTTCGACAGAACCATCTCTGGCACATCCAGGGTATTGGAGCCTTCGGCAAATGTTCCTCACCTTTCTACCATCAGTCTCAACCATGTCCAAGAGTACGAAAAATGAACGGGGGTCTCGATTGACTGTCCAACCCACCCAGGTGGGCAGGCGATCCATGAAACTGCTATGGGGCGAGGCGATTGTTCATCTCTCGTGGCGATAGCTGGCGGCGAGGACCACTGGTGGTTGGTGTCAATCTCCAGGCCCCACACTCCATCAGTAGCCCCTTTTCCATTCGCCTTCTCTTCAGGTCGGTCTGAGAAAGCGATTCGGATTCCAATATTCAGGACAGTCAGCCATGAGCCATCCAATACGAGATGGAGAAGTGGCTGTGGCAAAGTTTTTTCCTCCTTCTCCAGCGCGCTTACTTTCGATCTGACTTGCGTTGTGCCTTGGGTGAGGGTGAGATGGGCCACTGATGCTCGTCACGACGGCTACAGGGCAAAGACGTTGCCTTCCCTGAAACAATACAGGGTAAGTAGGGTTGTGTCAGATAGAGGCTGCAGGAGGATCCAATCGAAGCAAGAACGTCAACCGAGTGCTGATCAAAATTTATGGCTTCTGGTTTGGCACCGGCCGCATTACGCAAGCAGCCCACTAGCCAAGCACTATCTTACCCGCGTTCAGCGGCCACTTGTCCATAGCGCCGCCGCAATGGTCCCTTGCCGGTGGAGAATGCGACGATCGGATGGCTGAGGGCCTGACGACATCGTCATGGTTCAATGGCGTGGGTTGGAGACGGGAGCCACCAACGACTTTGGCTCCTCGCGCACGAGGGTCCTGTTGCGTACTGTACAGTACCACTCAGCATAGCAAATTCAGGACAGCAAATGCTGCAATTTTGACGACACCGACGGCCACTAGTATTGCTATACCTACGGGCTGTGAGACGTTCTCTCGGAAAGTCCGTTCATGTGCCGTTCCGCCCCAAAGCCGCGATCCTGTCGCGGCTCTTCTGGTGACAACAGGCGGAGAGAAGAGCGCCCCGGCGTACGTCAGACAGTCACCGAGATCAACGCCAAACAGGCGAGTTGTACCCGCGGGAGGGGCCAAAATGAAGCTTTTCCCTAGTGCATTGATCCCTGGGGCCCTGGGTGGATGAGAAGTCCGTTGGCCTCCCTGGGGTCCGCGACAGGTTCTCGAAAATTTGAGATGTGTATCCATTGTATAGGACATTGATAACCGTTAACCTCCAGTTTCTGGCAGACGATCCCCATGGTCCTTCCTTTCTCAGCAGGCTCCATCAGTGGACCCTGCCAGATTTGTCGGTCTCTGGTTCAGCTAACGTGTCGAGCCTGAAGGGACCAAATAGGGGACGATCGCACTGCCGATGCTCATCGATGACATCCGTGTTCCTCTCCCGGGTTTACCTAAAGTACTGTACTGGATGTCGTGGACTAGCCCTGAGTAGTGCTGGACCGTAGGTAGTACCCGACGGGCCCTCTTGTCACCCATACGTGGTTGTCCCATACATCAGGGGCTTATGGAGGGGATACAGATCACTACTCTTCGGGGTAGTTGTATGCTGATCGGATGCTCATCGTAGGTAAACAACCGTAATTTTGGTGACCTTCGTGGAGGTCTTTCAAGCAGGACAGATCAGAAAGGATGTGATGAAGGACCGATATTCGTCACATTCTTATACTCCGTACATATTACTCTATGTATACATGTATGTATGTGCTATGAGGGTCAACCTCGACAGGCACAGGCAATGATGTTGACATAAACGTGGTCTGTGATTTGTTCGGGAAGCGCATCACTCTTGAGTGGGGGGATGCTTAGATGGTCTAATAAGATAATATAGACTAAATGATCAAGTCGAAGTCACCTTATCCTGAAGCCCAAATGCGTACATCGTAGTCACTGGGTAGTTATATTATCACGTTCCATCTCGGGATTGAAGATTACCGGATCGATTTCTTTAGTAGATTGGCCCATTTGCATGGTAGGAATTAATATCGCTAGATGAAGTCGGGGCCTGCCGAGACAATGCTTGCAAAGGGCGAGGGCGGGAAGCTTGGACTATGGATATGTTAGACCCGGGCACGGAGTACTCCTCCAACCCTTTACTAGTACTGAGTACTCCGTACGTAGCCTTAAATGAGATGAGGCAGAGACCGTCCAGAACTGTCTCCGTATAATAAATCCAGTTCCACAGCGCGGGCTTAAATTACTGATAAGAATTGCAGAAAGACAGGCCAATTGCAAGATTGACTTCTAATTGCATGTCTTACATGGACTCGCATTTTCTGCCCCCCAGCTTGCGACGACTGGGTGGGAGAGTGATAGTACTCTACCTGAGTGCACATAGTAATCCATAGTAATATCAACATGTGTTTGGCGACGAACCGTAGGACGGAGCAGGCACACTAACCTCAAACCAGAACAAGTGAGCGGAGCTTCCCCCTTTTTTTCGATCTTCCTTCGTCTTTTGCCCCTTTCTCAAGTTTGACGGAAATGGGTCCAGCCCGTTCGTTCCATTTGCCATTGATGTCCCATTCGTTCCAATCTCTCTCATTATTTAGGGCCTAAACTTGAAACAGATCCTTCCCGGCAGGTAGCCTGAGCCTTGAGGCCTCTTTCCTGTTCCTTCTTGTTCCCCACCCAAACCCACACCCACCGCTCACTTTGTCACGTTTCGTGTTCCCCGACCGGCGGCGTTGCGTTTCGATAACAGCTACCTATACCTTCCCCTCCCCGCCTCGCTCTCCCTCACCGTCTTCTTCTTCTTCTCCCCTTCCCTTCTCTTTTCAACCCTCCCCCCCCCTCCCTTCAGCATTCTCTCCCTTCTCTCTTAAATTCAAACTGCAGTCCTTTTCCTGCAGCTTGACGATTCCTCTTCTATGCTGAGCCTCGCCCGCAAGACTCTGAACCGCGTCCCCAGCTTCCAGGATATTCTACAAGGCAGGATGACCCACCCAGACATGTAAGGAGTCCTCCATCAGCTTTTTCCCCTCTATCGTCCCTCTATCGTTTCGCGCGAATGGATTCCTGAAGCGATATACTGACGTGGTTCTCAATAATCTACAGCTCCGTTGACGTTCTCGTCATTGGTGCCGGTCCTACCGGTCTCGGTGCCGCCAAGCGTCTTAACCAGATCGTACGAACTTCCGCATTCCACCACCAAGCAACGGAATTGTCAATGCTGACGCGACCTACAGGACGGCCCCTCTTGGTTGATCGTTGACAGCAACGAGATCCCTGGTGGTCTTGCTTCTACCGATGTGACCCCCGAAGGCTTCGTATGTACCCCGCTAGAAACCTCACATACACCCTCTCGTGCAACGTCCTCAACTGACTACGACGGCAGCTCTTCGATGTCGGTGGCCACGTTATCTTCTCGCACTACAAGTATTTTGATGACTGCATCAACGAGGCTCTTCCCAAGGACGACGACTGGTACACCCACCAGCGTATCTCCTACGTCCGTTGCAAGGAGCAATGGGTTCCCTACCCTTTCCAGAACAACATTTCCATGCTGCCCAAGGAGGAGCAGGTGAAGTGTATCGATGGTCTGATTGACGCTGCTCTCGAGGCTCGTGTGGCCAACACCAAGCCCGCCAACTTCGATGAGTGGATCGTCCGCCAGATGGGTGTCGGTATTGCCGACCTTTTCATGAGACCTTACAACTACAAGGTCTGGGCTGTGCCCACCACAAAGGTGAGTCGACGCATTTGGTCGCGCCAGTGGACTCGATTGCTGACAATCGAGAAAAGATGCAATGCGCTTGGTTGGGTGAGCGTGTCGCTGCTCCCAATGTCAAGGCTGTGACGACCAATGTCATCCTCAACAAGACCGCTGGTAACTGGGGTCCCAACGCTACTTTCCGTTTCCCCGCTCGTGATGGTACCGGTGGTATCTGGATTGCCGTCGCCAACACTCTCCCCAAGGAGAAGACTCGCTTCGGTGAGAAGGGCAAGGTTGTTAAGGTCAATGCCAACAACAAGACTGTCACCCTCGGCGATGGCACCACCGTTGGCTACAACAAGCTCGTTTCGACCATGGCTGTCGACTACCTTGCTGAGCAGATCGGCGACCAGGAGTTGATCGGCCTTACCAAGGAGCTCTTCTACTCCTCCACTCACGTCATTGGTGTCGGTATCCGTGGTGAACGCCCTGAGAGAATCGGTGACAAGTGCTGGGTAAGAGATTCCCATCCGCCAAAATAAAAAGTACCAGAGGAATTCGTGCTAACAAGGATTCCCGCAGCTCTACTTCCCCGAGGACAACTGCCCCTTCTACCGTGCCACTATCTTCTCCAACTACTCCCCTTACAACCAGCCCGAGTCCTCCAAGAAGCTGGCTACCCAGCAGCTTGCCGATGGCTCCAAGCCCAAGAACACCGAGCCCCAGGATGGTCCCTACTGGTCCATCATGTTGGAGGTTTCCGAGTCCTCGATGAAGGCCGTGAACCACGAGACCCTTTTGGCCGACTGTATCCAGGGTCTTGTCAACACTGAGATGCTCAAGCCCACCGATGAGATCGTCTCCACCTACCACCGCCGCTTCGACCACGGCTACCCCACTCCCAGTCTGGAGCGTGAGGGTGCTCTTACCCAGATCCTGCCCAAGCTCCAGGCCAAGGACATCTGGACCCGTGGTCGCTTCGGTAGCTGGCGCTACGAGGTCGGCAACCAGGACCACTCCTTCATGCTGGGTGTGGAGGCTGTTGACAACATCGTCAACGGTGCTGTTGAGTTGACCCTTAACTACCCCGACTTTGTCAACGGTAGACAGAACACTGAGCGCCGCCTGGTTGATGGTGCTCAGGTGTTCGCCAAGAAGCACTAAATGTGCGCGGAGTGATTATAGACGACACATATTTTAATATCTTGAAATGACCGGGGGATCTAAAATGATACACAGGGAGTCTGATTTCTTTTTTCCACCCATAAACCAGCTGTTTTGTTCCCATTTCATATTCCCCTTTTCTTTACCTTTTTTTTGTCTGCTTGAGAGCGATGTACGGGAGATATCTGTGCTGGCATCTTTCTTGTTCTGGGTGGTGGTGAATCAACCAGCTTTTCTCTTCTCTACATTTTCTGCTAGAATATCCCCAGATTTATAAATGAGCAAGAATCCTTAGACTCTCTTATGTTCCCGAAATGAGGTGCGCGATGCGACAGGTGCTTGTGATCTCGCCCCTCTATCTTTGGATGCATGTCATTGCCACCTCCGGCCGGGCTTGATCGGCCTTGATTGCAGGACCGATATGAAACATGATTCGGGCGGACATTATCATGTCATTCGCGTGTCTCACGTCTCATGTGAGACGTCTTTTGCTATTCGCAGCTCAACTGCCGTGCAGATGTAGGTGTTTCGCATCCGACTTGCCCGATCCAGCCATCTGGTGTGATCGGAGGGCTCCTGAGTGCGACGGTGGTCACCGCAACCTAAATCCCCGACCGTGACTTTTGGGGGATGTATCGATCTATCTATATCCAGGTCGTCGACCCATATGAGTAGTACTCATACAAGTAGCCCGTTGCAGAGACCCAGGCCACCGATGGATCGTGGCTCGACCCCCCAGTCGAGCGAGGCCTGTCCCCGTCCCTGCCACAACCCAAAACCCCCAAGCGTTTCACCGAGCACCTAGCCTCGCTATCTGTAAGGCTGACTGACGCCAGACCGCGCAGCTCTAGTCCGGGCTTTAGCTCAGCTCAGCTCCAGCTCCAGCTCCAGCTCCGTTCAACCCTTCTGGTCGCTTGCGCGCGATCATGCCATGCGTCATGTGTGCTGTGCTTTGCTGCCACTTGGCTTGGTTTGGTCTGGGGGTTTAGGCTGTGGCTTATTCCTCGACGCCGAATTCCACTCTACCGGTATCCTCACTGCTTAGATCTGAGTGGTAGGTACGTAGCCTCAGGTATTCAGGCACATATCCACTAAACCAATAACACGAATCTTGAAAACTCCAAACTGTGACCCGACCAAACCATCCCAATCCCAAACAGCCTTAGCCCGGCTCCACTGCCCTATTTACTCATTAAATCAGGAACCCGAAGGTTCCAGGCTCCAGCTCGGGCAGCCCACCCGGGACGCGTAAGTGCTTTGCCATCAAGACAAAACCTAGACTAGACTACCTACTCTGTAGGTGCATAGGAGGAGCAGCGCCAGGTGTTGACGACACCACAGCCTGCGATGGCGAAAGATTGGGGCCAGTGTCTACATTTGAACAAAGAAACCATTATCACTGATCATCCAGAGGATGCTGTCGTGGGCTGATAACGTAACGTTGACTTGGAACCACCGTCCGTTCCCGAGTCTTGGCCTCGCACCAAAGATAGGAATGGGGCAATCCCTGGGCTGGGCTGGCCTGCTGGGCTGGCCTGCTGGGCTGGCCTGCTGGGCAGTGGGCACAACTGTGCATCTCCTAAGGCAGTGCACCAAATCGAATCTCGCATGACATACTGTTACATCTCCTGTTTGCTACTTTGCACTTTGCATCAACAATGCCATTGCCAGGACCTGCACTAGTTGAGTGTTCGCACATTATCCCAACCGCCGCCTTCCCTGCTTTGTATGCTGCACTGTACCATACCCTCTGAATTCATTGCATGACAGTAGCTGCACCTTCCAGCTGACGTGCCTCTCCACCCACTGTTCCATACTCGACAGACACAGGAGCACATCCGACTGGTCAGCCACGAGTTTGTTGAGAGACACGGCTCCGCTCTTTCGAGGGGCATGTACTCGTACTCATAACTCTCACTCCACCAGATCTCTGAACTCCTCTGACTCTGTGCTCGCGAGCATGTCGAGTATCGCCATATTGACGTACTCTGCAAAATTTGCCGCCTCCACATCAATCGAGTAGCGGATCGCTTCCTGATGCTGTCCAATGGAAAATCCATCAGAGATCTTCTCAGCGAACGCCTGCGTGCGAGTATACGTACCTCTTCCTCCTCCTCTCGAGCGTGGGCTTGTGTGGCAAGCATTCGCGTACTCAACGGCTGCATCCGGGTATTTGACCTCCCATTGCCAGAAAGGGTCAATGATTGAGCAAGTGCTGTGAGCGTCGCGAATTCAGACCTTGATGGCTGATTTTCCTGACGGAACTGGTGGAAACAGAGAGATCAGCCCTGCGGCTGTACATACTCCTTGGCTTCCCCATGGATAGACCTGTACTTACCTCATGTTTGCCGGCAATGGTTCTGGGTGGATCCCCATAGCCCTGGCAGGAATCGGTTCCAGGATTTTGGTCAGGCACTCGGATCGATGGGCCTACGTCTGTCTGGGCACCGGGTGACAGCTTGCCAATAACAGCAAGGTTGACTCCCTTTAGTTTCACCAGCTTGGTCGGACGCTGGGTGTTCTTAGGGCCGCCATTGTCAACTGGGCGACCGTGCAAGTGTGCTTCTGTCGGTCTCGAACGAGAATGAGAATCATGCTGCGGTTCAGTGAGGGAAGCTGCCTTATCACCTAGAAGTGTGGAACTGTGGGCTCCCACCGCGCAACTGTCACGGCTTGGCACAGCATCATCCAAGAGGTTACTGGCCCGCTGGCCGCGTGTTGATTTTTTTGAGGATTGCAACTTGGTCTTGACACCATCAACCATTGCGTCTGTGATCGATGCACTTGCAAATTCCTCTTTGTCTGTTGAGCAAGGTGAGATAGGCTTTGTACTTCGTCCCGGTTGATTTGTTCCCAAGGAACGCGTGTGAAACTTGATATCAGATTTTGTGCCGCGTTCTTCGTCTGCTGCACCCAGGTTTGTATGGGTCCGACTCAGGTCCACTACATCTCAGCAGCACATCAGCCTCATTCTCTAAACAGGCCACAAATAGTGGTCCGCTTATACATACCTGACTGCTGCGTTGGCTGTCTCCCAAGCAATAGGTTGGTGAGAAGATCGGCGAGAAGCACAGCACAAGAATCCAGCGGTGCTAGAGGAGGAACAGTAGAAAATGAGCCCGATCGATGGTGAAGAGAAAAAGAAACAGATAAGACAGGATTCTGAGAGCAAGGCCTGGGAGAATGTGTTTCACCTGTGACATCACCCCTGACACTGTTTAACACAGCTCGGGGTTGTGTTAAACAATCAGACAAAGAAGTCTCTGAAAGGTCATAATAGCCCGGGGAATGCCCGAATTTCTCTCCATTTCGACCCCCGAAGGGCTTGTTATGACCATCCATTGAAAGCTGACATTCACTCTGCACATCTACATTTTTCTCAGCGGACCTTGTCGCCTCTAATGACAAAGCAGATGGCTGCACAATGATCGGCGAGCCTGCGTCTATTGTCGACGACGAAGAGGAAGTGGATGCCTCTGGTGAGCACGCAGACCTGGTGTTATGGTCTCCTCCTCTGCCACGCGGCGACGAGCCCTCTCCGGGGTCCTCGTCTGGAGCCGAATAACAAATGGAATCCGGCGGAGAGACGGACGGTGCAGAGAAGAGGTCAGAGTCGGACTCCAAAAAGGCATCATCCTCGCCATCATCAAAGCTGCTGTCATTCAGAAATTGATCGTGCTGGTGCCATTCCGCCAGCCGACTATGGCGGATGAGAAGCCGCTGGAGATGATAGCGCAGGTCTCCGTCTCCGAGGCTTATTCGGGTGGGCTTATACCGGATCATGGTTCTACCTGGGAGAATTCCGATTATCTGGTGTAATCCTTGCCTCGTTTTTTCTTCGGGGGTGCTCGGATTCAACTTCCGATGTGAGATTGGCCCGGGGGGGGGAGGAGGTTTGTGCTACATAGTAATCCCTTTTACTCGGGTGAGATTATATTATCGATGGTACTATCATCCAGTCTACGGAAGGTACTGAGCGAGAACTATATCATGAAGTCAAGGAAGGAGCGATGATATGGTGAGTTGGTGGTTGCTGCCTCAGATGGTCAGTCATGGTTGTGGCTGAGTGGGTGTAGTTCAGATTAGATGTCTTGATTCTTGGATAAATAGGCACCAGTCCGACGATCCGGCAATGAATCGAGCAAAATAGGAATGAAATCTATTTTTAAACTCCAACTCATGAACAGTACGAGCCCTGCAACAGAAAAGGTGGTCGCATTGACTTGTGGACTGTGAAGAACCTGGAACTTATCCATCAGTAGCTGTCACGGCAGACTGGGGGGGAAATTACTGCGTTACCTTGACAGTATTTATATATAGACCAGAGAATGATCTATGATGGGTATTCGGGCAAAGCCACGAGTCATCTATCATTCTCATAGCCTGTTGGAAAGGGGTTATCAAAGAGGATCAAATAGGTTCGCATCTAGCATCTCAGCATCAAGCGCGAGGGATTGGCTTGGAATTTGACAATGGTGGACTTTTCTGCCTAATTAAAGATGGACTGACTGGCACTTCTTCCGATATCATTATGATAGACTGAATGAGAATCTAACCCCAAGGAACAAGAATCATGTTATTAAATGAGGAGAGTAAGAATCCTAGTTGTTGAGCAGGCGACCAAATCTATAATTGAAGAGAATTCGTAGTCGAGTGACAGAGTTAATTAAGCTACAGTGAGGTGGTGTTGATGATAAGTAAGTAGGATATGGACCGTATATTCCTGAGGCTACCATCATCACTGTTGCTGTCAGCCTCACCCATCATCGATCAACCTCCATCTTCCCATCTTCCCATCTTTCTCTTCCTCTTCCTCTTCCTCGTCCCTCTCAACCTTCAACAACCTCCTCTCCCTCCCTCCCTCCCTCCCTCTCTCTCTCTTCTCCCCTACACCCTCACAAGATCCATCACTATCCGAACCTCTTCTCTCGTTCTTCTATCCATTCCCCTTCTCTGGCGCAGATCTCTCGCTTGTTGTGCCTCGATGCCTCCCCATCCGCATCTTCTCCGACCGCCGCCATAGTTCACTCACCATCCCCTTCCCTCGGCCGCTTCCCCCCCTCCCTCTCGCTATCTCCCTCTTGCTCATCTTCCACTCTTTTTATTATTTTTCTGGACCTTCTCCTGCTTCCCTTCCTCTCCTCTAGCCTCCCCCCCTCTTCTTGTTTTATCCACTTCATTCTCTGTTTCATTTTGTTGGCGGTGGGTGCCACGGTGGTGCCTGACCAAGGACATAGTGACTGTTCCCCCTCTTCTCCGTCTCCCATCTCCATCTTCGCTTTCCCCCCTCTTCTTCCTCTCCAAACTTCACCTTCCCCAATTCCCTTCTTCCCGCCCGCAACCCCCTTTCATTCCGCAACACCTCCCCCCCCCCAATTTCTTTTTTCCCCTCCCCCTCCAATCCTCCTCTCCCTTTTCTCTACAATAGGTTGGTTTGAGAATCAAACCACCTCTTTATCACCATGGATGGGGATCTCAGTCTCTCCCAGTCGTTGGGAGGACTACGCATTGCCAACCCTGATGATGCGTCGTTACATTCGTCTGAAGATGCATCAACACCTGCCGCCGGCGCTGCTTCAATAGCAGACTCCGATCTGGTACGCGATCCCGCAACCTCCGAACGTCCAGAAAGTGCCTCCTCTACCTCTCTTCCCCGACCGTCAGCACCTCCTTCCAGCTCCGAAGTCCAAGAAGCCCTCCCCGCGGTACAAGTCGAGCCCTCAACGAGGACCTTTGAGAGTCGGAGCTCGATATACAGCCCATACTCAGACCCTGCACAGCCGCAAACCTCGCAACCTTCACAAGCGACGCCTCAATACTCCCCCTATATACCTCAACAGCAACCCAACCCCGGTCCGCAGTCCTCCTCTCGTCCGCTCTCATCATTCTACGCGAACGGGTCCACCTCCACATTGGCAGCTCGAGAAGGCTCATATCGAATTCGGACCGATTCCGCCGCGTCTTCCGCCTCTGAAAGTCTGGCCCGGGCAGAGTCTCGCGGAGGCTCCGCAGCCTACCAAGCGGGTGTCCCCATACGCGATAACAATCACAACGATCGGTCGTACCGCACGGCACAACTACCTCCCGGAAATGGACCAATGGTGATGCGTCAGCCCTCTCGCGCCCATAGGGGTCCGTCGACTGGTTCCCCGTATGCCATGGAGAATGGCCCTAGCTCGAGCAGTGAAGATTGGCAAGATCGGGGTGCGGCTGTTGCTGTACGGCAGGAAATCGACGCCAACGGTAAACCGGTCGCGCGTTATATAAAAAAGGGGGTCCGCGATTTCTCGTTCGCCCATACGCTCGGGGAAGGCTCGTACAGTACCGTCGTATTGGGCACGGACCGCCAGACACTCAAGGAATACGCGATTAAGATTTTGGACAAGCGACACATCATCAAGGAGAAGAAGGTCAAGTATGTCAACATCGAGAAGGACACTCTCAACCGACTCACCGAACACCCGGGTATTGTTCGCTTGTATTACACATTTCAGGACGAACGGTCCTTATACTTTGTCTTGGATCTCTGCAAGGGAGGCGAGTTGCTCGGGGTATTGAAGCGCATGACCACTTTCGACGAAGAGTGTACGAGGTTCTATGGCGCCCAGATACTAGACACGATCGACTATATGCACAAACGTGGCGTCATTCACCGAGATCTAAAACCGGAGAATGTTTTACTGGACGGCCAGATGCACATCAAAATCACCGACTTCGGAACGGCCAAGATCCTCAAAAGTCAACGGAAACCGGGCTCAAACTCCAGCGGAATGCCTCCGCTCGATGCGACCGAAATTCCCGAGGATGAACGCGCGAGCTCTTTCGTTGGCACAGCCGAGTATGTCAGCCCGGAGCTCTTGACAGACAAGAATGCATGCAAGGCAAGTGATCTGTGGGCTTTTGGCTGTATCATCTTCCAACTTCTCGCTGGGCGGCCTCCTTTCAAGGCTGGAAACGAGTACCAAACCTTCCAAAAGATCGTCGCGCTCGATTACGAGTTCCCTCCGGGATTCCCTGCGATCGCCCGCGATTTGGTCGAACGCCTGCTGGTACTGGACCCGGCACGTCGTTTGCCGATTGAGCACATCAAGAACCACGAATTCTTCCAGGGCATCACCTGGGGCCCGGATCTATGGAAGCGGAAGGCGCCTCGTCTCAAGGCATACGTTCCGCCCCCACGCGAGCCCATTAAGCTCAACAACGGCGGCAACGGTGAGAGCTATCCCGCAAGCATCAATGCAGCCTCCGTAAACAACAACGCTAGTCAACGGGTTGTTCCTCGACTAGTGACCGAACTCCCGCCGCCGAGTCAGCTGGACATCGAATGGTCGCCCGTACTGACGAAGACTAATGAACGGATCCTCAAACTCGGCAACCTGGTCGTTTTGTCTTCTCCCGCTGCCCACAGTCCAGTCTCAAAGAATGGCGGTGAATACGAAGCCCCTCGGAAATTCTCGAGATTCTTCGGTGGCAGCACGACGAAGAAGCGTCAGCGCCTAGTCATGGTGACCTCCTCTGGCCGGATCATCATGGCAGCATCTGGCGGCGATGAGAAGAAAGCGAAGTTGGAACTGTCTCTTCTTACTCCGGGCACGACATATCGAACCTCAACAGACGCTAAGGGGACCTCTTGTTGGGTAGTGGATACGGTAAGTGCAGTCTCTCAGTGAAGATGGATTTGATTTCTAACCCAAGCGTCTAGCGTGACAAACACTATGTCTTTGAGGATCCCAAGCCGTCATCTGGTAGCGTAGGAACGACCGCCATGTCCACTCAGGAGTGGTTGGATACCCTGGACCGAGCCAAGGAAATGGCTCTGTCACAACAGGGGAATGGTTCATATTCAGATGACGCCTTCCGCGACCTGTCGTCCGGCTTGTCTAGCCATGCTAATACGTTGGATCGGAGCTCAGAACTCCAGCAAGAAAGCGCACCCACGGGCCGTGCCACTTTGGTCAAACAACCGCCAACCGATACAGACTCGGTTAAAGGGAAAAAGCGATTCAGCCGACGCCATTCCAAGAACGGCCTTGCGGCGGTCTTTTAGGCCCTTCTCACTTACCCTTCTATTACTCAAACTTCAATCCCCCAATCTCTTCTCCATCACTTTCTCGCCATTCCCTGAAAAGTTGGGATGCTGTCCAATGCGCAGGATCGCACACCTCACTCTCCTCTTGTCTTTGGAACATAACTCGTGCGTGTGTTTTGCTTGATATCCCTGAGTGTTTCCCGCAGCTGCGATTGGCAATTCTGTTTCTCTTTGCTACCACTTAGCAGGTCTTGCTTTGGGCTGTTGTTTATCGCGGGAGACCCAGTCATACACTCTAGCCAGCGACTCGTCGATTTTTCCTTTGTTTGCATCTTGTGTAAGAACTGTAATGTGGGTCTCATTTGTGTGTGCCTTTTTGCCCTGCATCTTTGCAATGATGAGCGTTGTTTTCTTTTTCTTTCTCCGGTTGAGATTGTTGCATTTAGATGGGAAGGAGTATGCATATATATCCCTCATCTGGCCCGTTGACCACTTTCGATCGCATCAATCTATTTTGCGCGATACTTGCCTTTATTTCATTCTGATATATATCCTTTGGACCTGGTGAGATCCAGGATCTTGAGATCAATAGATCTTGATTGTTCGTGGGAGAGAAGAGAGAGAGAGTGTGTGCGCCATGAGTGCATCTTCTCGCTGGGAGTTATCAAATCAAATCTCTAATCTTTTTTTTCTTTCTTTTTTTCTCTCAAGGGTGTTGTTGGTCAGCGACAGGATCCGGTGTTGGCTCGGAGCTTACTTAGGCTTTTCTTTTCTGGTTTCCCTTTCGCCCGCCCCCTTTACTCTCATCACCCATCTTCCCCGGGTTATCTATCTACCCCCCTCTCCAGGTTCAAGATAGGGACCTCGATAATAGTACCTTCAAATGCAAATACATTTCATACCTCTGATCATAATCTGTGCACCCGAGACGCCGCTGTCGTATGTAGAAGGCTTATTTGTGTCATGATATATGCACCCCGTTCTGCTCCTGTCCTAACTAGAGAGATAGTTATGTACAGCTGGTGAAGAGAATGTGATTGATGTCCAGCGGTGGATAGAGCGGTATATCCTCGCTTCATACTCAAGCCGGTTGGCGTTCCCTTTCTTGCCCCGAAACCCCACCGGCCCGATATACGCGAGATCGTGAAGTGGTCTGAGGTCGCGAAACCGCTCATCCCACGAGCACGAGCACGAGCTTAAATAAAAAGCCAGTCAATCCGGGACGCATCCAGCTCCTGGATCCAATCGAAATCGTCATCATCGTCATCGTCATCGTCGTCGTCATCGTCATCACCATCATCTTCGTCATTATAAACATTATCGTGGTCATTAGGACCGGTATTAGGATTAGTCGTGAAAGGAATAGTCGGATCCGGCGCCGAAGCCCAGGAATCAGGCGACGGGATCGTTGAGGCTGGGAGGGTGTCTTCCTGCTGGTGGTGGTGCTGGCGCCGCTGGCGCCGCTCCTCGACCCTCTGATCGCGCTTGCGCCACATCAGACTCAGCACCCAGGCGGCGTTGCGCACGTTGACGCTGGTGATGTCGTAGTAGAGGGCGCGGAGCTTGTCGAGCAGGAACGGGCGGAGGGCGGGGTCGGCGCACTCGGCGCCGGCGATGAAGGTGGGCCAGATCAGGCACTTGAAGTGCGGGTCGGCGACGGGGATGAGGGCGATCTGGCGGATGAGGAGGTCGGTGACAGCCCCGTGGTCGGCGGGGAGGCCGAAGTGGCGGCGCGAGCTTGTGGGATTCGCCGGCAGGCGTGGGCGGGAGAGGGCGCGGCTGGCGTAGAGGTAGACGGCGGCTTGGTAGATGGTGGCGAGGGCGGTGCGCATGGAGAGGTCCGGCAGGTGGAGGAAGCTCTGCATGGATTCCGCCCAGGCGGCGGGGTCGAAGGCTTGGATGTGGGCGAGAAGGGCGGCGGGGGATTGGAGCGGGTTGGCGTGGGCGGAGAGGTGGGGGGAGGTGAAGACCATTTTGGGGAGGTGGGGCGGGGAGGAGGTTTGGTTGTTGTTGTTGTTGTCGTCAGGTCCCTGGGAGTCATCATGTTCCATGTAGAGGCCCGCGTGGATGAGGAAGATCACTTCGAGGAGGTAGCCGGGGCAGCCGACCCAGGATGTCTCCTCGAGTCGCTTGAGGACCGCTGGGCCCATGTTTGAGGTGTAGAAGGGTCGCGTGAGGGAGCCGGGGCGGGCCAGCGTAGAGCCCATCAGTTGGATACTGGACAGGGTTAGATGAGGGCAGAGAACAGAAGAGCGAACATTCAGGCTTGACATACATGAGGATGCCATCTATCGCGAAGTCATCTAACCAGGAGAAGAGCCCCTGGGTTGCTGGGCCATGTGGGTGGTTCCCTTCTTGGCGGCCTTTCAGGAGTTTCTTGGCCCCTTCCAGATGGTACTTCCAGGCTCCGTCGCCGGATTCAATCGCATCCATTAGTGCAAGTAACATGATGGCGGCCAGCGTTCGGTTGTCGTGGCGCATGACGGGATCCTGGATGTCTTGCGACAATCGCTGCAATGCACGCTGTTTGAATCCGAGGAAATGCTCGTATACTTTCGAGGCCGGTCGGCGCGACAGGGATCCGATCACAGCCTTCTCTACGTCCTCCGACGAGAGCGATGTTCCTGCGGCTGCGTTTTCCACGCTCCAGGGCCCCGGAGAGAAATCTTCATCGGCTAGAATGGCGTAGTGTAAAGCCCCCAAGGCTGAAAGCACGTGGGCGAGTAGGGAGGAGTCGCCAACTAAGGGAGTCAAATCGCGGAACGGATTTTTGCCATTTGAATAGAGTGTAAGATAATTGGCAAGATACTGGTTGACTTTGACATCGGGGTCAGTATGAACCTGAGACCCACGGAGTGTTCATCACGTACAATGAATGATGTATTGCCTGGAACAATTGTCCAAATCCTTGAATAATGGATCCACCAGACCCCAGGGTGTAGGGACAGAGTCAAGAAGCTGAGGAGTGCGCTGTATGACGAGGCTCTGATCGTAAGCCCCAACGTCGGTCATTGCCAGGTCGTTGGATTCGTGCGACGACTCAAAACGATCGGTGTCGTGCGGGAGTGCAGGGCCGATGGTGTCGGGGGACGCTGTCGAAGTTGGTGAAGAGGAGCTGAAGTCATTGTCCTGTCTTGCACTCGCAGCACTCTTCACCACATCGTCGTAGCTGCGACCCATCATTTTACCCCGACTGGCGACGCCGCCCTTTACCCAGACGAGGGGTTTCTGATAGCCCAGACATTCCTTCCCCGCATCGCGACACTTGCGACAGGTGGGCAACCCATTGTCGCACACAATCCGGCGACGACGGCAAGTATAGCAGCCTTTGGTCATTGCTCCCCTTCAAACGTGTTCATGTAAGGCTGAGCGCAATCGACGTTGGTCACTGATTTGGCGTAGCGGGGTGGGACAGGTCCGCGGTGGAAGAACGGAGTACTCGGAACGGGAATCTGGAAACAACGCTCGACATCATTGATAATCGATCTCGAGGGTGGAACCTGGGGTCGGAAGCATTGCCTGTGAGTAAGTGAGACACCCGATGGTATGATTCGTATGATTCGTAAGATTCATCCTAAGTGATAGGGAGTTGGATTTCGGAGGAAGAGCGGGCGAGACTCGAGAAGCCCGGAGAAGGTGCCATCCATGCCTTGATTGGTGGAGCGCGTCTGACTCAATGGACCCGAGACGGAAACACGGCTAGCCGGATCAGGCTAGACTGCAGCGGGCATCCAGCGGCAGAGGCTCTGTCAAACAAGCCAAACAACTTAAACACGATGGACCCAAACAAACATTGAACATCGCATTGTGGTCGAAATGCCCAAGTAGAAACAGGATGGGATGAGAACGTCCAGGATAGCGAAGCCAGGAGACTTACCTAGTAAGGCTGAAGGGCTGAATCTTAGAAGAAGAAGGATCACAACATTCCAGCAAAGATGGCTGAGCGACACTGTACCATACCTAGTAGAACAATACTCCGTAGCGATGCAGCCACCCACCCGTGATCCCCCCAACCAACCACACCCATTTCCCTGCCTCCCGCACTTTCAACTTGAATCCTTCGCTTTGGCTTCACTTTCACCTTCAGGGGGAGCTGCCAATTTGGCCTGGGATTATGAGCCTTGGCAACTGGTAGCCATAAGGACTTTGTCTATCTGTCTGTTGACTTGCAATGTACCTGTCCCCGTCAGGCCAATCCTTTGTTCTTTGCCGGTTCAGATCTACCTGTATTCATTGCACCCTCACCTGCAGCAGCGGCTACACCGTGCGCGCTTTGGCTGCCTGCCCCTGTCGCATGAAGTGGACTGGCTTTGAGTGTCGGTCAGAGTGAATCAC
This sequence comes from Aspergillus japonicus CBS 114.51, assembly GCF_003184785.1. Lineage (NCBI taxonomy): Eukaryota > Fungi > Ascomycota > Eurotiomycetes > Eurotiales > Aspergillaceae > Aspergillus > Aspergillus japonicus. Next base: position 398,943 of record NW_020291643.1, on the reverse strand, counting down.
TTTCTTTTCAATAGTTCGTTGCTTTTCGTCATCTCCATCGCACCATCCACTCAGCCTTTATCTCCTAGAAATTATATCCCCGAGGTGGTCCGTGTGGTTATCGCGATCGCGGGGGATCAACAACGGAGAACCCGCCCGCCACTCGCAGACCTTCGCAGCCACATCCCTTTTGGCCGGTCAAGTCGGTGATTGTCGCGCGTCGCTCAGCATTCCTCTCGATCCCCGGAAAGCCTCCCTAGTGGGTGCGCGTGTTGTCGGCCCTTGAATGATACAGCCGCCGCTTGAGAGTTGGGATCTGTTCGGTCACTGCGCGGCTCGCTCAGACGATGTTTACCAGGCCCTCCAAAGCCACCTCCACGGTTACCACCATCGACATGGTCTCTCAGGCTCAAGTTCTCGATCGCTCCTTACCGGCGCAAAGCACCCTCTCCTCCACGTCCCGCCATTCGCATTCCAGCCGGCGACATCGCTCGAGTCGGTCTCACCACGGCGGTCTGACCCATCAACCCCAGAACGAATTCCCTATCTTCACTCATACCGGCGATGTGGAGATCGTGATCCGCGCGGGGGCACAGGAGCAACGTTACCTTCTTCACCGGCTGATACTGACGCAGTGCTCTGGGTTCTTCGAAGCAAGCACTCGGGATGGCTGGTCACCGCAAGCCCCCCCTCGGCCATCCAATCCAGACCCGGGGGTCCTGTCCAGAATCAGCGAGGACACCTCTTCGCTGTCCAACGGCTCAACCCTGGCGCAATCGGAGAGCGGGGGGTCGTCCTGGTCTCCGGAGAAACGGCGCTGGAAATATGAGCTCGACTGGGAAAACAAGGCTGAGGATGAGGAGCCGATCCTCGTACAAAAGGTGTGTATGCCGCATTTTCACCTTGCAGCTGACCTCTTCTAATCTGCTTTCAAGCCGCCGAGCTACTCCAGCGCCTTTGGCTGCGAGCCCGGGCAATATCCTCCGTCGGTGACGAAACCATCCAACACGCAGACAGGATTCGTCCGATCGATGGCCAACCTGGCCGGGATGCAGTCGGCCGTGATTCTACCGCACCGGAACAGCTCTTCCAACCCGCCCGTGGATCCCATCATCCGTGACTACGACAACCTGTTCCGGATGTTCTACAACTACCCGCCGACGATCAACAGCGTCAACATCGCGACCGCCTACTCCGAGTGCCGCGCGCTGCTCTCCCTGGCGGACATGTACGATGCGCTCCCGGTCACCGGACCACGGGTGGACCATCATCTGCTGGGCTTCGGATCGCGGCTCTTCAAGCAGATCGCCAAGTACCCTCCCAGCTACCTCAAGCTGGGCTACATGGCGCGGAGTCGCGTCATCTTCTCCGAGGCACTGATCCACGTCGTCGGACAGTGGCCGGCTGCTGTGCCGCACCTGCGCAATGGCAGCTACTCGCCGCTCCCGAATGCGGTCCTGGACATCATCGAGGACAAGGTCGAAGACCTTGAAGACCTGAAGGCGCGCGTTGACTCCAAGCTGCTCCGACTCACCCTGACCACCTCGCGCGGTGAGCGCGTCAGCCCTACCAACGCCTACCTCGACTGGCTGGCCGTGTCTTTATTCCGACAGTGGTTCGTCGACAGCACCACTCCGCCCCCGCCGCCCATCCTCAAAAACACCTCAACGAACCCGAGCAGCCATCACCACGGTCACAGCCACAGTCACGGCCATGGTAACCACCACCGATCCACCGCCAACCTCCCCTCGTCATCCGCATCCACCGTCCCGCCGTACTCCTCCGCGCGCGTCTACCGCCTCATCGGCTCGCCCTCCACCCAAGCCTACCTCCCGCACGACGACCTCAAACGCTTCCTCAAAGTCCATCCCACCCCCTCCGCCGAGGCGCTGTACAACCGCGACGTGATGAAACGGTTCGAGCGCAAGATGGACGAAATCAAACGGCTGGCCCGCGAGATCGTCAAGCCCCTGATGCGGAACTTTCTGGAACTGGACCTGAAAGACAGCAGCAGCAGCAGCAGCAGTACCGGCCATAGCAGTGAAGGCGGCGGACTACCCTACTTGACCTGCACCAAGGTCGAAGATGAGGATATTCCATGGGAGTGACATGATCCACCAATCAATCACCCAGTGCAACAACTCGACACGCGACACGACCTCCTTTTTCATCTACTTGAGCAGCTTCTCCTCTCCCACTTACGATTTTTCTCATTGATTTTGATTCCTTTCGATACCCGGTTCATGAATATAGTTTTTTACGGTTGATGGTTGATGGTTGATGGGTTAACGATATACACGGATATGAGGTTTACGTCTACTGTTTTTTTTTCTTGGTTTTTTTCCCTTCCTCTTGAACCTTTGATTTTCTTGTTTATCTTGTTCGAGTTTTTTTCTTCAGTGATGAATGATGATGCTATCCACTCGCCAAAATCCCAATTAGTCCGTCCTAGTCCTAGTCCTAGTGAATGTCTTATGAAGTTATGAATTACAGATAGGGTGTCTCTTTTCTCCTTGTTTCTTCGGGCTTTTGACGTACGCACTCGTCTAAGCGTCATTTATCGTACATTGTAATATAATCACAACCCCCTTGTATAGAGCAGAGCATAGACTCCTTCCTGTGTAGCCATGGAAGAGGAGAGAAAGAGAGAGGGATCCTCACAATACACGTAACATAATCATACATTCCAGTTCTCACCGCACAGCTCTCAGAGCTGTAGGTATACCATCTACCCAAACATCACCTCGACATCACTTCTGCTTCCCGATGACCTCAATTCCGCCCATCCACCCGCGCAGCACCGCCGGCACGACCACCACCTCCCGCGCGGGGTCCCAGCCGTGCTCCAGGATGGCGGCCAGCACGCGCGGGACCGCCATGGCCGTGCCGTTGACGGTGTGCGCGAAGCGCGTGGGGCCCTTGGGTTTCTGGGCCTTGCCGTCGCGCACGCGGGTCGCGAGGCGGCGGCTCTGGTAGTCCGTGCAGATGGAGGCGGAGGTGACCTCGCCCCAGGCGGATTCGAGCTGCGCGGCTGCGTCGGCGACCGCATTCGCGGTCGGCGCGGTGGCCGGGACACTGCGCAGCCGCGAGGGGAACAGGACCTCGATGTCGCGCTTGCGGCTGGCGCTGGCGCCCAGATCGAAGGTGGGCATCTCCAGGACGCGGGCGGGCAGGCCCAGGGCCTGCAGGATTTCGGTCTGGATGGTCAGCAGCTCGGCGAAGAGGTCGTCGGACGAGGTCGCGGATCCGAGCGAGTCGGCCCACGCGAACATCTCGACCTTGGTGAATTCGTGGACGCGGTACAGGCCCTTGGTGTCGACGCCGCGGGAGCCGGCCTCGGCGCGGTAGCAGCGGCTGGGGCCGACCAGCTTGAGCGGCAGGTCGGCGGAGTCGAAGGTGCGGCCGGCGTGCATGGCGGCCAGCGGGATCTCGGCGGTGCCGGCGAGGGCGCGCTGCGGTCTCGCGCCGTCCTTGTCGGCCTGCTCGAGGGTGAAGATCTGCTGCTCGTTGTGCTGGTCGCGCGGCTGGAAGCCGCAGGCGTCGGCGATGTGCGAGTAGACGATCGAGGGCGGGGCGACGGGCTTCCAGCCGTGGCGGCGCGCCACGGTCAGCGCGTACTGGATGAGCGCCTGCTCCAGGAGCGCGCCCTCGTTGGTGAGGAAGTACCAGCCCCAGCCCGTGGTGGTGGCCGAGCTGGTGAAGTCGAGGAGGCCCAGCGTGGTGCCGATGTGGACGTGCGACCGCGTCGGGTCGGGCTTGGAGGCCCAGTCGGGCAGCGGGGAGGCCGGGTCGAAGTTGAGGTAGGAGATGAGCGTCGGGGCGTCGCCGACGGGCGTGTCGGCCGAGGACAGGTTCGGTAGGGAGAGCGCCAGCCGCTGCATCTCTTCATCGCAGGTCTGTTGCCGCGTGAGCTGGGCCTGGGACTCGCTTCTCAGGCGGGTCGCTTCGGCGCGCAATTGGGAGATGCTGGGCTCGGCGGTGGGGGTGGCATCGTCCGGGTGCTTTGCTTGGGCGGCGGCGAGCTCCGCGATGGCTTTCTCGAGTTTCTTGATCTGGGACCGTGGGTTCCGGAGGTTGACGTCGATCTCGCCGATCTCGTCGTACAGCTGCTGGATGGTGGAGGGGTGTTGCGCGTGAGCGGGGTAGTTGCGGTCGCGACAGTTCTGGGCGTATAGCTCGGGGTTTTTGCGGATGTGCTTCACGTCGGGGGTGGGCTTGGGCGCGGTCGGCGGTCGGACAAGCTGGGAGCGGCGGCGGGCGGAGGAGGAGAAGGTGCGGCGCGTGAGGGATCTGCAGCCTAGGCAGATATAGGGGGGGTTTGGCGGAGGCATTGCGGAGGGGCTGTGCTGTGTGGATTGGATTGAGGTTGAAGAGGCAGCAGAGGAGGAAGAGCGGAAGAGAGCTGGAGATTGAAGGTGAGCGGAGCTGGCAGACATGCCACCTTTCCCGATCGGGTATTTACACTATATCGGCTGCCTCAGCTCCAGAACTTATTCATATCAAAGTCTTGATACCATAAGATGATATAATATCGACTAGAAAGGCTCTGGAAAGCATACTAAATAAACCAATAGAGATAAGAAACATCGCTAGACAACCCGATCATGATGTATATACGTACATGCTATGCGGAGAAACAATCTGTGCCAAAGTCATATCATATCATATCCAAGTTCATCCCATCGTTCCACTTCCACACACCAAACCAACTATACCACACCTCTTTCCCCCCTCTCCTCTATAGTCCCCATTTACCCTCCCCAACTTCCACCTCTACAACCCCAATTTATGCTTCCGAATCCTCGGCCCCACGCCAACCATCACCAAAACCGCCCCGATCAGCACCCCCCACAGCGGAATATCCAACACATTGACGTTGTACGTGGTCTGCGTCGCCGCAGCCACCGTCGCCAACTCCAGCACCAGCAGCAGATACCCGGACTGGCGGTGGTACTTGTACAGCGTCTTGCCGCGGTCGACACTGCCCAGGACCTGTCGGGGCAGGAAGTACTGCACCACGCCGCCGGCCGCCTGCAGGATGATCACGATGTAGGTGATCAGCCCCAACACGCCGTGCGGGGAGGTGAGCCGGGCGTGGTCGCCCTTGTTGATCTCGATGATGAGGAAGGCGGCCAGGAAGCCCAGCACGCTCAGGGCTTGGATGGTGTAGTGGACCACGGTGCCGCGGCGTTTCTGGGCGGCGGTGGCGGTCGGTTGGAGGATGAGGGCGGCTTGGATTTGGAGGAGGAGGGCGGCGGAGTTGAGGAGCTGGACAGGGGGGAGGAGGTTAGATGGACCGGTTGGATGAGAGGGAAGGGAGGGGGGGGGGGGACTGACGGGGTGCGGGGAGAAGAAGATGAGCGGATGCGAGAGGATGCCGGTCCAGACGAGGATGGTGATCTGGTTAATGGCATTTGGTTAGATTCTTGGAGTAGTTCGATGGATGAGTGGGCGGATGTGGTGGGTCCTTACCAGCAGGATGCCTACTTGGGCAGCGAGGGCAGTGCCTGGAAGGTCGGATGAGGTTCAGTCAGTGGTTATTCGTGCGATATATTGAGTGCTGGGATACGCACCTCTGTAGAGGTTGGGATACAGAGAAGCATTGTCGTCGTCGGACTGAGGCCCATTGCCGGGAGTGGACAGCAGCGGAGAATCCTCGCGGGAATCGATGCTGTCGGGATGCAGCTGGGGGATGCCTGTGGCGGAGGCCATGAGGGCGTTGTAGTACTTGTTACAGGATGGCTCAAAGAGATGAGACTCCGATGGAAGTATAGAATATAGAATATAGAGTATCGATGATCAACTGGATTGTTGGAAGTGGCCAATGGGCAGAGGGTTATATGTCAGAGAGGCCGAAGCGAGCATGACGAATGTGGGGAGCGAAATGATGAATTGCTGCGGGGAAGATTGGAGTTATGAGTTATGAGTTCAGTTATACCAAGCTACTTCCTTCCATACAAGTTCAGTTCCAGTAAGTAAATCATAACCCCGAGTTTTCATTATCTCCGAAAGACTCCGGCTCAGCATCTGTCTATATCTTCAAATTATCAGGATGCAATTCCTCATCAGCTCCTGTGTTAATCTCTGGTAGGGGTTCAGTAAAAAGCAAGAAATTCAATCAGTCCAGCATCATGAAAAGCATATGTGTAAATATATTAGATTCTTGGACAGTCGGAAATTGCTTTGTCTGATTGAGAGATTTGGTGGAAGCTATTGAGATAAGGAAGAATCCTTATCTTACCGTACTGTACCTTACCTGAACAGCAAGTACTGTATAGTACGACAGTGCTACCACTACAGTGCTACCACTACAGTGCTACCACCACCACCACTGTCAAACAACCCCCGTTGATTATCATCCGGAGGCATCCACCGCAGCTATTCCGAGTCCTCACTAGCATCCTCGGGCGCGGTGAAGTAATCCGACCCTAGACGCGAACCGGGGGAGCACGTGCCCTCGCTACGAGCTGCGCGAACAGCACGGCGGGCCTCGAGAGCCGCTCCGTCAGCCTGAAGGGCATAGTCTCCATAGTGATAACTACCCGGATGGTGGGTGGAGGCCTGGCAGCGAACGATGCTTTTGGATCGGACTCGACGGGGCCGCGTCTCGGCATGTTTGGCAAAGTGTTCCGCCCAGGTGGCCTCGAGAGGCACGGCTTGAACGGGGGTTGCTTCATCATCGGTGGCGGTTGCAGCAGGAGCAGGAGCAGGAGCAGGATTAGGATTCGGCGCCCCCTTGCCATCAGTGACAGTGGTAGCCGCTCTCTTGGAAGCGGCACTGGTCGACTTCGCGACAGTTGCAGGGCGAGCTGCGGGGTGTGGGGTCGATGCACGAGGTGGAAGAGCGTGAGGGTGTGGCGCCCAGGGGCGCATGCCCTCCTTCTCTGCCTCGAACTGAACGTGAGCCTGTTCTTCGGACATTGTCAGTTTGGGTAAAACTTAATCTGAATGCGTCTGTTGGTAGACAGGAGCGGTCAGTGGCGATGTATGACGGTTTGGGAATGAGGAGCATTCGATCTGCTGGTGGGATTCGTGTCTTTATATAGTTGCGAGTCAACCGGGAAAGAACAACATTCATCGTCAATTGCATAGTATCATCTGGCAACTACATCAAAGAGCACGGTTATCGAGTCTTTATTGGGGGAGCAGTCGAGACATTCAACTAACCGAAATCCTCCACCATCAGTCCTGCCTAGTACCAACACAAAGGATTCTGAAGCTATTCTCTATTGTTCGCGATATACCAGTGCCGGTCTCTCCCGTCACCGCCAGGGCAACTTGATCACCGCACTCTCCATCCCCGACCCAGGCTTGCCAAACACAACCTCTGCTCCCAGATTGCCGTCCTCCAACCGCATCACGATATTGAACAACGTCGCCGTCCGGACAATCTTTGGCTGTGCGGGATCCTCCTGCCAGCAGATCGACTGCGGGCCGTCGCAGGTATCGGAGAAGATCTGACCGCGAAGCACCGTACCCGCAAGCTCAGCGCCATCCCCATCGAGGACTTTGCTGTCGACGATCTCTCTCGCCAGCTCACGCACCCGCGCCAACCGGACTGGCGACCCGGACAGCCACGGCGGCTCGATAACCCGCCGGTTAGCTAGAAAGTGGTTCGTGTGGGTGACCATGCCGTACTCGTCCTCGGCTAGATGCTCGTCCCCGAGAGGGGAGAGCTCCAGCCCGCGGGCGACAGTAGGGTCTGCGATGAGAATGTGCTGGCTGGAGGCGACGCCGCCCAGGGAGGACAGTTTCTGAACCGCCGCGTCGACGGAGACGCTCTCCAGACACAGACGCAGGGCGATATGGATCGGCAGTTTGGAGCTGAGACAGGGATGGGCGCGGATGGCGTTGAGGCAGACGCCCACGCCGGCGCTATTGAAGCCGATCTTGCCGACGATGCCGGCCTGCTCATTGTCAGCATCTGCATTATCGTCACGCTCAAACCGTACGGATTCTCACCTCCGTAACCATGTAGATGACTGGTTTATCCGGTTGGATGATCTCGACCAGTGCGAGATTGCCCTGTACGCGAGTGGTGAAATCCCAATTCTGGGCGAGAATGCGACCCCGTCCCCGTCGGTGCAGCGCGAGACTCGTGCAGCCATCGGCGAACTTGCCGAAGGAGATCTCGCTGCGGCAGTTCAGGGCGACGATCTCCAGAAGTGTGACGCCCGCCCCGTCGGCGATGCCCTGCATCTCGGCCAGGAGGTCGGGGGTGGACCGCGCGATGGTGGCGCGAAATTCCTCGGCCAGGTCGAGCACGGCATCCCACGACATCTTCGAGGTATGTTGGAACATGGCTTCGTAGACGGCGAGTTGGTTTCTGATCTGGGAAAGGAGCTGCTTGCCATGTTGCAGGCCGATCTGCGACAGTCAGATGCGATGATTGTTACCGAGGTCCTGCACTGGAGGTAAGCAACTTACTTCTCGCGCCGTGCCAGTTAGCACTATCTTGGGGGGTTCTTCTATCTCCACATGCATAGTGAGACTGTCGCGTCAAGCAGATCGATACAAAGGAGCAAAGACAGGGAGGAGGGAGAAAGACGGTGCGACCTGCGCGGGGGAAGTTCTTATCAATCAATCACTTGCGCCCGCATGGCCAAATGCGGGGAAAGCAAATCATGATAACCACTTAAGCCAGTGTGTTTACATGCCTGCATGCAACCTAATAAACTATGAGTTCTCTATGAATTCACTTCCCCGACACCTCGCTTAGGGGCAGCTGGCTCCCACAAACATGAAGACGATAATTCCAAAGCAGTATCAGATCGAGACCAGGCGAACAGCCTGTCCTACTCTCTCTTAGTTCATCTCCCACACCCACACCAGGCACCCATCCATACTGAGATCCACTTCCTTGTTCCCTCAGCCGTCTCTCAATGTTCTCTCTATCAAAAAAGTACACTCTCTGAAACACACTCTGCCTATAGAAACACACTCTCTCTATCGAAACACAATCTCTCTATCGAAACACACTCTCTCTATCGAAACACACTCTCTCTATCGAAACACACTCTCTTTTTGTTAAAACACACAATCTCTCCATCAAACTCACCCTCAGTCTCTCTCCCTTCCATTCAGACACCTGACCAACCTCACTAACCATCCCACCTCCCACTCCTAGCCAAAATGACCAAACCCCACCCAACCATCACCGAACAGCTCCAGACCACCTACGACGCCCTCCTCCGGATCCTCTACACTCACACCGACGCGCAGGGCATCTCGCACCGCCCCTACGGCCTCGACTGGATCGACTTCGAGCGCCTGATGTACCGCCTGCTGCTGCTGCAGGGGCTGGCGCGGCCCGGCGACCGCATCGCCCACGACCCGTGGGTGCTGTTCCTGGACCGGTATGCGCCGCGCTCGGTGCGCCGCTCTCCGAGCGAGGCCGGCCGCGTGGAGGTGGCGTTTTTCCCCAGCTCGATTCTGCAGTCGCCTTCCTCCGGCTCTCCGCCCCGCTTGGTTTCTGTGGGTGTTGTGCAGAGAGGTGGGGATGGTGGTCGTCGCAGCGTCAATGGCACTACCAACGGCTACACTACCAGCCGCAATGATAGCAACAACTACGCCCCCATGAACAGTGACAGCACTGGAACCCGTGCTCGGGTGGACTCCAACGGCCACGTGCACTTTGACCATACGGCTGTGCAGCGGGATCCGAGTCAGAGACGCTCGCCTTCTATCCCTAGGTACTTTCAATGACTTTTCCTCTTAGGGACAGGTGAGTTTGAGACGCTTAGACAGAAGAGCGAGACTGTTGATGCGTGTGCAGGATTACGTTAACAAAGAGATACAGGTCACGCACACTCCATGCTGTCAATGTCCATGTGTTCGTGACTGATAAAGCCATCACCTTTGATTTCTTCTGGAAGTGAAGGAACGAAATGCATGATGCATCTGGTGCAAGACTACTGGGGGTGTTCTCTGGAGTTGGAGTTCGGGTTGACTTTTGTTCTGGCCAAGTGTACAGAGTATTCTTTGATTCAAGGGGAGTTCTTTTTGCTGATGCAGGGGTGGTGGTTGTTGTGTTTGTGTACAGTGTACAGTACAGCGTGTGTTTTCATTCTGGTATGTGCTTGAGATTGTTATGAGAGATGATGATGATTATGAAAGTCTATGGGCTGGGTGGATGTGATGGAACGGCGTCTAGGCTTTTGGTCCGGCGTTCGCCAACTACCTTACATTGAAAAAGTTCGAGTTGGGTGGTGTTTTCGCAAGCGTTGTGTTGTGTATGGAAGAGCGTGTGGATTGTACGATCTAGGGATCAGAATCTTTCCTGTTGTTTCTGCTTTCGATGTACAGTACCGAGTTTGTACCTACTTCTGAATTACTTTTGTCGAATTGCAGTCTACTGGTCTGATAGGCGAGTGGGTGAGCCTTGATGAGTTTGGGGTAGCCATAGATTCTGTAAGTGATCCGATGAAGCTCAGGGATGGGCTATGTGGAACAATTTCTTGACTCCTTGGTAGTTGGTTCTAGCTACGGTAACTTCTCTGTGTAAACAAGCCTGGTGAAAGCCTTTGGATCACGTGGCCGGTTTACTCAGAAATATCGACACACTTCATTGGAGAAGTATAAGATTATGCGATTCCCTCTCTTGCCCAATCGTTCGGCCCACCCAGTCTACTATACCTCCTCTATCTATCCCGACTTATACTAGTATCCGAGACAACTTGCAGACAAAGTACCGTAAGCAAAAATCCCGACCCTCTCTCGCAATCAGAGTTTGCCAATGCAATGGCTGAAACAGCGGCATATCTGCTTATCCCCAACTTCGGGCCTATCGTACCACCCACCGTCATAACTTTGTACACGATCTCTTTACTTTTTCTAACCGCGAACTGAAACCGAAAACCTCCGATGGAAGCCTATGTCTCAAACCTTCATCTTTCTCAGATGGAGCATTCATTTAATATCTGCGTCTCTGAGACAGAAGCAAAAACCAAATGTCATCGTCATTGTCATCGATCGTCTCGGGTCGAGCTTGCATGTCGATAATCCGAGTCAAAGTGGCGGCACTTTCCTCCCCACCCAAGTCTCTCATCAATGGGGAAAGTGATGGTTCAATTTCTGGATCGGTGGTGTGACGGCGGAGGTTTATACATAGTAACCTGGCCACTGACTTCCAAGATCCACGTCGATTGAAGTATACCCACCCATACTGTAGTTTATCATCTTGCCGCTCCAGTCGCCCTCCTCCCCTCGGATGACTGAGACGTCATAGGTTAGCTAGTCCCATAGCTTATCGACGAATTATCATGATCAGCTACGGTTCTTAAGTACTGTATCCTGTCCTTGCTGACAGAGGGGGTTCTTGCTTTGGCAGTGATGGTTGCAGCTGTGACAGGGGCAATTGTATGATGAACCCAGTACTGTACCTACAGATTCGGTTCTTGCTCTTCCAGTTTCGTTGGATAAGGGCTTGGGAAGCTGTAGTCCAGTTTATACCGGGACCTAGAATAAGGCAACTATCAATCTATATACCGTACAGTACCTTATAGTGCAGTACTTTACTAGAAACCTTGACATTGGATGGGACCTTAGTGTAGCTGTTATAGCGTTCCTAAAGAGGAAATAAGATAATGCCCCCGGGGCCAACTCACCACTTCCTTCTTCTCTCGAAACTCCACGAGATCCCGGAAACACACAGTCCCTACTTCACCTCAACCCCTCATGCAGACCGCTCCAACCAAGACAGAAACCGTTACCATTGCCACAGGAAAACAGGAGATTTACACAGCCGTTGGGACGAATCCTGCACCAGCAAGTCGAGCATCACTTTGATCATTGCTAGCTCAACGCTCACAACATACCAGTCCAGTGACACGGCAGTCACGATCTCACCTGGTTCTGTACCTATGTACAGTACCTATGGAAGTAAGTCAGTGTGTGTATCAGTACGCAATACGCAATACGCAAGAGAAAATTAACACTCGGGTCGGATCGTCGACTAGGCGACGTTGACGTTGACATCGACATCAACATCAGCAGATCAGATCAGATCGCATCCCCTTAGCCCAGCCCTAGCCTCATGATCTACACCACCCGAAAGAGACAGGGGGTCCAGGGATCTACCTGTCTCTCGCCTCGACCGTTGGAAAGTCTTGTCTCAGACTGATTCCAACCGTTGCGTCCCCCCCACCCTTGCCGGAATGAAGGATAGACACTTCCTTCAAAGGAGGCAGATCGCATCACTACATATCTGCAAGGAGCCCGTTGACCGGCTGAGGACCACATGATCAAACCATACACCCACACAACAGACATACAGTATCCACGGATGGAGGCATGAACCATGCATTGCCTGGAAAGGGAAGTGAGAAATGAAGAAAAGACAATGACAAAAAAACAGAAACATGAAAGGAGAAAAGGTTCATTAACCCCTTTCCGAGAGACCTCAGAGACCTAGTCAGTATGACAGTGGCGTTGCTCCAAGGACACTGACAGAACTGCTTGCAACCAGAGATCCAAAGTCCTGTCTGTCATCGGAGATCCCCCTTTGAAACGTCCTAAGAACGAAAACGTCAGGAAAGATCATAGAACCAACCCTCCCCAACCTTCGGTCCTGCCCACTCTGCCCGTCATGCTTTTCTGATCCTCTTCGAGTCTTCTCTTCGCCCCTAAAGGTTGCACAACAACGCATCCAGCGGCTACATGCAGATCACTTCGGAAAGAGCCACGAATCGGGGATTATTAGGCCAAACTGTCATCGAGGGCAGCCAGAGCTCGCCCCTTATACCAGTACCAGCGGCGAAAGAAGGAGGCGGCTGCTGCTGCTGCTTGTCCACGACCAAAAGAAGTAAACCAGGGTTTCTCCCTGCTCTTCGTCCGTTGGGAGTAGCCGTGAAGCCACAACACACACACATCTGTTTCTGTAACCTTGGAACCCCCCCATTTTACCCCGGAAAATACCCACCCAACGTCCCGACCAGGTAGGCATCACCTCCTGGCGCTCGCTGGGACACCTGGGCTAAAGATGAACGACATTCCTCTCAGGGACAGAACATGCGACATTCTCTCATCTGGGCGCCCTGTTTCTTTTTTGGCGGGTAACTGGGATCAACCGGTGTAACAAACAGGTCGCATGGCCTTCTTTCTTTTCCTTCCCTCGGGGTATGATGCTCGTGTTGGAAAGACGGGGTCAAACTTCGGTGAGCTTTTCGCTGGCTATGATGAAGAAGGCGAAATTTTCGGCGGCCCACTACATATGCAAGATCCGCACCAGCAATATGATGGAAAGAAGAGAGGGCATGAGCACACCTCCCCATCGCCGCCATCGATCCGGACCAGGTTATGGGGTCGTTTTGGAAGAAACGGGAGGATAGGCTGCACTTTCAGGCACAATCATGAAAAGCCCAAGGCACTGCAGCAGGGTAATTGAAACCACGCCTCCCGTTCGCCCCCTCCTCCACCACCATAACCTCCTCCCCCATTCTCTCCCCTAGACCGACCGACGATAGGCTGTGCCGGTGTCATCTTGACGGTTTCACAACTCATCCCAAACAGGCAACGAACGAGACCGTCATCCGTTTCGGCGATTGGCCCCCTCGGGCAACAATCACGAGATAACGACACGATTGGGACTGGGCACGAGTGATTCTCGAACACCTCATCAGCTCATCCCAGGGAAGAGGAATTTATAGAAACAAAATTATAAAAAGTGGTGCTGGCTTGTCTGTCGTCTTTGGGCTCCTCACTTTCTTTTCCTCGTCCTTGTTGGCAGCAGGTGCATCTGATGGTCCTCGTTGGTATCACCGTGGTCCCTGTCACAGGAAAGACAGACACTGAGGAATATTAGGGTCTGGGAGGCAACAGATTAAGATAAAGACCAAGGAAACTCCTTGACCTCCATTGAAGAATCGCTCTCGAGCCCATTCCAGCCGTTCCTCTTTCTCCTGTGTCTTCTGGAAGTCCAGCAGAACAAAACCTTTCTCTCACACAAACCCTTTGGGGCCGTGTCTTCTCCCTCTCTTCTTCATATACCTGGGGAACATCACGAGTGACTTCCACTACTTGACACGGCGAAACCCCTCATCTGACAAAGCTCTATTGAACTTCATTGGCTTCTTGCTGCCCTTGGGCCCCCCTTCACCACTTGATCTTCTGTGATACTCTCATCCTCTCACGGTCTTTCTCTGACGCTCTCCACCTCTGTCTCTGGATAGCAAGTCGGCCCGCCATGCCACCCAAGGGCCTTTACTACCAGACTGCGCTCCCCGAAGCACGCGGGCTGAAGTATGACGAGTCCGATATGGCTCTCTTCCACGCCAAGCTCTCCTATCACTCCACCATCGAAGCCCGCATGGCATCCAAGGACTCCAATCTAGCATCGATCTCGGATGCCCAGGCGCGGATCCTCAAGCGCTGGGAGATGCTGAAGCAGGTGGAGAAGGAGATGGCAGACAAGGGCAAGTCTCTGTCTCCCGCGGAAAGAAAGCAGCTCGCCCAATACGAGTGGCGGTATAAACGACTGGAGGAGGTGGCGACCCAGAGCACTAGCTGAATTGGAAAAAACAAAGAAAAACGAGAAGAGAAAAACAAACACATATGACATCGTCGGAGTGGGGAAAGATAGCATCACTGGCGTTGGTTTAGATGTGGATTCGAACAACGCACTGGTGTCAAGATCAATGGCAAGTGAAGAGTTGCGCCTTGTGGTTTAAAAGTGAACCGTAGAGTCCTTCCATGTGTTTTTGGACTGGTTTTGGGCTTGATTTTGTTGTGTTATTCTTTTTTTTTTTTTTTTGAGTCTCTCCTCTCTCATTCTGTTCGTATGAGTTGAATAAATGTTAATCCAACGGTTCCCACCTCTGCCCCAAATATAATGGAAGTCGCTCATGCTTCTTGACTTATCAATGCACCGAGTGACTGCAATGGCCTCATCTATCACAGGGTGAGTACACTCGTGACCAGCTCACGACTCAAGGAAGGCAGGGTAGACCTCCCCTCCCTCCTCCCTCGAGAAGCTTTCACATAGTTCATGGTGGGGGCAAAAAGACAAGAAAAAATAGAAAAAGGAAAAAGAAAAATCCCCGCGACGTCACTAATGTAACATAGCCTCTCCGAGTCGAACACAGCATCTTGCACTTACACTGTAACTGTAACCAAAGAGGCGAAGCCCGCCTCCCCCACCCCGATGTAGATCCAGTACTGTACTTCATCGAGATCAGATCAAGCATGTGTCTCAGACAAGCCACCAACAGAATAAAAGCACAATAAACAATAAGGAGTATGCCAAAAATGGGGTCGAAGTGGCGCTCACGGCAACTTTTTCCTTTGCTTTATTTCCCTGTTCCTTTTTCGACTGTAGGTATCTATGTCTTCATTCGAGGGTCAAGTCACGTCACGCAAAAGCCATTGAATCGTGAACGGCTCGTCCTCCCTCCTCTCTGGTGTCCTACATCGGGCACGCGACATGTCATCTTCGGCCTAGTAGTTCCTGCCACAATCCAGAATCCAGGGAAGTCAAGGCCGTGTCAAAGTCGCGGCGTGTGGTGTTGACACAGACGCACACACGCGCGCGCGCGCGACTCCCCATCTTGGGAGGGTCAATTACCACATACCACGCATCTTCCGCCTCCGCCTCCGTCCGTTCTGACTAGAGGCCAAGGGGGTTTATCCGAGGGTAAATGACATGGACAAGAGGGGTTTGAGGGAACCAGGAGCAGTAGCTGTGCGGTGAGGCGTGACGGGGAGGGAGTGAGGGGGGAAGAACAGTCACGGCACGGCAACTTTCAGGACCAGACCTCCATACAGTAAGTACATTGCCTGACAGGTTTTTGATTTCTCCCCGAGGCAGAATAGTAGTACTAGTAGTAGTGGCTGTGGAATGTGTTCCTGTGAGTGTTGGCTTCCCCTCTCTCCCTCCCCCCTCTCTCTCGGATGGAAATAGAGTTGCAATTTGTAAGTGAGGGTGTGTGTTCCCCTCGGAAAGATGCGAACGTCGGAGACCTCCGAACGGATCCTAAGGGGTGAAGAGGTGGGTGGGCCCGGTGGGTGGGTGTCTGTCCGTTGTTGACAGCTTGGGTGTGGTATGTCGATTGAGGTCGGATTCTATAGCTGCCTCTGTTAGCAAGTGAGCTGGTGAATGAGGGAAGCTCAGATTAACACACCTGTTATCATCCAGCAAGATCACGCAGTTGAATGTAGACAATGAAGGTGGAAACAACAAGGAAGGAAATTGTTGGAGAAGGAAGATTAAAGTGGGGAAAGGGCAGGCAGGCGATGAAGCGATAAGATCGAGTAATGCGGGAGAAAAATCGGCGGCGGGGAAGCATTTCTTATCGAGGTAGTTATCGGGAATCGGCAGTGCCCCTCTCCTTGACGTCGTCTCTATAAAATGTCATTCATTCCCTCAATTTCTCTCTCTCCAATTCCTTCTCCTCCTCTTCTTCTTCTTCTTCTTCCTCCACACCAATCCCTCTCCTCTCTCCCTAATTACTTCCAATACATCTCCAAAAAAAAATAAAATCCACCACCCAAGAGAACCCACGATGGCCACCACCACCACCACCACCACGGAATACCCCTACATCCCCGGCGCGGACATCGACCGCACCTTCGCGCACACGACCAACCTGGCCTCGTCGGCGCTGAACACGCGCATCCTGGCCTGCAGCAACGAATACTTCGCCGCGGCGTCGAACCTGCTCACGCCGACGGCGCCGATCAACCGGCCGGGGGTCTTCATCCACACGGGCGCCTGGTACGACGGGTGGGAGACGCGGCGCCACAACCCGGCGCCGTACGACTGGGTGGTGATCAAGCTGGGGCCGGCGCGCGCCGCCATCCAGGGCGTGGAGGTCGACACGGGCTTCTTCGTGGGCAACTACGGCGAGCGGGCCGAGGTGCAGGCCACCTGCTCCGACGCCGACGACGCCACCCTCGCCGACCCCAACTACGCCGGCTGGTCCACCATCCTCCCGCCGCAGCCCTGCGGGCCCGCGCAGCGCCGCGCCTGGCTGGTGCCGGGCTACGACCCCAAACGCCCCACCCCCTACACCCATGTGCGCTTGCTCATGTACCCCGACGGCGGGTTCGGGCGGTTGAGGCTGTACGGGCATGCGATCCCGGCGGCGGCGGCTCACGCAGAAGAGGCAGAAGAGGAGGAGGAGGAGGAGCTGTCGTCGGCGCTGTGCGGCGGGCTGGCGCTGGCGGCCTCGGATCAGCATTATACCCCGTGCTCGAATCTGTTGCTGCCCGGCCGCGGGAAGGATATGGGCGATGGCTGGGAGACGGCGCGGTCGCGCGCCCCGGGCCATGTCGACTGGGCGATCGTGCAGTTGGGGCTGGCCGGTTCCGTGTCGAAAGTGGTGGTCGATACCAAGGACTTCCGCGGCAATTTCCCCCGCGCGGTACGGGTGCACGGCTTGGTGCAAGGGGAGGTTGGCGAGGCCGGCTCCGTCGCCGTCCCCGCCCATGATCATCCCGGCTGGGTCGAGATCGTCAAGGGCGACCAGCGCTGTCAGGCCGATACCGAGCATGTCTTCCAGGGCGCGGATCTGGCCCCCGGCGTCGATGCCCAGGCCTTCTCCCATGTGAAGCTGACGCTCGTGCCGGACGGGGGCGTCAAGCGCTTCCGGGTCTTCGGCAGACGGGCCTAGGCTGCTGAGGCTTGTGGTGAGCGTGCCTTGTGTTCCGTATATAATCTTTCAGCGTCGGAATTGCCAATAATGAGAAATACGATTCGATATAAATATCTAATTCAGGCGGTTGGTATGTACGGCAGAGGGGAGGCTTCCAGGACAGTAGTGTGTTTTCGACTGCATCTAAGCATATATATTACAGGCAAAAGCAGGAAAAAGTTAAGCTCCGTATAAATCATCGTTATAGCTTGCTAGCAGCCAGACTAGGTAGGGTATATCACTATAAAAATTCAATAATCTACTTCATCATGAGGGATCACAATCAATCGATCGACAACAGTGGAGACGCCGCGGCGAAAATAACACATGCTCGGTTGGGTGTTGCAAATACAATTCCAGAAGGTTAGAAAGGTCGTGCTCGTGAAAAAAAAAGCTGGTATCGGTATCGGCATCGGATTCGGTATCGGTGAATAGGGCCCGCGCCTAGGCAGAAGAAGAAAGATGGAGGGGTTTTCTCAACACTGATCCCCTAAAAGAACAAATTGACGCCATGAACTAAAAGGCCCGGAGGTCCAAGGAACAACACAACAAGCATGCAAACCCCCGCCCCGTGTGAATGCTGAAAGGTATCAATTCGAACTGGCATGCCGAATGCAAACAAATGCCATGGAGGAACGTGGTCGCAACCGTGATAAGTGTGGCGTAGAAAGCAATATCAATCAAGACTCGAAAGATCATCCGGGGCGCCGTTCCCTCCGATACTTCGTTCCCGGTCCCAAACAAAAAGTGAAAAAGAGACGAAAGATATTATAAACCCCCTTGGCACAAAGCAAATAAATCGGGTTTGAATACGTAACAGTACATTGTGGCACTTTCTGACTGCTGCTGCTGGAGGTTGGAGACGCGCAGAAAGTTGACAGACAAAAGAGGAATTGCCGACGTGCGATCGAGGACGGTTCGCGCGGGCGAAAGCATCTACTCGGGGCGGAACTTCTCCGCATTCTCGGCCTTGAGGCGGTCCCGTAGAAGAAGCAACGGCCGATTAGGGTCAAGGAGCCCCATCATCATCTTCCCCAGTTCATTGTGTTTGATGGGCTTGGTGACATAGTCGTTGAAGCCAGCACGTGCGGCATCCTCGATCTGATCTGTCATCGCGTTGGCCGAAAGGGCCATGATCGGGATTTGTGGGTAGTGGTTCTTTGATTCCCAAGCACGGATGTCACGACACGTCTCGTAGCCGTTCTTGATGGGCATTTGGATGTCGCACTGCAGGTCGTGTCAGCGAACTTGGGATCACTGAGTCCGCTTGCCGGGGGTGTCTTTCACTTACAATGATGAGAGAGTAGTATCCTGGTTCTTTGGAAAACACCATCTCTGTACACTCTTGTCCATTTGTGGCTGTCTCCGCCATTACCTTGATTTTGTCGAGGTATTTCATCATCACCTGAAACACGTTAGCATACAACGTAATGCACAACGAAAGGCACATGTATCCACACTTACCATACGGTTCGTATCATCATCCTCAACAAGTAGCACTCGGTAGCCCTTATTGCCGATAACCTCTTTCACCATTTTCGACATGGTCTTGAAATTGTTGTTGATTTCCCGGGCCATGTCCTGGTTCCTGTCCTTGCTCAGATCGCGTCGATTGTCGGGATCAAATATGGAGGAAAAAGCGGACGGCTTCACCGGCTTCGGAACAGTGTATATGCGTCTCCCGCTAGATGCCAATTCCTTGATCCTAGCATTGATTTGTCGCTTCTGATACAGATCGGAGATGATGACCAGACTTGGTGCGGCCTCCGGCTCGCACTCGGAGACATAATGCATCATATCCAGAACGTCATCCACGTTGGGCAAGTTGAGGACCAAATGGGTAAGCTTCGTGACATCACTGACTGAATCCCTCCAATCTTCCACATCAGGGGTGGAGGTGATAGAGAAGGGGACTTCCAGGGGGACCACCTGCTCGATATGTTGCTTGATAGCTTGACGGGTGTTGTCCAGAGGACAAAGAATAAGAATCGAGTAGGAGCTGGGTAAAGGCTGCGCGTCCGATCCGGTGTACTCCGTAGGCTTGGTCGAGGCAAATGATTCTTGCGAGGGTGAGGAGGAAGATTGCGCCGTTGGCTGCGAGATATCACCGCTTGAGAGGGCCGACTTGGAGTTGTCAAGCCTTGCTAATGGATCCAGCGTGTAGGGGTCTGGGGTGGGAAGGGCCGAGGAGATTGAAGACCTCTCGGAGAAGTTGATCGAAGGAAAGCGTACAGGGGTCTCGTAGCTTATCTGTGATTGGGTTAAAGGGGTCTCAAGAGTAGAGAAATCGGCCACGTCGGGTCCTCTGCTATCCATAGAGTCCTTCCTGAACAGCATCTTCTGCAGCGGATTCGGCTTGAGGTGCTCGAGGAAGACATCAGAGGTGCTGGACGATTGGCGGACAAGCCGCGGCTCGTCGGGAGTTGGCGGTGGAGGAGCGTCGACTTTGACATAAAACGAAAATTTGGCACCTTGCCCTTCTTTACTGGTGGGCGTCAACTTGCCACCATGCATTTCGACAAGCTGTTTCGATAAAAATAGCCCGAGACCGCTACCCGCATGCTGCTGAGAGCCGTTCTGTCCCAGTTGACTGAATCTCTGCATCAATCGCTCTGCATCCCTGACGCTGAAACCTTTACCGGTATCCACAACGTCGAAATTCAACAACAACTCCGTGGACTTGGGAGTGGACGGGATACCATCATAGATCGAGCAGCATATATGAATCTCACCCTGAGCAGTAAACTTGACTGCGTTGCCGACCAGGTTGATGAGGACCTGTCGTATACGAAACCTGTCTCCTATAACCATGGGTGGCACATTTGCGTCCATCAGATAGTTGATTTCAAGGCCTTTGTCGATCGCCCTAGACGAGACGGTGTCGATGACATCCTCAATCACAGACCGTACATGGAACCATGAGTTGACCATGGTCATTTTACCGGCTTCCACCCTGGAAACGTCCAGAATGTTATCAACCAGCTCTCGCAGGTTGGTTGAGCTATTCTGAATAGTGTCGAGCATGCGTCTCTGATCAGTGTCGAGCTGGGTGTCGAGAATGAAAGGGATGGTGCCAAGGATGCCGTTCAGTGGAGTCCGAATTTCGTGAGACATGTTGCTGAAGAACTTCGTCTTCGATTCCATCTGGTTATTGAGTTGCTGCATGGCTTTATTGAGTTCGCGTTCGAGGTTCTTGCGGTCATTGATATCCGTGCATGTGCCGTACCATGAAGCTTCTCCTTCCCCGCTTCCAAAACTGCTAGTCTCGACACAAACCAGACGAACCAGATGCCATCTGAAATCCCCTCCCCTGGAGCGAAGCCTTATTTCGGTAGAGTAAAAGACACGTCCA
The DNA here is from genome assembly GCF_003184785.1 of Aspergillus japonicus CBS 114.51. Taxonomy (NCBI): domain Eukaryota; kingdom Fungi; phylum Ascomycota; class Eurotiomycetes; order Eurotiales; family Aspergillaceae; genus Aspergillus; species Aspergillus japonicus. The sequence continues at coordinate 377,985 of NW_020291643.1, read as the reverse complement.
TTCTCATCTCTTTGCACAGAGGCAACTCCACGCCTCACAAGTTCTTCCAATGCAGGTGTAACGCCCTGGCCAAATTGACTGTCTTGCGAGACAGCCTTACGAATGGCCTCCCCTGCACTTTCGCCGGGTTCGGCGGTGGACTCGATCTTCTGCGGCTCAGAAAGGTATAGGGAAAGAAGGCCGCATTTCTCTAAATCATCGGTGTGGACGTGCTTGGCGAAGCCGAAGTTCAGCGCTTCCTCCAGCTTTTGACCGGTGTAGAGGTGCCATTGCTCATTGACGAAGATGAGGCCCCTATATTCTGTAGCCTCGAAGACAATCTGGGGAATGGAGTTGGAGAAGGCTCGATATTTGGCATCGGTCGCGAATTTCTCTCTCTCTTGCGCAGCTTTCAATTCAGCAATATGTTGCTCGTGTATGTCGAGAAACGATCCGATCCAGTAAAGCACCTCCCCGGTGGAAGATAGCAAAGGGTTTGCCCGGAAGATGAACCATCGATATGCCGACTCGTCATTAAAGCGTTTGACCCGGACACGTTCCGTAAATTGTGACCCTGTACGTAATGCGTTCGCCCATTCCTGAGACATGTGCTCTCTTTCGCTGCTATGAATATTCTGCCAAACGTCCCGCAATCTCTGCTCTTGAGGTTGACTCCTTCGGTAGGCATCAAATTTCGAGTTGGTCCATATTACCTCTCCACTCTGAGGTTTCGCAAGGAAAAGATGTAAGGGTACCGAGTTCAGCATGAGTTGCGCCACTGTGTCGGAGAATGGACGGGGTAGTTCGCGTTGCAGCTGGGCGTAGAAGGAATTCGTCGAGGGATGGCGGGAGGCAGTCTGCGTTGGTGATATAACCTGGGGTCCTTTCACATCCTGGAGAGGAGATACAACCCCCGGACTTTGGTCTTGCGGTGTGGCATCTTCCTCGGCAGACTTACTTACAATTCTCCCGGGTGACGTGGGGGTTGATGACGCCATGTTCTGTCTCATCTTAGTCAATCTGTTCCGATGCTGAGTGATGGCGTCCCGAAAACTTTTTGACTGGTGCACGTTGAAGTAGCCATCGGGATTATCGGTCCCTGTTTTATGCACCGCCCCAGGCGATTCGCAGAAATTGCTGCCTCCTGACGCAACAAGACCGAGATCGACTCCAGGTGTTCCAAGATTAGATAGCGATGGGCTGAGCTTGGTAGAACTCGACCTTTCTTCTGGACTTGAGATACTAGCTCGAGCTGACAAAGAGCCATCGTCCGCTATCGTATAGCTCACATGGCCGCTGAGACCTGCGACCAGTTCCAGCTCGCTGCTTTCATCAGAGAAGGTTCCGCCGAGTCCCAGGAGCTGGCCATAGCGAGGAGCCTCAAGCCGCGAAGTGACCTGACGCTCAAGCTGGCTGTAGTGTTGCGCGAGACAAAATGAAGTGGTGAGGTGAGGCATGAGATATGATAACGATCTTCGCAAATTCGTGGGGTAAGGGATAATGGGAGACAGTATGGAGATCACGGCGACCGGGAATCGTAAGGTGGATGGCGAAGGGTCCTTGGCGCGACCGACATGCAGAAGAGGAATGTGAACCACCGACTTGGCCAGGTCAACGCCAATGGCTTCTAGTGGTCCCAAATTCGAATAATCATGAGGGGGAGGATTCTTTGCGAATGCGCTTTCATCAACGGCGTGACTGACAAAAAATGGATTCTGCTCCGCATGAGAGCGAGGCGCGGGCGATGGCGCAGGGGACTGAGACCAAGGAGACGGTGGCACCTGTTCATACTCATCAAACAATTCCATAGACGGGGTCCCCCTAGTCTTGAACAGACCAGGATTGGATACCGCTCGCGTTCGAGCTGTAGCTGGTTTATTGGAGGAATTTGGTTCAACAATTGGTGTGGCCTGAGGTTTGTCTTCTGGGGTTTCGAGGGGATCTCCTTGACCTGGACGATCAGCCGGCCCCTCTGAATACTCTCTTGTCAAAACAACAGGATCGGTGCGCCCGAAGAGCTTCACCACCCCAGTTCTCTTGATTAGCGGGTCGGATTCGACTTCCAGCGGTCGGGGCACGGGGAAAACTGCTTGGCGATAGTTTGGCAATCCAAACGATGACACCGGTTCCTTGGTTGGGGTTTCAATCTCGGCATCTGCTTGCTTGTTCTCTGTTTTCGGTGGACAATCGATACTTTCGTCTCGTTGAGACTCCGGGTCGCGCCAGTCCGAGTGTTTCCGTTCCTTTCCAAAGCCAGCGAACGAATGCCGTGCCAGAAGGGACGGTCGCTTCGGCGAATGAGCAGCTTTTGACCCATTCAAGAGGGCTTCTGCGACAAGCCCTTTCTTCTTCCCTGGTCCTTCGCTGCTCTCCTTTGCGGGGTTATTGCCGCTCGAGGTGGCCTCACTTGGCACTCGGTCCGTTCGCACATCCTCCGCGTCGGCAGGAACGGCGTCTGGGTCGAAGACCGCTTTCTGACCCCATGGAACATTCTCCAAGTCTGTCGCATCTCCCGGTACGGCCAGAGATGCTCTCTCTGCTCCGTAGTGCGTCTGCAAAATCTGGACTACGTTCGCCCACCATGCATCTAACCCGGGATCCGCGTTCAACTGCAGAGTAAGTTCATACAGGTTGGGACTGGGGTAGGCGGGGTCCTCCGGTACAGGCCTATAATGAGGGGGTAGGAAAACGCCTTGAGGATGTGTAGCAGCAAATAGCTGATCGTCCGGGATATCGGAGGTCCCCATTCGGGCCTTCATCTTATCTGCCGGCAGGGTCAATTTGAAACCATTGTGATTGAATGCGGCGTCCCGTGCTGCTCTCGTTGAAAACTGCAACTCCATCCTCGGGAAAGGGTAAGAGGGAGTTGGGCCGGGGAGGTTGTCGGGAGAGGTGTTGGAATCCATGGCTCTAATAGTGCCACCAGAACCAGTGGAGTCGGAGTATGATGCAGAGGGCAATGCTCCCGCAGTTGAGAGGGTTTTCGCAAACGAGACATTGAGGGGTCGCTTCCTGGTTGACTCTGTGGTGCTCGGGGGTGCGGCCTCGGTTTGCGATGCAGAGATCTCTCGAGCAGCCGAGGAGGGTTGGCTTTGGGATTGTTGCATTTGTTGATAGACCAGTAATTCTTCCATCTGCCTCCGGAGTTCCTTGAGGGTCTGCAGATTGCGCCCTTGATCCTCCTGGGTTCCTTTTCCCGCTTCAGGGCTTTCTTTTTTCGGAGGCGACGGAATGTGGCATGCGGTCGCAGTCTGTTCGTGCGATATAGAGGAAGAGTGAGAGTTAGCATTCCACGTACTTTTCTCCAACGGCGCATCTCCATCAATTGCATAGTGAACATCATGGACAGAAATAGAATTGGTTGACTGCAGGGAAGGTCGACAATGGGATTGGGGCGCGGCGACAGGCGAAGGGGCCTCGGCCGGCGATGGAAGCGGAGGTGTCTTCATGCTGTTAACTTCGCCCATCCTAATTTCTCCCTCCACCGCCGGTCACAAATCAATTCTCCTGGGCGAATCCAACTCCACAGGAGCCAACTGAGGCACTCATCTCTCGGACAGAACGGTCCGCAATCAGATTTCGTGGATAAGGCGAGAGGAGATTGAAGAGGGAGCAGTTGGTGAAAATAGTGAAAAGATGCAGACGACGCGAAAACCGAACGAGCAAATCGAAGCGAGGATCCGAACGGTCGGAAGACAAAAAGAGAGTATTGGATACTATTGGAGCGGGATGGTGTATATAGCGCACACGGTGAAGAACCCGACGAGCGAAAAGAAAAGGGGTGGTGTGGATTGGCTCGAAATTCAAGGCAGTCGAAGGGGTTGGGGGGGGGGGGGGGGGGGCGCGCTTGATTCTGCGACCCAGAAAAAACGTCCGAGATGCGTTTCTTGGAGCTGAGATATGGGGCGTAGGCAAGAGAAAGGAATATACAAGAGAAAAAAAAGGGAAAAAGAGACACGAAGGGGAGGAGGAAATGGAAAATGGCAGACGAACGATTTTTTTTCCGAAAATGGGCCGTTAGAAGGAAGGTGACTAAAGCGGTGTATATCGGATGGTGGGAGTGAGAGGGGTGATGGTGGTGGTAGTGGTGTTGGGTGGGTATGGATAGAATGAGGTGAAATGAATTGGGATAGGATAAATGGATGGAATGGGGTTTAGGACTCGCAGTAGTGGTAGTGATGGTAGCAGGAGGAGCAGTAGTACTAGCAATACCAGCAGTACCAGTAATAGGGTGTTGAATTTAGTTGACGGAAGGAGATTAGGAGAAAGGCTGAACTTGATCTGACCTTTCCTAGTTGTAAAAGCAGAATGAAGCACTGGCAGCAGGTTCTACTGCTATGCTAAAATGCTAGTACAATAACGAGAAATAATGTATTGACCCAGCCAGCAAGAGATCGTCGATTTGTGCTGGCAAAGTTCAAGATGTGGAAATGGTCCGTCGCCCCGGGGGGGGGGAAAGTTCCAAGCTATGACGTAGCTAAGGCAAGCCCTAGACTGGGCTGGGCTGGATGAATGGGAAAGGGGGGGGGGGGGGGGGGGGGGGGACAGAGGAGAAGAGGAAAAAGAGAACAAGAGGGAAAGTAAGGGAAAAAGACCCAAGGGCTATTTTCGGCACTCTTTCACTCTTAATCTTCTCCTGTCAAAAGACGTCTCCCAGTCTTTGGGACTCAGTAGAGGATAATTCAGCAGAGATAGCAGCTGATTGATTGTCCGGTCTTGTTGACTGGCAAACACTAAGTAGACCCGTCAAGCCGCCGCAAATCGCCAAGTGTGGAAGAGACAGGAGAGAACCTGAAAAGAACAAACTGCAAAATTGAAGACAGATCGGGAGGGAAGTAGGATAGTCCGCTACGGGGAAAGCGAGAGCAACTTACAAGGAAGTCAGTCACAAGAGAACAAGAGAAAGGATGGGCAAACCAAGTAACCAAGTACTGTACTGTGGTAGTCCGTCTACTGCCTTGCTTAGTCTCAGTAGCGGGCAAAAAGGTCAAGGATCCAAGAATGAAGGAAAAGACCTGGCTGGACAAGGTCTTTTATTGACTAAAACAGTTTTCAAAGTCCCACTAGGCAATGAACAAGGTTCTTAGTATATTAGCTGCGATACATTATGCATTGTGGTGTATAGCAGCAGCACGAGTGCACATAGATAATAACTTCAGGAACCTTACCCCTCTAAATGATGCCACATCCAAATTAGTCGCAGGAACGACAAATGCTGGATGACATTGACATACCTAAAAGTAGACTAGTGTAAGGGCAGCCCCCGTCTTGAGTTTGCATCAAGTAAGCAAGCCCTCTCCGCCCATGCCGCCACCATCATCATCATTACTACCCAGTATCATCTTCTGTAGTACAGAGTAACTACAGTCAGTACTCTTATTAATAGATTATTGCTTGCTTATCCTCCGGTAACTTGAATACGGTGGAGCAACACAGTAGCTGCTCGCTCATGGCTGCATCATCGAGCCGCGACAGATGCCCGTCCTCTGCACTATCTCCGTACCCTCCTTGGTCACGAGCCACTTGCGCCATGCCTAAGGCTGAAAACTCCTCCACTTTCACCCCCCCCCCTTCACGTGAGACCCTCAGCTCTCTTTCCCGGATACTGGGTCCGTCTACTGTGTAGCAAGCAAATGGGACGGACATCTTGCAGGTGCAAAGAGTAGACGAAGAACAGAAACCAGAACAAAATGTATACTAGGTAGATTCTTCGTCATAGTACTTTCGTACTAACTTGGTAGGCTTTGCCGCTTCATTTGAAATGACCCTGTTAGTCGATCCCCGAGATCCTCAACAATGGTTCGTGAGGCACGCGATCTGCGCAATAACCACTAACAGACCATGTGTTCGCTTCACTTTTAGACCTTCTCAAGGTGGTGACTGGATTGTTGCTTCCATGAATGATGGCATTTCTCTTGATTTGTCTAGCCGAGGCATGGTAATTAGACTAGGTCCTCTGCAATAGCTATGCCCAGTTTTCATCGCGATACTATGTTATATATCGTCGTCCTCCTGACACTGCGTCGATGAGTTAGAGAACAACTTTTTCCTCAAGGTATCTTAATCGACCCAATCTTGTGAGCTTTGGATTCTTGATTTCTGCATAAAAGCTTTTAATTACCCCCACAAGGGTGTGACTCAAATTGTGCAATGGAAGAGGTTTGTTCTAAACACCTCAAGAAAACCGGGGTTTAGAACGAGAATGATGATCGTAGAACAGAGTCTCGGATTCGTGGTCTAGTACTGTACTCTGCGGACAAGTCTCGCTCGCGATGACGGCATGGAACCGTCAGTGTTCAGTCTTGCCGCGTGGGTTGGCAGTCTCCCAACTCAGACATTCAACTTCAGGGAGCTCTAAGTAGCTACTAGCTGGGAGCCTGCGACACCGCCTGCAGCGGCAGAGTCCATCCACGTATCACCTTCGGTAGTTCGTCTGCAGCTGTACTATACCTACCGTGCAGCGGACCCCCTTTCTTGCTGCTGGCGCTGCAGTGCTTACTTGTTGGACTAGTGTAAGTGCAGGAACCTGACGATCTAAAAGCCGATGGTATGACGAAGCCGTGTTCCATGTCGGTGCTGGAACACGTGGGAGGGGAGACATACTCTAGTACTCAAACTGTACATTGAAACATGTTGAAGTAGTCTGGCACAAGCGATCGGGAGTTCATGACAATGTGCCGGTGACACCTTCGCATGCTACCGAGTACTAGTTTAGTTAAACTCAGATTAAGACCGACTGACTTTCAGTCAGGCCCCAGAGCCCTGTTGAGTCCTGTTCCTCGAATCAGAATTCCGAAGTGGCCCCCTTTCTTCATTATGATATTCAGGAGTATGCTCTTTAGGCAAACTATTTCTTTGGTCGTCATGGGCTACAATTAAGAAAGTGCTAGTGTAGCCGTTCATGGGCAGACCAGTGCCATTGATCGTCCCCGTACTTTGGCTAATTCTTGGCAGCCTACTTCTATATGCATGATTTATGCATTGCACTGTACTACAATAGACCACAATGTGACAGGCACGAATAAGTAAAGAAGATTCTCATTTGAGGTAAAAAAAAGAAAGAATAAAAAGAAAAAAGGAAGGCAAATCTTTTAGTCTCTTACACTAGTCCTTACTAGAGTAGGAAAGTTGAACAAAGTGGGTAGAGAGGGCTGATGGTGATGGGTGGCATGTTGCCAGTCGGCCGTTTGCTGCCTGCCATCCTGAAAACGAGTAAGACAAATCGACGGCTGATCGGCCGCCCACTTTTTTTTTTTTTTTTTACTATGTATTTCAATTCCTTCAATTTCCCTCGTGATGCCCAACGGCAGCTGACTCAGCCCAGAGCGAACGAACCCTCTCCCAATGAGGGAATTTACAGCCTTAGGCAACTACTATACCCACTTCGTCCCCCTCAAACCATGAGTTCCAAAGTGCCAAAGTTCCTGTCTCGCATCGAAAAAGAACTGGAGTCTGTCAAAGTTGTTTACTCACACAACCCATCATCCTTGACCAAGGGGTAGGTCCTAGGGTTAAGGTAAGCCTACCATCCAAAAACTACATTCAATCTGAGCGAAGGAGATCCCCCCAAGCAAAGTGCGCACAACCGTGCGGTCTCGACTGGAGCCGTTGACCTTTACCTAATCTAGTCCCAAGGAGCGGCAACACTCACTCACTCACTCACTTTCGCTCCTTCGTTCTCCCTCCCTCCTCTCTCTCTCCCCACCGTCCTTGGCGACGATTATCGTTCAAACCGTTTTCGTTCTTATGAATCTTCTCTCGGACCACTCCGACCACCCCTTCTTTCGAGTACGAGTGCGTCTACACACGACAGCAGTCCATTCATCTATGGCCGTCAATTGAGGGGTGACATTCTGTCTGACACAATTGTTTATTGTTGGTTGCGATGGACGATAGCCATATCTTGGGGGACGACTTGCCACTTCCCCCGGCGCGGCTCTTCGAGAGATTGGCACAGCTACCTGGATATACATGGGATCAGTCCGTTGAGCCGTTCCACTCTACCTACAACCACTGGCACGTCTTCGGCCTTCGTCATGCCGTTGAATCTGATGTTTCCACCCCCGCCGCAACTTCCTCGGGCCCCTCCAGTCTGGCTCGCAATTCCCCGCGCACCGAATCCCGTCCCCCGTTTCGCCATCATTGGAGGAGCAGCCTAAGCGAGTCCAGCAGCGAATTATCGCTGTCTCGTATCGATCATGAGCCAATATGGATCCCAGTCGTCGCACGTGTCTCGTCCCACGTTGTCAGACTCGAGCGCGAATTTCATATGCTACGGTCGATTGTGCAAACTTCGGACCCAGATTGCAACCACACAATACGACCGATTGATCTGATACGACTGCCTCCAGACCCCGGGGATTCGGGCACTCTGCTCGTGGCCCTCTTCGAGTCGCCCGGTCCGAACATGCTGCGGGAGATGGTCGCTTTTGGACCCGCTTGGTTCGCAGTTGGCGGCAGGACCGACAGCAACGAGCCCACACCCGGAGAGCAGGTATCTCTTTCGGTATTTCTAGACTTTGCGATTGGGGCATGTGATTGTTTGGAACTTCTGCACTACGGCCTCAAAACCGTCCATGGTGAAATTCGGGGAGATGCCTTTCACTTCAACTGGGAGGCCCGTTCGGTGAAGCTGACCAACACTGGCAATGGAGCCCGTTCATTCGACAACATCTTGAGCGAGGGCTGGTCGTCGCTCTCGAGGGAACTAGGCGTCAAGAACAAGCTACAATTTATCGCACCAGAGCAGACGGGGAGAATGCCAACAGAACCGGACAGCCGAACAGATATCTATGCGCTTGGCGTGCTTTTCTGGACTATGCTGGTGGGCAAACCGGCCTTCACAGGCAGCGATCCCGTCGAAGTTGTGCAGAATGTTCTCGGAAAGAAGTTAGTTCCCGTTTCAGCGAAGAGGATGGATGTTCCGGATGCCGTATCAGCTGTCATTCAGAAGATGACGCAGAAGGCTGTCAATGAACGATATCATACCATCTCTTCCGTCAAGCGAGACCTAGCGCAGATCTCCCAGTTACTTGGAGATGGTGATAGCGAGGCCTTGAAGGACTTCCAGATCGCACAGCGGGATGTCTCATCTTTCTTCACTCTGCCGTCTCGCATGTTCGGACGACGTGAAGAATACGACAAAATCATTAGTGTTGTGGAGAAGGTCCACAGGCGCCAACAATCTGCCTATGCGAGAGCTGGTGCGCAAGCTTCTAGTGGGGTGGGTTCGAACTCGTCCGTGTCCGACGGTCGAGTAGACAGCTTTGAGATCGCGTCGGGTTCAAGCGACTCGGGTTCATTCCACCTAGCCTCAAAAACTACTAATGGTGGCCCTCTAGGTCGGGTATCTACGCATGAGTCTCTGCATAGCACGGAGTCTTCCCTTTCAACTCCGAAGCCGGGAAATGCCTCTGGCAAGCTCAAGAGTCCGGTGGAGTCACGCGCATCTTGGGATATTGCAGACCGAGATAGCCACCCTTCGATGGGCACAAGCACGCAAAGTCACGGGGAGTCAATCACTTCTGCCACTCGACCCAAAGCTGCCAATAAAGCACGCCGGATCGGAAAATGTGAGATTATCGCCATTAGCGGCGCGGCTGGTATTGGCAAAACCGATCTTATAAACCGAGTTCAACCCACGATACGTAAACTTGGGTATATTGGCATAGCTCGTCTGGACCGAGCTAGGCGAGTTCCCTTTGAGCCTTTTGCGAAGATCCTGGCTAGCCTTCTCCGTCAAATATTCTCCGAACGTGATGTCACCACCGACTATCATAACAATGTCCGCACCGCGCTACAGCCCATGTGGCCGACCTTGCATCGAGTCCTCGAGCTTCCGGAACAGCTCATGTCATCTGGTAACAAGGATAAGCAGATCTCACCTCGGCTCTCTGCAGCGCAGCATATATTCAAAGATGTCTCGACCAAAGGAGAACCATCAAAGCGCGTAGCAATGCCTCGTCTTGACGACGGACAAAGCTCGGTCGACTTTTTTCTGTCTAATGCCGCACTGAAGAACATGCGATTAATGGAGACATTTTTGGAGATCCTGAAAACTCTATCGCAGTACAGGGTGATTTGTGCATGTGTGGATGACCTGCACTATGCCGATGACGAAACCCTGGAATTGATTATGAACATTGTGAAAGCCAAGCTACCTTGTGTGCTTATTCTCACGAGCCGACAGTCGGAACTCGAGTCAGATGCCATCAAGTCCCTTTTCGAAGCGGAAAATCCTAATGTGACCCGAATTATGCTGAAGCCCCTCGGAGAAGAAGAAATCATGCAAGTTGTAGCGGCCACGATGCACCAAGCTCCAAACCCAACATTAACGCCACTTGCAGCCGTGATCCAAGAGAAGAGCATGGGCAACCCGTTCTTTGTGCGAATGATGTTGGAGACTTGCTATAGCAAAAATTGCATCTGGTATTCCTGGAAAAACTCTACCTGGGAGTTTGACTTGGATCGTATTTTCACCGAATTCGTGGCACCTAGGTATGGAGAGGGCCTCGGGCTTGGTTTTATTGCTCGGCGTCTTCAAGAAATCCCTACAGCGGCAAGGTCCATCATGGTCTGGGGAGCGTTGTTGGGAAGCCCGTTTGCCTTCTCGTTGGTCCAAAAGCTTCTTACAAGCGAGTTTCTATTTTCGAGTGATGACGACGAAGCTGTTGATTTGACGTGCCCTCAGAATGCGAACCTGATTCGACAGTCCGAGGCCGACATTATCGTTGGGCTGCAGTATCTTGTCCAAGCAAACCTTATCATTCCCGGGAAAACGGACGATGAATTCAGGTATGCACCCCGAATAACTTAATCTGACCCCCACTTGATCGTTCCGCTGACTCGGGCCGCATAAGGTTTGTGAATGATCGGTTCTCACAAGCCGCATTGTCATTGACTGAGGGTCGAAACGTTGAGAAAATGCATTTCATCATATCTCAAGCCATGATGAAATACTATCATGACGGACGCAGTCGATATGCCTTGGCGCGGCATGTGGCTCTCGCGTCGCGAATCATCAAGTCTCGTGTCGTCGAAAGACTGGAATACAGAAAGATTCTCTGGGATGCAGCTCAGACTGCAGCTCAGTCAGGCGCTCGACCGACTGCGCTCTGGTACTTCCGCCATTGTATCGCATTCCTCCAGGATGATCCTTGGAATGACAATAACACGGATGTTTACTACCATGAGACCTTGCGTCTGCACATTGCCACTGCCGAGATGTCATGGTCTCAAGGACATAACACAGAAGCCCTGGATCTTCTGGACAAGGTGTTCGAGCATGGCAAAAGTGCCGTTTGCAAGTCGAGGGCTTGGATTGTGAAGGCAAAAATCTACGCGCAAATGGGCAACCACCTCCGCTCCATGGATTCGCTTCTGACATGTCTTGATGAGTTGGGTGTCCATCTCCGGGAGCCAACCACATACGAACAATGCGACACTGCATACAAAAGTCTTAGCGAATATCTCGGCAAGATGGATTTGGATGTCATTGTTCGGAAACCTATCAGCAAAGACATCAACATGATAACCATCGGAGCAGTGATGGCTGAGGCAATGTCCGTCACCTACTGGGATGATGGGTTAACGTTCTACCGAATGGCAATTGAGATGATAAATCTTCACCTGTTCAAAGGTGGCTTTGTCCAGATCTCAATAGGCTGCTCACATCTTGCCATGATTTCCTTCAGTCGCTCCCGCGATCTGGACCTTGCTGTCAAACTCAGTGACCATGCACTCAGTCTGCTTGAGCGTTGCCCGGAGCCGTGGACCCAAGGTCGGGGCTTGATCGTTCATAATCTTTATGTTGCTCACTTGCGGGTGCCGTTGTCATCTACGCTTCCTGTTCTTGAAACCTCGGTGGAGACCTCGTTCTCAATGGGCGACCCCTACATCACTTTGATCAGTCTCTCCTCGATGGCAATGACGCGGCTGTTCCTGGGCCACGATATGGCTCAGGTGGAGGCTTTCTGTAATGAAAGCCCTGAGGATATACCCGACTGGGTAAATGATACTCGTGGGGGTGCCACTCTTCTCGCAGTACGGTAAGACTCCCTTCAAGCCGAACATTTCCACATCAGAAAGATTAAAGAAGTACAAAGACTGATCCTCATAACCATGTAGACAAGTCGCGCGTGCGCTGCAAGGGAAGACATCCTGTCGGTTCGCTGACACTGTCATGTCTGACGAACATCATCATACAAATGAATATATCGCTTTCCTTGATAACAACGCTAGCAATGCCGATCGCCCGCGGGATATCTATTGGGGCTTAGCAATGATTCCTTTGTTCGCTTACGGCCACCATACTCGAGCTATAGAGGTTGGCATGCAGATGATGGATACGATGCCTAGGTTGTGGTCTGCTCGCGTCTCTTATGTCGTCTATTTTTATCTTGCGCTCTCCCTTCTGACGCTCCACAACGACTACCCTGCACGTGGATATCTTGATGGAGGGTTGAAGACCGTTCTAAAGTACAAAGCAGAGGTTGATTTCGCACGGAGTGCTTGCGATGCGAACTATGGCATGTGGTCGCTTATTTTGGAGGCTTTGATCTGCGAAGTCCGAAACGACCACACATCGGCCATTCAGGCCTTCGAGGCCGCTATTGACCACTGCCAGATCCATGGATGGCCATTGGAGGAAGCCCTGGCCCTTGAGCTGCACGGTGAATTCCTGATCCGACGTGGTGCGAAGCGAGCGGCACGCTCGGTGATGCAAGATGCGATCGCCGCCTGGGCAGCAGTCAGTGCTGTGGGTAAAGCAGCCCAACTGACCGAGAAGCATGAGTGGCTACTGAAAACCGCGACGTCGTCGAGAAATGTTGACGTCGGGTGTCAGACTGTTGACTCACTCCTTGGAATCAACCGCAATTCAGGGCAGGAACATATTGGCGTGAATCCGAATATGGAAGAAGACGATCGGAAACAACGCTGGTTAGAACAGAACGGCGTCACGACTGGTGAGCGGTCATTGGACATCTCGGGTGTCGGTCTCGGTAAGTTGGAACGCCTGGTTCTAAAATGATATTTGCGCTATTGCTTTTCGAGTCTGACAGCAAGCAGATATAATCGATCTTTCGAGTATCCTGGAGTCGAGCCAAGTGATGTCGTCGGAGCTCCAGATTGACAAGCTCTTGACAAAGATGATCGAAATTGTCCTAGAATCGTGCAATGGTTCGGACTCAGCTCTGATTGCGACAAACTTCGATAACAATTTCACCGTAGCTGCAACTGGCGACATGGAAAAGGGCCAAAAGTCATATGTCGACGGCCTTCCATTCTCGTCAATTGAGGACAAGATGGCCCATCAAATCTCCCACTATGTCATGCGCACCCGGGAGGAGGTCCTCGTCCACAACGTTCTTGAGGATGAACGCTTCTCCAATGTTAGCGAAGCTTATCAGACAAGATACCCCATGGGAAGATCGGTCATTGCATTGCCAATCATGCAAGCCGAAAATCTTCTTGGTGTCATACACATTGAAGGGAAGCCAAACTCCTTCACCCAACGCAACGTGGTCGTGCTTCACTTGCTTTGCAATCAGATCGGCATCTCCTTGTCCAATGCATTACTCTTCCGTGAGGTCCGCAAAGTCAGTGCCACAAACGCATCGATGGTTGAAGCACAGAAGCGCGCGCTAGCTCAAGCTCGAGAGGCGGAGCAGAAGGCCAAGGTGGCCGAAGCTGAAGCGAAGCACAACGTGAAACTCAAGGAAGATGCAGCCAAGGCTAAGTCCATCTTCCTTGCTAATATTTCCCATGATTTGCGCACCCCGATGAACGGTGTGATCGGTCTCTCCGAACTTCTCAAGGGTACCCGATTGGATAAAGAGCAAGATGAATACGTCGAGTCGATTCGTGTATGTGCCGATACTCTGCTAACCCTCATCAACGACATCCTCGACTTCTCGAAGCTTGAAGCAGGAAAGATGAAGATTTCCACTGTCCCTCTGAATATCCGAGAAACGATCTCGGAGGTTGTCCGCGCGCTTCGTTATACCCATCGCGACCGAGGCTTGGAGACCATTGAGGACTTGGACAAGGTTCCACCCGAACTTGTCGTCCTCGGTGATCCTGTTCGCCTGCATCAGATCTTCATGAACCTGCTAAGCAATAGCTACAAGTTCACACCCAAAGGGTCTGTGACCGTGCGGGCTCGGGTCTCGCGAGAAGGCAAAGGGCGCATCCGTTTGGAATGCTCGGTGTCGGACACCGGCATCGGTATCTCCGAGGAGCAGAAGTCGCGACTCTTCCGACCTTTCTCTCAGGCCGACAATTCGACCGCAAGATCATATGGAGGTAGTGGCCTCGGGTTGAGCATCTGTAAAGCGATCATCGAAGACGTCCTGGGAGGAGCGATCTGGCTCGATTCCACGTCCGGCGTCGGCACCACAGTCACATTCCATCTGTCCTTCAACAAAGTGAAGGATGCTTCTAGTAAAGGTCTTCGTTCGAAACTCCCCAGCCCCGACGGGGAGAAGGCTTCTTCCCCCAAGCCCACGGCTCGTGATCTGAGCATGGTCCCCCGCGATCAGATCCGGGTGTGCATCGCCGAAGACAACCCGATCAACCAGAAGATCGCCGTCAAGTTCGTGACCGGCCTTAATCTGCAATGCGAAGCCTACAGCGACGGCCGGCAGGCGGTCGAGGCTCTCCGGGCCCGCTCCCGGGAAGGAAACCCCTTCCACGTGGTCCTCATGGACGTGCAGATGCCCACCCTGGATGGATACAACGCGACTCGCGAGATCCGCAAAGACCCGGACCCCAACGTCAACGAGGCCCTGGTCATCGCCATGACCGCCAGCGCCATCGAGGGCGACCGGGAGAAATGCCTCGACGCCGGCATGAACAACTACCTGCCGAAGCCGGTCCGATCCACCATCCTGGCCGAGATGCTCGACCAGTACCTCGCCCCGGTCCCCGCCTACACGCGCACTCGCATGACGAACCGCGATCGCGGGAGTGTGAGTACCGACGCCGGCACGCCGCCACTCAGCAACAGCTCCTCGACGCCCCAGTCCCAATCCGCCAGTCCAGTCATCGCACTCACGCCCGAGGAGGAAAAACCGCTTGCTGCCAGCAACAGCAACAGCACTAGCACCAGCACCAGCACTTGATTTGCAGCAAGACATTTGAAGGAAATTTGTACAACTTGTGCAGGAATTCTTGAAAGTCTCTTCTTCCTCTTCTGTTTGCTTTACAACCCAACCCCGCCCCCCCAATCCCGCTTGTTTGTGTGTTTGAGATACCACATCTGTATAAATTGGAGTTCTTCCCTTTTTTTTTTTTCTGTTTCGATTCCTTCATCTATTTGTCTTCATTCATTACTTTCTTTCTCTTCACACAAAATGTTGTGATATTTCCAGGTACAATCTTGTCTGCGTTAGGGTAACTTTTCCATCCATTACATAGCCTCGTTTCTGGTTAGCGAATCTGCTGTTTTTCTGCTCCCAAGCTTTCTCTTCAGCCTCTTTTGCTTCCACAAACAACAATATCGGCCACAATGGGTGGGGGAGGGATATAAATAGGCCCTGATCTTCTTTCGTTCATCTGTCCCCTATCCCTCACGACCCCCTTCTAGGCGCGTGCTTCTTTAGCTACCCCATGTTGGTTGATCTCTCGTCTACTGTGGTGTCGGCATAGGCCCATCCACCACACAATCTTGATGAATAAATGAAAGATATGATTAATGATACTCGAACTACTCACTCACCCATCCACCCAGTCATATAAATGCATGTCATCAAGGCCTAGGGAAATTAGCTACTCAAATCCTATATGATCATAGTTCGCCTTGCATAACATCGCGCCTCACTTCTACGATATATATATTTTGCCAACTGGAGGGCATACGTACCCAGCCTAATCGCGGGAAATGTTGCAGGAGCCTTCTTGGAAACCTAACCGGGCTGTTGTTTTTCGGCATTATGAATTGCTGATCTCCAATTCCTGTGTTATTCGACTCGTTGCCGAAATAAATTTCGGATTCAAGGATCGATCCATTCCCAGCAAAGCTAGTCGAATGGAGGGGCTTTATCTACCATCTAAATCGATCCATAGTTCGCTTATCAGCATGTGGAGGCAGGTGGGATAGTAGACGATGGTTGAATGGTTTGTAGTGTTTGACCATCGCGAGATACTGGATTTTGGTTTCGCTGTAGCATTTGTCTCTGATATTGTTTTTTACGTCGGATCTGCTTGCCGATTGGGCGGTTGTCGACACAATATTGAATTGAGAAGGCGGTGGTTCTCTTCCGCTGCTTGAAATCAAGCGGCCGATGCGGGTGGAGGTGGTTGAACGGATTGATGATGGCGCGAGCAAAAGAGACTTCATTGGAGCTCATTGTCGACACGATAGGGAAGCCAGAAGGTACCGACTAGTGCAGCGGCCAGATGGCCTCAGATCGCACCTGACATCCCAAGCTAGTCATTATTGAGAATCACTGGGATGACGTTGTTTCTGTCGGCCTGATTTGGATCCCGCACCGCGAATGCCAGATCTGATGCTTAGGTACAGTACTGTATGTCAGGCATAAGCATGGATGATCGCAGGGTGGAGCTGCATGCCTGGTTGAACTTGGTTTAGAACGAGCGCTTATCGTAGGACGGGCCCAGCCTCAACCCGTGGTCTCAACCCACTCGCTGTCTTCTGGAAAACGCCCACAAGGAAAGAAAGCTGGAAGGCGCCGATGAGCGACAGGGCTGGTTGATTAGCCGTGGGACTAATATGGAAACCCTCCCATTGTCGTCACCAGAGTATGGCGAGCTCTATAATATGGTACGAACAAAGACTCCGGTAGTTGTTCGATTTCTCATCTGGCGGTGAGGAAAGCAAACGAGGGCCAGGCGAATGAAGGTATTTTCCCTTCCCCCCCAGTTAACCCCACCTACTCTGCATCATCCCTCTAAGGAAGGATTAGCCATCCGTAGTGCATCCGTCGCCGTTGACTGACAGGAATGAAGAGTGTGTCTACCCTCCACTCCGGAGTCGTCTTTTCGCCCATGGAGAAACTTAACACGGACCCTCACCTGCAGCCGATTGTTGGGCACTGCGGGGATAGTCGTCTCACAACCAAAGAAGCCATGACCCAGCATGCATTGGAGGTATTAGCAGCCTAGCCCAAGAGCCTTGGTGCAGCGTCGGCGAATCTCGAGCAGCAGTCGGGTGCATTAGCGTAGCGTTACCAGCATAGATCAGACAGACTTTTCGAGCCGCTGCTCGTAAAAACTCCGTAATCCAAAAGTGAAGTAGTCGGATTTTCGCCTCGCTCGTCATCCTCTCATGGTCTACTCAGACAATCTGGCCAGACATGATCTGACTAAATTCAGCAACTCTTGGCGACCCGAAAGAAGCTGTGTCGTGAGATAAAACCGAAGCAAGCAGTGACCCAATCAAGTCATGTCAAATTTTCACACGAATGATCGAAGTAGTTCATCGGAGGCACAATCACCACTTCATTGGGTTTCTGTGTGACCAATAATTCCGGTCGGGCTGCTGGACGACCAAGCAAAAGAGACCATCTTCCAAGGTGCCGATAGCTGAGACATAATAGTTAGAGCCGCTCGGGCACAGTTAAAAACAGCGTGAGTAAAAAGATACGGCCGCAATTGTAAGGCAACAACCCAAGAGTACGTGAGGCAGCAAGGATGGAGACATAATGACGGTACGCGCATAAGGTGCAGGAAGAATTGAATGCCACTGGTCATAGCGGCTTGTCGGTGGATGTCACCGTGAAGCCGGCGTCGATCGTGACTGGTGTATTTTCTGATCCAAGCCGGCGACCAGAAGAACAGGCTTTCCCTGCGTGTTTTAGCAGCTCTGATCTGCCTGTCAGCCAAGAGCCTGTATTGCGTGCGTATCCAGACCGTTTTCTTCTCTTCTCTTTAGCATTAGGTCTTTGCAACTTCTTTGGGCATTATCATGAGGCCCTGATTCCGAGCTCTCGGCTTGCTGGACAGGGATGCCCTGAACCGAAGTCTTGGGAGGATCGGAGGACCCCGAGGCTCGTTCGAAACAGTGAGTCCTGTATCTGCAAGCCAGTCGAGCCTCATCTGGACCCGTTCTTCTCCATCCAGCATTTCGAAGTTTCCAAGTTAGCGGCGTCTATAGCGCTTGTTACCGTTGGAAATCTGGAAGTTGATGAGGGTACACCTAATTCCTCGAGCTCAATGGAACGCATCCAGGCGCGGGATGCTAAGCCGCCGATAAGCGGACACCACACTCTCCTCGAATTCCACATCCCAGGTGGTTTCTGTTCTTTGTATGTCATATGCCCGGCGCATCAAAGAGGATGGAAATTATCCCTGTCTGTTACACGGTTTTCCATTCGATTTCAGGGGACAATTTCTGCCCTGCCGTGCCACTTGAGCGATCTTGGGTCGCCGCGCCGAGTTAGTAGAAGCCATTAGCCCGCCCTTGACATTTGAGAATGCAGTTCCGGTCTTTTTGCGCTTCTAAGTAGCCGATTTTCCGTGCTTTTTTGGGTTGATTTATGTGCCAAACCGCTCCTGTTCGTTCGCTCCGAACATATGCAGAGATGTCCAATGCTGATCCAAAATCCTCAATATCCGGTTTATTTCTTTCGCCGCAAAGACTGTGACTTTCGTCAGCCCCCGCACCATATACTGCGTTTGCAACTCTTTGTGTGCCTTTCAGTCTTTGACTTAAGACGTCACCATTCATATGGCCGTTCACAGATAATGTCTTTCAACAAAGCGGAAGTGGAAGAGAGACAAGCTTTCTTACCCTAACATGTCACCCAAGTCACCCAAATGGGATGACCTAGCAGCCCAAAGCCATCGGAACTTTATACCCCCGTTACGACAAATCCGGCCGGGTTTCGAATATCAGACCACATCTTGAGTCTGATATCAGATGGCTGTAATGACCGACACAGCTCGAATGGATGTCGCAAACTGTGGTAACTCCGTAGGCACTTATTCCTCATTGCATCTTGTCGAATAGATTTTGTACCTCTGCTGCTGCAATCGCCTATTCCCAGCCACCCAGCCACCTGATATTGACGGTGCATAGTCACGAAGGACTAGCTTTGGAGAGGGAAGGTAATTTGCCGCGCGTTCACAAACGGAATAGAAAGGCCTGCGGCATCTGACAGTGAGAGGAGTCTAGATGAGAAGACTGAAGGTCACACGTATTTTGTTTCCTGATCATGAGCATACTGTGACGCTCGGAAATGTGACGCTCGGAAAGGGAGCAATAGCTCCTCTGGAGACGAAAGTCGGAACACTGCAGGATCAGCTTCGCGGTGCTTCTCATTGTTCCTCTTATAGCTTTATCGTAACAGCCAGACCATTGCAGCCCAAGCAGAGAAAGAGGGAAAAGGTCCGAGAGCCCCCAGGATGCCCGATAGTCTCGCCACGGGACACCGGGGAATGTCGTCCGGGTGGAGGAGGGATTGAAAGGGCTGGACCAGTCTCCGACCATTCAGCAATCTTTCTAATTTTTCGTCTTTTCAGCCAGAGCGGGGTTCTTCCGGGAGAAGGAGCGAATTGGCGTTCAGAAACTGCAAGACGGGCGGAATTGGGGGGTTGGGATTGGCGACAAGTGGAGGGATGATGGTGGGTGAGAGGCAGAAGGGGGGTGGAAGAAAATGCCTCCCCGGACAATCCCAATGCCCAATGGCTCCCTCTCGCCCATCCCCAGGCCCCCCATTTCCCCTCATGGCCTTGCTAGGACTCATTTCCTTCGATCAAAGTTCATTCCGCCGGATGGAAGACTCTCCGCGGAGGGCTATATAAGCCCTCTCCTCATCCTCCATCCTCCGGTCTTGCTCCTTCTTCCTTTTCTATCCTTCAAGGTCTCTCGTCTGCTTCCTTTCCACTCATCAGCATCATTCATCGGCTCTCCAGTATCTGCCCTCTGACATACCAGCCCCTTGATAGGCATCAGTTGTTGAACCTTCTTGTCATTGAACCCACTGTGTCTATTCTCCTCATCAGCTCCAACCCTCTCTTGACAATGGCGACACACCACTATCAGTCTCCCGCTCTCCCCATCAACGTCCCCTCCAAGGCTCCAGCTCCGGCTAGCCTTTATCCTGTCGGTCGAGTGTCGGGATCACCTCCTGATATCTCCGACGCCAGCACCACGGCAGGAAGCCGTACCTCCGCTGGATTCAGTTATGCATCCGGAAGCATCGGCGGCGACTATGATTCCAGCTCCGCCTCATACTCTGGGGTCGACGTTGTTGATGTTTTGAATGATCGCATGCAGGATGTGTTTGACCCAACGCCATTGGATAAGGGATTGGCGATGCAGGCGCAAGCGTGAGTGTTTAACCTTCGTCGCGGCGAAACCCGATTTGCTACCCTTGGAACCCGCAGGATTGAAAGCGGACAGCATAAATCTGGGGTTCAAGAAATGAAGTGAGGCTAAAGTCCCGCACCATCAGTTCCGGTCAGTTGAATGCGAAGCAGCGCGAGCTGCTCGAGCTGCAAGCCCTTGCACAAAGGCGCCTAAAGGGCGTGCGCGCCAGTTTTGCCGATGGCATTAAGGTCGCTCGAGAAACCAAGCGGGACTTGGAATGGACTCAGAAACGCGTCAAGTAAGCTGCAAATTTATCCCCTGGCATTTTTCGTCTTGCTCCGTATGCGACTGTCGTCAACGGATTCCGCTCCGCTGGTCAGCTGCGCGGACGTCCGCCGCGCTCCGCCGTCAAGATGGTTCTTGGCAGCGTTCAGCGTCCTACTAGTCCCCCTGAAACATGTCCCGTGTGTGATTTGCAGGCGCGATCTACCTCGATACTAGAGCTTCAGATGCTGACTATCGAAACAAGTATTTTAAAGGCCAAAGCTGAACATGCTCATCCCGATGAATATCGGCGTGCGGCCAAGAGATATACCTTCGACGATAATTGAACGACAAAAAGGGATTGTGTTGAGGACTGGTCGAGACGAGTTTGCGAGGCAAACATCCCCGTCAGGACCACGAAAGCTGGCTTTCCGGTAAATTGGCTTCTATGGATTTTGTATTTGGCGTGCTTGATTTCGGGATGGATTGATTTGATTTGCGATACCGTTTGGCTGGGAGGGTTTCTGGGAGGCCCCTGTCGTCAATGTTTTGTTGGCGGCGCATTGTAATATTGGACCTGCTGATATTTGGTGGAAATTTTCATATTCGGCAATATACCTTCATTTTTCCTGCAGATTCGAAACCGGTTGCATTTCCGAACAAAAGGGTGGGGAGAGAAGAATGTGTGATCCATGGCTCCGAATAGATCCCGGATGCGCAAGAAGGTGCGCCCGCGACGTTTCAGATTGACATGAGGAGAATAGAAACCCCCCATCACATCACATCCTGTGACGACAAGCGCCAAGTCATGTGCCAGGCTCAGGTCACCTGGGGTCACGATACGGGCACGGTCCTCGGAGGTATGTGGTATGCCCATACCGGTGAAGCAGAACTGACGCCAAGAATGCTATGAAGATATGGGTAGATCGAGGGCGAGAACCTCATACCCATATCTTTGCAATTCTTCTCCATTCGTCTCAGATTCTGTAGCGAGATGCGAGGAGCAGTGTGACCGGTCAGTTCCGCTGTGCCGACTCCGCCAGCGGACAGGAAACGCTCGGTCATCTCCGCTCCACCCCCTGTTTTGAGATGATCTCCTTGCCGCTTTTAGAGGCGGAGACGTGCCGAAGAGCTTGCGGATGGAGCCGTCGCCTGCTGCCAGTCATTGTGGCACAGCGCCTCCAGCCACAGTGTGTGCGCACCTTGGGTGGATCGACCGGAAAGTAATATGCCGTGCATATGATGTGCAGCGCATGAGCTGAGACTGCGGCTGATGCGTTAGATCATGATTAGAGTCTAGTCGCACTGGTGTGGGAGCCTGGGCTTACTTGAAGTTATGAGCCTGTAACTATAGAGAGTAGTTTCTGTTGCGTTGTCGCGTGGCATTGCTTGCACCCTACCTCATAGACGACTCAATAGGAACATCCGCCATCTGACAAATCAGGCAAACATGAGGCTCACAATATCCAGAGTAGTCCGATCCAATCAGCAGCTTCAACACGCCTATAAGTCTCGAGATGAGCAGGAGTGGCAGATGCTCCTCTGACTGCCAGGTCTAGTGGCTTGGATGCGTGTAGGACCGTATCACCAGTTTGCGTAGAGATAGATTATAAACAGGAGTTGACTGCTGCAGCGCAGACATATAAAGCCCTTTGACTCTTGTACTGCTAGTCCAGTGTCCTGCTTGCACTACTGGAGTTGGTTGGTTGTTGCTGAGGCGATTCGAAGTCGTCGGGCGTGGTGGGACTAGAGGAAATGAAACCCCGGATAAAACCCTTCCGTAAGATTAAATTGGAAGCCGGACCCTGGTAAGGTCTTGTTTCAGGATATGGCAATGTGAAATCATGAAGGTGTATCAATTGCATGTTGATTTGGGAATCGCTAAGAGGTAGGCTGTTGATGTTCCAGTGACATGCTACTTACTTTGTTCAGGGGCTAAAGAAGCTGAGCCTAGAAGGAGGTATTACTACTTTGGGAATCAGCCTACTCGACAAACGCCCCCATCTAAGATTACCAATATCATCTCTCTCCAAGTTTCAGAGAAGTGAATAATTATCAGCCCTTAAATCATTGCTCAAAATTCCAACCTGAGGATTGAGATGTTCACTTTGACTGTATAGGTTCGATGAGAAAACTGATCGATCTGCACTACAGAAAGTGCCATGACAGAAGGCACACAGCAACAAACATGAGCGCTGAGATATCTAATCAATAAGGCACCAAGTAGACTAGCATACTTGTTCTCTGTGACTTGCATCGAAGACTTTACAGGATCTGGATTCGTAACGTCACGTAATAAGGATCAGTAAAAAGCTAGTTCCCTCGGGCTGCAGTAACCATGGATGATAATCCCATCCGAGATTGGGGAAGCGAGCATGATCAAACTGAGAATCCTAGCTTCATACTTGGTTGGGAAGTTTCATTGTTGATAGGAATGCTAGTAGGCTTCGGAATCACGTCTGTATGTTGTCGATTAACAGCATATCATTAAACGAAGTACAGACCCCCAAATGGTGCAGAGAATAACCTACCAGTAACGCGAAGCACATGTAGTCAAAATAGGCTTAAGGCCCTTCCATGGGCTCTCGACGAAGACAGGCATGAAAATCACGAGATCATTGTGTTGATTCTTCACTCCGATTGACCATTTGAGCAAGTCATTGTGACGAGGAAAACGAGTACCATTAGGTGCGGTATAGCAGATAGAAGACCCAGTCCGTGGCTTCTGTCTGCCTTCGACGGCTTTCTTAGTGGATTCTGTAGGCTTGGATGTCTGTGCTGCGGTGGGAGTCGAGCCGATCAGGTTCTGTTTCTGCTGATTTTCATCGCTGGGCTTAGATTTCTCCGCCGGCTTAGATGTCTCCGTAGGCTTGGATGCTTTTGCTGCGGACAAGTTCGAGATGCGAGGGTGGTGTAGCTCTTTAACCTCAGGAGCGAGAATGCTTTTGAATTTGTGCACAGATGTAGAGACCTCTGGTGTTGTAGGACTAGAAGAGCTAGGTTGTGATGTCTGTTGTGATTCGTGCGGAACGTTGGCAGGTTCAGCAACCGACTTGGATGACTTCCTATCACCCGCATGCACAGTGTTGAATCGATTGTTAGCGCTTACGGTAGGTTGAGCGTAGTGGTCTAGAACATGCACACATCGCCAACGTGTTAGAGAAGAATATACTGTCATGTAGAACTTCATCTCGAATCTTGAAAGGATTAGTTGAACTCACGAGAATGGAGAGTATTGCTCTTCGAGCCGACTTGCTGAGAGCCCTTCGCGTTTGTTCTGGACTGCAAACAATGGTGTGGTTTCTCAGCAACGACTGGGGCAGCCTTCAAGCTCGCAGGTTGTGGCAAGTGGTCAATCTTCTGTGCCGAGGCGTGGGGAGAAGGAGTGCATTCCTTGTTCGCGTTCTCTCCCTGGGAGGAGGAAGCGTGAGCTTTCCAGTCTTCATACAAGGAAGAGGTGCGCAATCTAGGATTCCTATGATTGTGTATGCCCTGTTCTTTGACTGGAGCAGCCTGAGGAGGTTGGAAAACGGTCTGTTGGGGTGGCAATTCGTAGTTCTTGAGAGTCTCGGGGGCCCATTCTTGCAGAAACTCATATTCCTTCTGTGACGGTGCTCGCTTCAGGATTTGCTTGGGTTGGACAGCGGCGGAAGGCATGATGGACTGCTGCAACACGCGCGTATTTCTGGTCTTGCAAAGGGATCAGTTATGGAAGTGGAGGGGACTGATGAAGATGATGCTTGTCGTAGTGTCGAAGTAAGGTTGAATTCAAAATGGTGGAGGGTGGGGGTTTAAGCCAGCGACTAGAGGTCTAGAATGTGAAGAAGCAAGAGAAAACGAAAGCAGTGAAGTGGGTGGTTGTCTCACACAGCCTAGGTAGGAAAGTGAATAATTTAAACACGGCAGGGAAGACCAGATCAACCTCGAGCTGCAAGTTATCTCCATCCTGACTGAAGGTGAAAATTAAGACTTATATTAATATTGTCACTTTGAATTATTCTACCTTCACTGTACATTTTGGTATACCAGTCTCATTGGCCATAGGTCCTGCTGACCCTATGCAAAACTGTGTTCCTCCTGAATTGCACGGTTGATGACACGCACAAAACGTCCTACCTTATCGACGTCCTGCTTAGCCGTCTCAATTCCCAAAAGCACCTTCTTGACACCAACGCCGATGATCTTGCGTTCAGAGATGTCATCAAGACCCTCCAGTGCTTGCTCAATCTCCTGCGCATCGAAAGCTTCAGATTTCTCCAGGATATATCTCAACTCCTCGAATGTCATAACGTTCGGAACCATGATATCCGCATTGAAGGAGTTGTACACATCCAACTGCTTCAACACAGCTCTTTCCGTGGTGGTTGCCAGAACAAGGAGGCGGCGGCCCTTGCTAGGCTGCTTTCTCAGGCACACCATCAAAGTTTGCAAGATGGCGTTGCTGAATCGAGGGCCAATAGGAACCCATTCAATAAGGCGCTCAAGATTGTCAACAACGACAACACTCGTACGACTCTTGTAGGCATCATCGAAAATCTTGGTGATGTGCTGAATCTTGGCCATTTCACTATATCCGACCATGTCCTCGGGACTGATCAACTTGATGAAGGGGAAGCCGGAGTCAATGGCGATCCGAGCAGCAAGAGCAGTCTTTCCACTTGCGGTCGGGCCATGCACCAAGACAGAGAACAAAGGCGAGGACTCGGCATTGCTGACTTGTTTCACGAAAAGCTCTCCTTCCTTAAGAATCTCGTTAATGCCTGGGGAGAAGTGAATGATGCCGTACTGAATGCGACTTGACAGCTCTTCCTCGGAGACACCAAATGCCGGTTTGACTTCATCAAGTGCGTGGTGGAAATCAGCACGGTTGACCTTCATGTTTACGACATCGTCACTGACGTTAGCCATCGTTCCGACTTTAATATGCCGGGAGAACGCGAATGATGATGCGGACTTGACAAGACCAGCAATTTCAGCACCAGAAAAGTTCTTGGTCAGCTGAGCCAGTTCAGGCAGATCGACATCATCGTCCATCACACTGTTGTCGCGCATCTTCTGGGTATGGATCTTGAGGATCTGAGCTCGGCCTTTTTCATCGGGAAGGGATATTTCCATGTGAACTTCAAGACGACCAGGACGCAGGAGTGCCTCATCAATCATGTCCTTTCGGTTGGTCATACCGATCAGTAGGATATTATTGAGCTGGTCGACACCATCAAGCTTCGAGAGCAGCTGGTTGACCACGCTGTCTCCGACTCCGGTACCGCCACCTGCTCCACTACCACGCTGCTTACAGACAGCATCAAGCTCATCAAAGATGATAATATGAAGGCCACTCTCCTCACCCTTCTCCTTATACTCCTTCTCTGCATCCGCAAAGAGTTTTCGGATATTCTCTTCGGACTGACCGACGTACTTGTTGAGCACTTCGGGGCCATTGATGACCTTGGGTTCTCTGGCGTTCAACATCTTTCCAATTTGCCGAGCAATCAGAGTTTTACCTGTTCCTGGAGGACCGTAGAGCAGAATACCCTTTACATGCTGAAGACCCAATTTCTCAACGAGTCCTGGGGGGAAGATCCGAGACGCGAAGGCACGACGGAAGATAGTGCTGAATTCTGAGTCGAGACCACCGATGCCCATATTCTCGAACTTGAAATCAGGTTGAATGATGGAGTTTGCGGCGGGCCGACGGTTTGAAGCCTTCAAGTTGATACCGGTCCGAGCGTCCTTGAAGAAGGTGATCTGAGAGTGCCTTGTAAGGATACCTCTGGCAATAGGGCTGGTCTCGACCTGTCCACCATTGGGGTCAGGGGTACCGGAGGACAAATCAACACGTTGAACGGTCTTGATCGTCAACAAAAGCGGGATGCTTCGGTGATCCATCAAGATCTTTTGGCCGGGTGCGAATATTTGGTTTTCGAAATTCTATTCCTATCAGAAACCGCAGTAAAGTGAGTTGGGATGGAGCATAAACGTACCTTAATCACGACGCTGGCCAGCTCGTCCTGATCATATGGAGTCTCGACCCTCTTCTTGCCAGCGAATCCTACTTCAATATCGGTTGATCCGACGTATGCCTGACCACCCTGACCGAAAGGATCATAGATCTGCACTTGCACTGAGTCGGTGAAAGCAATACCGGCCCAAGTTCGCTGAGGATCAGACATGCTGATATGACCCGGGGGAAAGCCATCGAGAGGGCGCGCAGAGAGAACGTAAAGGTCGTTGATGAGAAGAAGAAGGTCGTGTCCATCGCGAGAGGAAGGGAAGTCCTGAGTTGACACGGCGACTCTAAGAAAACTGTCAGAAGGTAGGACTTGACCTCGGATTGGCTCAAGTCATACAGATTTCCAAAAGTATACACATTGTCCGGGCTCTTTGCAGGCCGCAGCGTCCATGTTTGACCGGAGCTGGTGGGCTTCTCACTCCGTGGCGGCATGTGTGATGGGCTAGGTCTGCCCATAGACTGGGGTGGGGCTCCGTATCCTCCAGGACTAAGAGAAACAATGAGTTAGCAAGTCTTCGTCCGAAAGTAAGCCTTGCGTTCTTTATATGCGTACCCTGCAGCAGGATATCCACCCGGCTGGTTAGGGGCCGGGTAACCGTCACCACGCGAGGGGCGAGAGCCGAAAGGGTTGGGCACAGAAGGGTAGTTATTGCGATTAAACATATTTGCTCAAGAATGTAAGAGTGTTGCGCAGACAGCAGATGAGATATAGAAGTAGGTAATGGCTGACTGTGCAGTTGAGCGCGGGGGAGGGGCGATTAGAGTGTT
Organism: Aspergillus japonicus CBS 114.51; assembly: GCF_003184785.1. NCBI lineage: Eukaryota > Fungi > Ascomycota > Eurotiomycetes > Eurotiales > Aspergillaceae > Aspergillus > Aspergillus japonicus. The sequence continues at coordinate 350,692 of NW_020291643.1, read as the reverse complement.
GCTGCCGGCAGCTGTGGCACAAGTTCAACTAATATAGAATAAAATTTGAATGGTATAGACAAAGTGAATAATGGCTTTGAACAACTGACTGCAAAGTATAGTGTTTGTAAGGTGGGAGGAAAACCAAGTATGAGGGAATGAGAGTGGTAGGAGTGGCGGTTGTGAAGTTGGGGGAAGCTCCTTTCGCAACACATGGACGTAACCGCCAGTTAAGGTACCGTTGCTTAGTCGATCGGCCCGGCGGGCTTCCGTTTTCGCCGATCTCTATGACGACTTGTGCTCGAGCAATCCACCTTTCCAGTTCCAAAATATACTTGCTCATCAAGACAAGATGCCGCTGTAAGTCTTTCATTCTTATTCCTCTTTGCTTTTGGGTTGCCAAAACTGATATGAATCCTCATGATCCAGACACCTCCTCGGCAAGAAGTCATGGAACGTCTACAACCCAGAGAACATCGCTCGCGTCCGGCGCGACGAGGCACAGGCCAAAGCTCGGGAGGAAGAAGAGGAGCGTCGCATGCAGGAGGTCGATGCCGAGCGAAGAATTCAAATCCTGCGCGGAGAACGACCCTCAACTCCCCCTCCACCGCCGCCCGAGCCTTCTGACTCTTTTGCCGACAAACACAAGTCTTACTCAGAAGATGCGGCGAGGCGCAGGAAAAGGAGACGACTGGCTGGTGAGAACGACACGGATAGAGATATCAGATTGGCCCAAGAGGATGCAAAGATAGCGCTGGACGCCCAGGACCAGCAGGCTCGTGTCCGTTCAAGCGATGCACCCCTTCACGATAGCTCCGGGCACATTGACTTGTTCCCTGCGGGAAAAGCCCGCAAACCAGTCGAGAAGAACGCGGAAGCTGAGAAGGAATCTGCTGAGAAGCAACGAAGACTAGAAGATCAATATACGATGCGCTTCTCTAATGCAGCGGGTTTCCGGCAATCGGTCAATCAAAACCCCTGGTATTCGTCTTCTCGAAATGATACGCAACCATCAGAATCCCTGCCAAGCAAGGATGTCTGGGGCAATGAGGATCCTCGAAGGAGAGAACGGGAAAAGGCCAGGTTAGATGCCAGTGACCCTCTAGCAGCGATGAAGAAAGGTGTGCAACAGCTCCGGTCTGTTGAGCGCGAGAGGAATAGATGGAACGAGGAACGAAAACGAGAGCTTGAGGATATGAAATTCACGGAAAGGCGCCGGTCGCATCACCGAAGAAGACGGTCTCCGTCGCTAGATAGCCTTGAGGGCTTCAGGCTCGATGCTCCTTCAGATAGCCGTCAGAAACATCATGATAGAAGCTCCCGTCGACATCATGATCGCAGGGACAGAAGCCGAGATCGCTCGCATCATCGACATTCACAGCGTAAGTCAGACTCTCATTCTCATCGCCATGACCGCGATAGACGGGCGGAATCGAAAACTCGAGTGAGATGAATTTGAGCATTCACAGTACGAATAATATGAATATTACTCGTCATTATACGATCATGGTGAGGGCGACTCTTCTCCCAGCATCTATTACAACAATTTACAAAAGAAAAGTCACCGTGTTCAAGCCTGGAACTCTTCGTGATCAACGTAAACACAATTCTATTGTTCTTTACCGCATCGAAGAGACTTGGAGATTGAGATCTATGGTATTTCATGGAAGGAGGATCACCATGCGTGTTTGGTTCACTGCAAACTCCACAGCTGAGAGCCCTTCTCATTTTCAGTATCCCACTCAATACTGATGTCCAATGACCGTGATCCTGCCTCCTTCTTCTGGTAACCAACCTTACCAGTGATCGTTTGGCCCTTCTTAAGGGGAGCAGCCTTCTTCTTCTCCTGATCGATGAGGCAGATGGTTTGCTGCCAGTGTGTTTCAGTGCCGTGAGGCCCGGTGGTGAAAGCAACGATGCCCTTCTTCTGCATATCAGAGGGGATCGCATCGTCCGCAAGGGGGGAGTCCCTGGAAGGCATGAAGAAGATGTCGAACCAGATAGCGAAACCATCAAGAGCATCAATGTCTTCGTTGAGAGTGACCTTGAACTCCTTCAAGAAGGACAGCTCTTCAACTGTGATGGTATGCAGCGGAAGAGGTAGGAAGACATCAGAATCTCCAGGAATCGATGACGGCGGTACACTACGGACGAGCGCCTCATCGTAGATACCAGTAAGCATACTCTTCATGTTGAAGCCGTAGACACTCTTCCAGAATGTGATGTGCGACGAAATGAATTCGGAGTCCGCGAATGGGGCGATGCGGAGGGTAGCATGCGAAGGAGCCATGAGACCTCCGGGGGCAAGGTAGCGGTCCCGAGCATAAATTACCGAGTCGAACATGGCCTCAAAAAGAAGGCCGTAACCCATCCACTCGGAGACGATGATATCCACCTGCGGGACGGGCAGTGTAACTTCCTCGATCTTGCCACGGATGCACCTAAATTCTCAGATATCAGCTCGTGTCTGTCGCAGTAGATGAAGGCGAACACTTACGTTATGATGTCTCCGAAGCCGTTCTCATAGATGATCTCCTTGGCTCTGTCAATGATGTTCGAGTTGTCAACGGAGATGACCTTGCGAGCACCAGCCTTGGCGCAGAACATGGACAGAATTCCGGTTCCGCAACCTACGTCCAAGACAACCTTATCCTTGAAAACATGCTTGTTCTCGTAGACGAAGTCCCGGTAAGCTTCAGTGCGAACAGTGTCTTTGAGCATGGACTCGTGAATGCCTGGCGATTATCCTGTTAGTGGGGAAATGGACCATTAAGATGGCTGGATTTCAAAGACTGTACCATTGTATGAGTAGGAAACGAAGTAATCCGCATCAGCCTCCTCGATCTTGCTAGTAGTTCGTCGTGCAGTAGAAGCATTGGGGTTGGCTTTGAGCTTCTCATCCTCCTTGGAAAGTTGCTCTTCCATTGACTTCTGGACCGCGTCTCGATATTCAGAGAATTGTGTTTGGAGGCGCTCAAGGTCCTCCTGCAGCTCAATCACTCGCCTCTCGGCGTCCGTCTCTCCTGCAGCCTCAGGGCCTTCCTCGTCAATGTCATCCAAGCTGTACAAGAGAGCATCGTCTTCCAGGACCGGCATCAGGTAGAGCTCGTCGTCGAACTTATCCTTTGAGGAGACATCGGGAGACATGTTGCCCTGCTTGACCTGGGAACGGACGTAGTTGACCAGCTTGATAGTGCCCAAAAAATCCAAGTCTGCAATGCGAGTAGAATAAAAGTTAGCTATTCCACCTCCAGGCTTCTACATCCGGGATGAACAGCAATGCAAATGCATTTCCAGTGAGTACACACCGAACTCCTTCCGAATTGCTCGCAGGTCAAAGCTGTGCTTGTCCTTGGTTTCTTTCAACATTGACAGCACGTCGGGGTAGACTTTGTCGGAGAATAGGCCGACAACTGGCTGGGTCTCGTCATCGGGCTCGACATCTTCCCATCCTTCTTCATTGCTGATGTCGGACTCTTCAGAGGAATGAGAGCGCACGTCGTCCTCGACGGGTTCACGCTGCGATGCAAAAGCCGAAGCAGACATGGCGATAATTGCGGGGTATTGCAATAGTTTGCGCGGATGGCTTGATGGTTATAGAATCAGAATGTTTGAAGCCTATTTTCCAGAGGCTGGGCCGATTGCGCTCCGATCAAATCACACGAATTGGTGATACAGACACAGAGCTGAAGAGGGCGCGTTGGAGGAGCGTCAACTGAGAAAGAGGTGAGGTGAGGGGTACAAATTTCCCGTTTGCTTGCGGCGGCCGGAAAAGACAAACCGTCGAAAAAAAAATCGAAAAATCGAAAAATCGAAAATCGAACATGAGCGGGACGGGCAATTGGTTCCAAGTTGCCCCGCCTGCCTGTTTATTATCAGGGGGCCCAGAACGGCGATAAGAGTCAATCAAAAACGGAGGAGCCTGAGGCTTGGTCGGCTTCCCCGCCAACAGAAGCGTCACCGCCTCCCTCTAGAAGAGCTTCAGCTCTATCTCCCACTCACAGTCCCCTCCTCCACTCTGCGAACACAAACAAGCCCCCTCTTCAATCCAATCGCCTCCTTACTATCGGAATCGAGCCTCGCAATCTTACCACATTCTGAGTTTTGTTGTTTTGAGCTACATCCGAGCAGTCGGTTCCCCTGCACAGTGACCGCTCTTCTTCCCCCTCCAGACGCTGTTTTGGTTCCGCCGGCAATACAAACAATCAAGCATGGCCTTCTTCTTCAACCGCGGTCGATCCCGTCAGCCTTCTGATCTTGTCCGGACAATTAAAGACTCTCTGGCGCGGGTTCGGGAGGACCCCTCGACTGCCAAGGTTGGTTTCCAATTTGTGTATCCTCCTCTTAGTCTCGAGAGCAGTTCCGCGGCCGAACTGTTCTGACTTCCGCGACCCCGAATGCTTGCTGACTGCACTAACATGTAGGATGCGGAAAAGCCACTCTCTCAGATGAAACTGATCGTCCAAGGCACTCAAGGTTCGTGTGCTCGCATGAAGTTGCACCGGACTCATCACTCCTTTGTCTACCTAAATGCTTGGGGTCTCCAGAAACCCGGCTGATGTGATCCTTTGCAGATGTCGAAGTATCCCCTGAACAGGTTCAAAATTTAGTTCACGCAGCTCTTCAGGAGGATCTGCTTTATGACCTAGCTCGATGCCTTCATCTCCTGCCCTTTGAAGCTCGAAAGGACACCCAGGCCATCTTCTCGCATATGCTTCGTTTCAGGCCTGCCAGTTCGAGCACAAATCAAAATGACCCTCCGGTCATCTCTTATATAGTCCATAACCGACCTGAGGTTATCATTGAGTTGTGCAAGGGTTATGAGCACAGCGAAAGTGCTATGCCATGCGGCATTATCCTGCGAGAGGCGTTGAAGTTTGACGTCATCGCGGCTATCATCTTGTATGATCAATCAGGTGAAGGAGAGCTAGCGATCAAACTCACAGAAGTTCAGCCCGGCGTCCCCCAAGACGGGACTGGAATCTTTTGGCGTTTTTTCTACTGGATAGACCGCGGCAGTTTCGAACTGAGTGCCGATTCCTTCACAACCTTCCGGGTAACAACTGTCTATCGAACCTGCTGGCAATAAAAAGAATGCTAACACGATCACTCTAGGACATATTGACCCGCCACAAAACTCTAGTAACAGGCTACTTGTCGACTAACTTTGATCGATTCTTTGCGAAATTCAACGAGGTACTTGTGAACTCCAGCTCATATGTGACCAAGCGGCAGAGCATCAAGCTTCTGGGCGAGATCTTGCTCGATCGGGCCAACTACAATGTCATGATGGCCTATGTGGAGAGTGGAGACAATCTGAAGCTCTGTATGAAGCTACTGCGAGACGATCGCAAGATGGTCCAGTACGAAGGATTCCACGTGTTCAAAGTAAGGCAGACCGGGCCTTCCTGGCCGACGAACGACGGACGGCATGCTGACGAAGAATGTATCGCAGGTATTTGTTGCGAACCCAAACAAATCCATAGCCGTACAGCGAATTCTTATCAACAACCGCGACCGCCTATTGAGATTCTTACCTCGCTTCCTGGAGGATCGGACTGAAGATGATCAATTCACAGATGAGAAGAGTTTCTTAGTCCGCCAGATTGAACTTCTCCCCAATGAGCCGATTGAACCAACACGCTCTGCCCGTGAACCGTCCAGGTCCGGCATCAACACAGCTGCCGTGGCTTGAACAGCTAGACCGTGAGCCTGTCATCTACCACTTCATCTTTTGCTGTGGACAATCTTTGGCCCTTGCCGGGTCTTTTTGTTTGGTTTCTTTGTTTTTTCTTTCCCCGCATTTACTCACCCTTCTTTGGTGAACTCTTTGAGCTTGGTGCGAAGGGCTGCATACATTGAATGTATGCTACGGTTGTGTCGTGTTTGCATGGAAGGTCAGCAGGCATCTGACCTTGGCGGAGTTACAACGGTTGGGTCATTTATGGAAGACTATATCAAAACGACGAGCAAGGCGGATGACAGAAGGAGGCAATGGACAGAGCAGGCAATGGGCGATGAGATTAATGTATAAAGGCTGCAGTGAATCCTTGCATTGGGGCAAGATGGGATCTTCAGCAAGAAGCTGAGTTCTAGTAAATATTAAAGCCACTGAGGTGGATCTGAACCCTCAATGGAAAAAGAAACCCGAGCTTAGAACCCGCTGATTGCATCACGAACATGGCGACAATTTTGGAGCTCCTGGCTGATTGGAAAAATTTTTCACTTCAAGGGATGGGAAAAGAAGACGTGGGAGAAGTAAGTGGGTGGGTATCAACAACCCTCTGTTCTCCCTTTCTCGCCCGGCCAGATGCACACTTCAGTGGCTGCTGCGCAAGGAGATGACACGGCAGAGGAAGCTGGGGAGCTCTTTAAACTCAAGGCAAAGATACATTGCTGTAGATACGAGTAGATCTAAGCTTGATCAGAGGTGGTGCGTGCGCAGCCGACGGAATAACTCAAGAGAAGTATAGACTCAATGAAACAGAGAGAGGTTCGGTTCCATCAAAACACTCATCAGCCACCAAATGCCTCTGTTGTTCTTCTCTTTCTTTGTTCTCTACTCCTCTCTCATTCCAATTGCAGCCAGCTTCAATTCAAACGCGACAATCCCAGGTAGATAACTAACAAGCTAGTCAACCGTATATTATTAGATAACTGTGAAGATCCACAGTTGCGTGGCCCTCCCGAGGAGTTAAAGCAGACTAAAAATTGTATAGTGGATCGTCGGCCTCCTCGTCGCCCGCCCTCCTCTTCTCTTGCATCTCCTCTCCTCTCCTCGCACTAGGTTAACTCTTTTCCTTCTCCATCTCCTTCGGTTTCCTCCCTTCTATTTGCCAACCCTGCTGTGAGCACTGTTCGTCTTGGTCTTCTTCTCTGGATTAGCTGAATGCGCTACCTTTTTTTCACTTCAATGAGGCGAGAATTGCAGAGCAAGGTAGTGTTGCTAGCTAACAAGAAGTGAGCGAAGTGCGCGCGCGCATTGCTGGACTGAACTGCTTCTCTACTTTTTTTACTCACTACTACCACTAACTTACTACTTATTTACTGGCTGGGGGCCTTTTTTCCTTTTCCCCTCCCATCCTCTCTCCCCCCTTCGCTAATAATTCCGTTCCATCCTCCCTCGACACAGACCAGAGAGCAGCGGGTTTATCTCCCCTTTAGCCACACACATTCCGTGAAATACCACCTCTTCTCACCCCCTCTCCTTCTCCCCCGACTTTCGATTCCTCCCTGGATTGCTGAAGCTTGTCCTGCCGCCAAGCACCCTTTCAGGAACTGCGGACCAGCCGTTTTGAAGTGGGAATTCCGCAAGCAACGCCCGCCCCAGATTTCACTCCTTCTCTCCTCCGTCGCTTTGTTGCCAACTGCCATGATTTACCGCGCAAGAGACCTGATTTCCCACCGTTTGTCGCTCCTTTCCCGTCCTCAGGTCTCATAAGTTTAATCTCTATTCTATTCATACGATTTCTATAATCATCAATTCCATTGAAGTTCCAACTGCGCCCCCCCCCCACCCCCCGGTTCTAATTCAGTCCCTATCCGCTCCTTCATCTGCGATCCAAATTCGAATACTACATACAATCAATCAATCGACCGCCCCGCCGGCCGCCGCCTCTCTTGGCTAACGTGCACGAACACAAACACAAACACAAATACATACACATACACATACAGATACACATACTCAGCTTCGGCTGCAAGATCTTTCCCAAAGGAACAAAAAAAACACTACAAATTAATAGAATAATAGGGCGCAAGTCATGCCGGGATAATGGTGGATAATCGGCCCGTTTCTGTACCTTCCGCCGTGATGTCCGAATCGACCTCGGCAATCCACAGCCTTCCCTACGATAAGACGGTTGCTGCGACAGTCCCAGTGACACTCCGATCTGCGTCGTTCCCCCCACCGAGTAATCATTCCTTCTGCTCAGAGGACCGATCGAATTCATCCAGTACCTCGTCCGCTGCCCCCATCGAACAAGCCCCACCCGCCCTATCACAACGGACCACTAGACGCGGCAGAAACAGGGTGACAACCCTGCCAGATGCCGGTGCTTCAACCGTGAGCTTGCGGTCATTGCGCAGTATACCCAGCATTATCGTTGATGATACGGCGTCGCGTCCTGGTTCGCGTCCAGGATCTCGTCCAGGATCTCGTCCCGGGTCACGCTGGTCGGAACGTAGATGGGGTGGCTTAAGGGGTAGAAAGTCAGGGGATTTCGATCGGGATGAAGATGACACACCGCCTGTTCCTCCTATTCAAGCCCCGTTCAACGGAATCCCCTTGGACATCCCGAACGCCGCACTCGATGGTCTAGGACCGCAATCAATGAGGTTTTCAAAGCGTGGCAGCCTCATCAAGGAAGAGGAAAGACGTCAACTCCAACAGCAAATTCAGCAGGCGGAGGCAAAACAACAAAGAATCGCGCAGATGGAAGGGGCCGACCAACGATTACAGGAACATGTGCTGGAAGACGATAGCGATACGGCTTTACCAGCCATGACTTCGCCAGATCTGAATGTCGCAGACGAAGAACCTTTAGACTCCCCTACGAGGCGCTCCAAGCCGCAAGCGACGCTTAGGGTGAGGCATAGCGCTATTGCCAGCAGAGCCATCTCTGCAGATGAAGACATGCTGTCGCGTCGAGTGCGCTTAATGTATGAGAAGGGCGACGAGAATGTGACGGATTCGGAGGTAGCAAGGTCCATGGCCGCGGAGCACGGCGTTTTGTGGGAAGACACCGCTCCCCCGAGCATGGACTGCGCCCGTCTGTCAGGACCCAGCGTGTCCGGAACGGATACTCGAAGTATAGTGTCGTCGCTCGGGACGGACGGTGTCCCCGGATTCAAGCGAGAAGCACACGAGCTTGCGGGAGGCATTGAGTATTGGCAGAACATCAAAGCTGGCGATGTGGACCGATACGGTTTCATTCGGTCCCCCACGTCTAATTCCAATGAAGGCATCGATCCTAGTCCCATTCAACGCGTCTCTACAAGCCTGCTTCTTGCCTCTGAAACCCCAAGGCGCAAGTATACTATGCGCCCGCCTTCGGCAATAGGTCCCAATCATCGCTCCTTTACAGGCCGATCTCCGACTCGAAAACTATCCGAGCCGTCAATTCGTCCGTCATCTTCTCAAAGTACCTTCAGTTCACCGTTACGGCGTTCCACCACACGGTTTCGTCGGGCAGCTAACCATCTTCCTCACAACCGGACTCGTCGAGTCAAGGACGAGGCGGGCGACATGCTCACGCTACCCACGAACGCCGTCACTCCTGGGGATCGACAAGACTCAGCTGCTGCTCGCGCAGCAAGAAAGAAGGAATGGGAGAGAGAAGACAAATGGACGAAGATGGCCAAACCAATCAGGAGTAGTGATGGAGGCGGCATGACATTTGAGTTCGACACGACTAGCTCAAAGCTGATCGAACGGACATGGAAAGGCATACCTGACCGATGGCGAGCTACCGCTTGGTATGCCTTCCTAGAAGCAAGCGCCAAGCTGCACAGCAACAGTCCATCAAAAGAGGAGCTCATTGAGGCATTCAATGAATACCAATTGATGTCTTCCCCGGATGATGTCCAAATCGACATTGATGTCCCCAGAACAATAACCAGCCACATAATGTTTCGTCGCCGCTATCGTGGCGGCCAGCGGCTGCTATTCCGCGTGCTGCATGCGATGTCTCTCTATTTTCCGGATACAGGCTACGTCCAGGGCATGGCAGCCCTTGCTGCGACGCTGCTTGCATACTACGACGAAGAACATGCATTTATCATGCTTGTTCGACTCTGGCAACTGCGGGGCCTGGAGCGGCTATATCAGTCCGGCTTTGCGGGCCTCATGGAGGCTTTGAGTGACTTTGAACGAGAATGGCTGGAGAAAGGAGAAGTCGCTGCAAAATTGGTAAGTGGCGCATACGTCTTTCTCGCACCGCGCGCTATGCTAATGCAACACCCATCACAGGAAGAGCTTGGGATTCCACCTACAGCGTACGGTACTCGCTGGTATCTCACGCTTTTCAACTACTCCATCCCATTTCCCGCGCAGCTCCGGGTATGGGATGTTTTCATGCTGCTCGGCGACGCAGAGGATCTTACTGCGACTGGGTCCTCCATCAGAAGCGGTAAGAAGGCTCACGTCAGCGCATTTGGCAGCGGATTGGATGTTCTTCATGCTACCTCGGCAGCCCTCATTGATGGTATGCGTGACATCGTGCTCGAGTCTGATTTCGAAAACGCAATGAAGGTCCTCACCAGCTGGGTCCCCATTAAGGATGTGGAATTGTTCATGCGTGTTGCCAAAACCGAGTGGAAAGTGCATCGTCGAAAGAAATTATCTTAATCGTCTTTACCCCTTCACAACCGAGCCTCATCTGTGAAATCCGCGAGTCGCGGATATGATGACCCCGGTGGCTTATGTCCCCACCAACCCGACCTCTACAACCACTTTTTAAAACCTAATCTAATGTCTAGGTTTCTTCCTGAGTTAAGGGTAGCATGGCTGCTACCCTCTGGCCCGGGATGGAAGTCCCTCATAATTCTCTGATGACTCAAGCGGACGATTCTTGATGATTAAAGAAAAGTCGTTGTGCAATTAATCACATTTATCTATACCTGTTTTCCCCTTCGATCCCTCCTTTGCCCGCTACTTCGTCCGCTTCCAGAGCGCACATGACGGCGTCACCTCTGTTGTGACTCTACAATCTTCCCACAAAGCAATTCCGCCCTCAGCTCGTTTCATTTTCCTTGTCTCCCCCAGAAGGTCAACCTCGTCCCAGCACTCAGTGGACATGCTATCCCTTTTCAGAGACACACCACTTCTCACAGGAGCTGTTTGCACCCACTCACACTCTCATTATCACCAATGTATCCGATCCCACTCGCATCGGCCTCCACATAACTCACTCTCTACCATCTCTTTTCCTATAAATGTCTCTGCTATACATCCACCCCTCTCGTTACCATGTCACTACTACTACTACTACTACTACTACTACTACTATTACTCTGTACCATCTACGCCTCGCTTATCATTTTCCTTATGTCCTCCTCCACCCTCCATGGATACTAATCACCCCACCTTACCTGACCTATCTATATACATACATACACACATAATTCAATCAACGCTGTCATAATATCCCATCCAAATATACCTCTCGTCCTAGATACCTCCAACCCACTGTTGTCTTCAATCTGTCGTCTCAACCCTTCGGATTCGAGGCAGAAAATCAACCCCGGCGGCACTTCCTCGCGGTTTGCTTTAAGTCACCTTTGACTCCCTAATGTATAGTTTGCACGGTTTGCCGTTTCGCACGATTGATCCTGGCTCCAAATCTACTTACCCGTGGTGGGGTGAATAACTCAAGCATCCAATACCAGCGGGATCTACCGATCCTCGCTCATGCATTCATCCATATGATTATCCGAAACATACTTCCAACCTCTGCGCCAAGGTCAAGATTTCCCGTCTCGTCTGCCGTCCATTGAAACTCCGGTACTACGGCAGGGTAGCAACACGTAGATACCGACTAAACTTACTCTCTGCGCTCAGGCATGGTCCCTCAAATGCCACATGGGCATATGACGGCATGGGTCACATGATATTTCGACCTTACGGGGAAAGAATTGGCAGAAAGACGGAATTGGGAAGGTACGACCGGGAGGGTGCTACAAGTAGCGTACAGTTTGGCTCAAGCCACGAGAAATGGGACAGCACACAAAGAAAGAGAGACAAAAAAAGAAAGGTCGTTTCTAGTCTTGGGTATCATAAAACTCATCTAATCCGATGGACACAATAGGCTTCGAATGCAGAGAATATACAAGTCGCTTCCCAAGAGATATCAGCATGAAAATTAGATAGACCACAGCAATATTACAGGATGTAGTGGGAAGATATCAAGTCACTCATGATGACGACGGGTGCCTCTAGTCTTCCTGGGACGGGATTAGGTGGGTTGTTTGGGGTCACTTGGCCTCGTGACGACAGGTGAGCCAGGATTCCTCGTTGATCCTGGATCTGGTAATGTGCTCTCGGCGACTGCGTCTTGCCGTACGTCTGGAAGTCTAATTGAAGGAGGTTCCGCCCCGGACGAGTCATCTGAAGCAGGAGCATGATCCTCACGGTGCGGGTCCGATTTCAGGTTTTCGATGGTCGGGTCGGGGCTGGGACCACGACCTGGGCGGTCAGGTCTCGAATCCGCCGCATGAAGGTCATAAGTCGACGATGCTTCAGTCGACATCATCGGGCGAGGTCCTCTACCCGTCGGAGACCCTGGCTGGGAGGCATAAACATTGCTACCGCCAGGAACGGGCTCCGGCCCCCTCGATGGGGGCATCGGAGCAGGAATATGGGGGCCGCTAGCTTTTCTCTTCAGTCCGGGAGAACTTTGAGACTCGACCCGGCGTGGTCCCTGCGTCGCCCCGGGCGACTCCTGGCGACTCCGCCCTCCCAGTTGGTTGGCCTGCGGCTGTCCTGGTGGCACCCAATGGTGGAAATACAGAGATGGTGGAGAAGGACGCGAGATAGAGTCTGACTTGCTCACTGCCGACTGTGGGAAAGGTATGGAAGACCCTGGAGCGTAGTGCACATGACTGAGGTTAATATGAGGACCAGGATGATGATGATGTTGGAGCTGCGGCTCGCTCGGAGGCATCCTCGTAACGGACGGGGGCAGTCGAGTATCAACGGCACCGTTTGTGACCGGCGGCGGTTGTGCAGTCGGGGGCGCACCCACGGGGTGCAACGGTTGAGACAGCAGAATGCCCGGAGGGGGCACGGCCTGCGCTGGAACTGAGGGGGCGGTATAAGGGTTCAGGGGAAGCGTGCGGGAATCACGTCGAACGTGCGATGGCCGTTGTTGGGCCTGAGTCGGTGCATGTGACATGGCCGGCATCGTAGGAGCCGATGCCCGCGCGGGAGCCGGTTGGGCCATGTGTTGTTGAACCATCTCAAGAATGGAGGGGGGCAGCCCGCCGGGACTGATACCCGCGAAGATCAGCGGAATGAGGTGCGGCGGAATTCCGGCCTGCAACGCATCGCGCAGCATGCTCTGTTCGAGCCTCCGCTGCTCCAGTCGCAGAGACTCTTGGCGTGTTTTCTCTTCTTCCTGCTTCCTTCGATCTTCCTCCGCCTTAGCTTGGAGCCAGTGGCGCATAGAATCATCGGAGCTCTGCCATTGACTTGGAGGCGGCGGGAGGGTTTGATTCATTGCATTGGCGGGGCCAGTGCCACTTGCGAAGCCGAGGTTTGGCGGCGGTAGAGTTAGGGAGGCCGGGGGCGGCAGTCCGCTACGAGAATTATCCATGGACTTGTCTGCAGACGATCTCGAAGGCGCTGTGGTCGCTGACAGATCTGACACTGGAGGCGGGGAAGACCGTGGGGTAGGAAAGGACTGGCGAACGATGGCGTAGTCATGGGGCCCTTTGACCCCGGTCTGCGACGAAGGCTTAAGTGTGAGCAGCATCCTTCCAGGAACAGCACCGCTGAAGTAGTAAGAACAGGGAAAGAATTGAGCAGCGAGCAAAGGGCGCGACAAGCTTGAACCGAGCTCCGAGTGGGGATCGATAGGCAGCACCGATAAGCACGCAGGTCGACACAGCTGTCAAATGAAAGCTTGCAACAACACCCAGCTCGCAGCATCTGACAAGCTCAGGAGGGAAGAGGGAGGTGGGGAGCAGTGAGGGCGAAGCACGACAGCATCGTCTGCCTGGCTGGGAGTGTGGAGAGATAGAAGAGACTGGAGCAGGTGAAAGGAGATATATGGAACAGGTCGAGGACCAGAAGAGAGATGAAGCATTCAATTGCAAGGGCGCAAGAATAGTGAAGGGAGAGAAAACAGCGAGATGCGGAAGCAAAGCAAGAAGACAGCCAGGGTCAATAACCAACAATGAAGACGAGGAGGAAGAGGAAGAAGAACTGAGACGAAGAAGACGACGAAGACAATAATAATAATCATGGATGCACGGCAGACTCAATCATCGCCCAAACAGGATAACCCCCAAACGGGAAAGACACACTTACCCAAACAGGGCTGGTCCCCGCGTAGACTAACCAGATCGGGAAGAGACAGTCCCCAGATATCGATGCCTCAAGATGCTGGCCGTGAATTCGTTGATGCCTGAGAAACGCGGGATGGGAAGCAAGAATAGAACTTCGGGGTATAAGAAGGAGAGAAGGGGAAGAAGGAAGAAGAAGAGGAGGAGAAGGGAGGAGGTAGAGGCGGGAACTGGGTGAAGCTAGTAGATTACTGATTCTTCACCTACAACGGATTATATAAAGTAAACGGTTGACAGTGGAGTTCCCACCGCTGCAAAAGGACTAGTCGTGGCTTCATTGCGTATAGCGGCCAGATTTGCTGACGACGAACCGCCCGGTGCGACTCGTCATCCACAACTCAGGAATCCCTGCTCCGCTGCTCTTTTCGGCGTTTCCCCTGTATAAATCCTATCCGATATCCGCTCATTCGAGACATGCGGTTTCTCTTAGTATCTCGGCGTGCCTCGTCTAGATTGGCCAAATCTCTCTGTAAACCGGCCTGGCCCGTTTCAGTAACTCCACTGCCCATCGCCATCTCCATCTCCCCTTTACTACTCAATCTGACGCCTTACGCAACCCGCTTCCAAGAGACCGCTTGGCATGTCATACTACTTACTCACGATCAGCTACTCCTACTCGGTACAGGCAAGTGCATGAGAAACGCCACTGAGGGACGGAATAAAGAAAAGGCTTAGATAAAGGTATATACTCGAAGAAGGCAATCCCAGGGTATCCCGATACACAGAGCTGGACGGTTTCGCACTCACCCCATGTGCTTTTTCCTGTCATCATCACCCGTCGCGATCAAATCGACTGAGCACCTCCGGAGGTACTGTGGGGATGTATTTACGCGCCCGTTCGCGGTTAGTACCTCCCCATCCAGCTCCGTAGCTTATCAACATATCCGTACTGGTGGGTAAGGAGAAGGGGAGGGTCAAAGACGGATCTAAAAACACCCCATGACTGCCGGCTCGCTCCTCCATCAGGGCCGGCCGTGGAGATGCGAAACTAGATCCCGGAGATGCCACCGAGGCGCGCGTCGAGGCGTTAGGAGAGGTGGCCGCATCGCCCGTCGTCGTCGTCGTCGTCGTCGTCGCTGGGGGCGTCTGAGGACGTCCTCCATCGCTGGGGGCTGCCGCCTGCGCCGCACCTCGTTGCTGCTGGGCCGCTTGAAGCTTGACATGCTCCCGGTAAAGCAGTTCCGGGTCGCGTTGCAGCTCAATAAGAAACTTCATCGCTTGCTTGGTCAGTCCCTTTTCTCCAACCTCTGGCCGATACGACTTGACCGCATGCAGAAGTTGGGCGGGGGTCAATTGCTGCAATTGAAGGAGCGTCGTCACTAGCGACTCGAAGTCATCTCCCAGCGAGGAGAAGCACTGCAGCCATTGCAGGAGCTGGATCACCGGGGCGAGATGCTTGCGCGCAGCGTCCATGGTGCACTCCCCTGTGCTGGATGTCGAGCCGTTCTCGTAATGTTCCGGTTGGCGATTGTTGTTCCGGGCCCAATCTTCCAGCGTGGAGACGTTCATGCGAATCTGCATCGCTTTCGTGCGGGCCAGGTAGCGTTTGGTACTCATGATTCGATTGAAAAGCTCAGCGCCCACCCAGTACAAAAGCTGAGAGATGATCTGAGTGGTGATCACCGAGTGAACATCGTACAAATCGAGGACAAACAGGGTTGATGATAGAAGGGACGTGATATTGCGCGGCGAGACCTGCGCACGCCGTCGCGGAGATGGTGGTCGGAAGCGCTTCTCCACCGGCTCGGGGGCTTTGGCCTTGGACTTGGGCCGAAATAGCTTCCATTCATTCTGGAAATGTACATCCTCCAGGCCCGGAATTGTCTCGTGATCGAGCATGGCCGAGTCGAGAACCTTATTCATGCGACGCTCAGCATCGCGGATGATCAGAATGAAGATCTCATTGATCAACTCGGCCAGGTGAAGCTGGAATTCTACCGTGGCTTCTAACAAGCCGGCGTCCTTCTTCAAATAATGGAGCAAAAGGGTCGCGTTCGACATCCAGAAGGCCAGAATTGTCATGTCCCATTGATGACGCTCCACGACGTCGTTGATTTTATCGGTCGCGGAGACCAGAAGCGTGGCCAGCAGTTCGGGGCTGGCGTGATAATGAGCGTAACGAGCGCTGAGGAACAAAAGGTTGGCGGGAACCGGTTTCTGTGAGGGTGATCGCTGAGGCGTCATGTTTGTGATGATAATATTCAGTATCTTTTCGAGTTCATTGTCTTGAAAGACGAACATCTGGTCGTTCAAGCACCGGTCCCAAACGAACTCTTGTTGCTCCTCTTCCAGATCTTCGTCATCTTGCGACTATCGATGCAACCAAGAGACAAAATTAGCCATACTATCATCAGCGGAGATTTTGCCATCCAACTTACGTCGAATTTCTCGTCCAGCCCTAGGCTCGACAGGTCTACCTCGAGGTTAATGGCACTCTCTTCCATCATCATACGCCGCTTCATTTCATTCTCTGCAATTTCCTCCTCGAAGCGACCATGGCCGAATCCGGAGTCATAGAAGTCGTCTTCGATGGCGCTCGGTCCAAAATGATATCCATTTTCGTGCAGGTACTCTGAGATCTCACTTCCCGGCTGGGCAAAGTCAAAAGCCGTCCCACCTGATGAGGATTTGATGTCCGGAGATGCGCCGTGGTCAAGGAGAATTTTCGCTATTGTTTTATGTCGGTTGGTCATCGCCCACATTAAGGCACTCCACTGATTGCGGTCCTGCTGGTCGACAAGAGCCCCCGCATCAAGCAGGGCCGACACGACATCCTGATGCCCCTACATTGGATAGTCAGTCTTGTTTGCACCGCGCCGTAAGCCAGCAGAGGAAGGGAAAGGGCCACGGAACATACAAAGCAGCTAGCGTAGATTAGGGGTACTGTGCCCTCTTCATCTGGCATGTTGACATCCACGTAGTCTTTTGCTTGCCCTTGCACCAGCTTGCGAACACGTTCCACGTCGCCATTACTCGCCGCCATATTCAAGCTCCGCTGTAGGATGTCCCGCTTCTCCGCTTCAGTCAGCTTTTCATCGGAGGCGATGGCATCTTCGTCCGCACCGAGCGACTCCACTTCCCGGTGTGCCGCTTGCGCAGCAAGCATCTCCATCAACCGGGCATCGCTATCCTCGAGGCGAGCTGTGATTGTAGATTCGTTGTCGTCGTCGATGGCGGCCGCGGCAAGACCGCGTCCGTACTGAGCTTGAAGGGCATGTTCCTCGTCATGCGTGTGATCGTCGAGCGTGAGGCTGAAGCTTAAGGGTTTGGCGGCTACGGGGGTGGTGAGGAATTGCGACTGACCTGCAGTGTCGCATAGATGTTAGCCATTTGCTATGCGCAGGAGGGCGGGGTGACAGCTGCGGAAAGTTGCGCAGCCCGAAGAGGGGCGCGAAGGAGGGGTAAAGGAGGAGCCAGTAACGACGCACCTTGCCAGGCATCGTACATCTCCGTCTCATGCTGTAGGACTGGCATAGAACGGCGGTCATCCAAAGACTTAGGCAGATCATCGGGAAGCGTGCGGACGTGAAGGTCTGTCAAGGATGGATCGCTATGGTCGAGCTCGTCCGACACCCCGCGGGGGGAGTCGGGGTCGTTCATGACGTTTGAAGGGGCGATGACGGCGAGGAACGGCGTCGCAAAAGAAAGGAGGAGAATCCGAGTAGAGGAGGTATACTAACTCTCGCTCCATGGAGGAGACAGCCTCAAGACTGGTTGGTATGGAGGACAGCCTCCTTTCCCCGGTGGGTCGTCTTCCCGTCTGTGATTGGAATGGTCTCGATCCGGATGGAGGGGGCTTTGCGAGAGGAGCGGTATATCCTGTAGAGAGAGGAAGTAAGTGAGATTAGAGAAATTGCCTCAATAGAAATCGAGATTAACGAGACGAGTATTGGAGAAGGAAAAGAATTGAGAAGGGGAAGGGGAAGAGCAAGGAGAACGATGAGGGAGCGAGTGGGAGAGAGAGATGACGAGTGTTCAGGCGGACGGGCGGGCGGGCGCAGTGGAACCCTGGGAAGTTCCTGGCTGGCCGAAAAAGAAAAGAAGCAGCCTGGCTCAGCTATTGTTATTATTATCCACTGCCACTATGAAACTCCCCATGCAAGCTCACTCCGCCACTCAGTGCATTGGGTTTTAATTTAGATTGCTTCATTTGATGGTTCATCTAGGCGAGAAAAAGAACAGACTAGAAACAAGAGGTTGAACCTCCCCCTTCTCCTGACAATTGACTTGACAAGGTTGATAATTGTGCAGACATCATCGCATCATAATCAAAACTATGCTATGCCTTTCTCCTCTCACCCCAAAACTATAATCACATAAGATAAACCCATAATCCGAATCAGATATGCAAAACAATTGTCGAATCCCATCGCACCCGATGCAGAATTATGGTACATAGAAGCAAACATACATACATGACAAGTAGATTTTCAACACCCATTTTGTCCATGGCCCAACAACGCGATCCAGGGTATCTTCGGGGGTATTAGGTAGTTGGCGCAACATGATCACGACCGCTCCATGCAATAAATCAATCCATCCTCCCAAATTATTATAATTGTGATCTCGTTAAGTTTGATCGTGTAGCGACATGGTTCATCATATGTCAAGCCGTAAATAATGTTTATTCCAGCTGCTTGCTGCGCAGCTGGACTTGCTCTTCAGAGAGCGATGCGATCCACAGGCAGCGTTCAATGATACCCGGGATCGGGTCAAATTTATACTTGGTACTGGAGTCAATTAGGCGAAGAAGACTCTTGACAATTTTGGCCGTGGTACGGTAGCGTTCGAAGTTGACCAAGGGCTCTCCATCGTATGTGGTCACCTGCGCCGGTTTTTGCGCATTGTAAGTGAGATCATGGACGTAGAGACCTGCATTTTGAGTGATCAGCCACGTTCTTCTTGAAAGAGATTGCAGTGCCCTAAAGGACAACTTACCGACAAACGGAATGCAGCCATCCTGAGCATTGACCGTTTCCATCTCCACACGGAGGTCGTGGAAGTTGCGAATTGGTTGAATCAGGGATTCCATGTCCTTCAATAGGTGCTTATCGGCGGGTGGAACCAGAGCCCACGTGCTCTGCAGTCGGGAGCAGTCGGTGGAGGATAGCGCAATGGCGATTTGAAGCATTGTTGCGTAGTTGCACATCCGCCGGGCGTGAACCGCTGTGTGAATGAATTTGGCAATCGTCCGGGCCCGCTCATGTATATCGAGGGTAAGAACAATTTCGGAGAGCACCCATTTGACCATCAGGTTGAAGCGACCTACTACCAGATCAATGCCTCGACTTTCTCCTTGTTTCAAGAATTGGATCCAGCTGAGTGCTGAGGGTGAACCGCTGCTCCATCGCATATCTATCAGGTCCCGCCAATCTACCTCGCTCAATGCGGCCATTTCCACCAAGGTCAGCTGTTGAGCAAGAACGTGAGACTCGCAAGAGAGAACAAATGGCACATGATCGGGTTCAGTGTTGTTCAATGGCGGAGGGAGTTGGCGGTCCTTTTCGGAGCGGGAAAGGACATCGCCGGATACATGCTGCACATCAAGGGCTCGACCACCTGCTTGCTCCGCGACGTTTCTGGGAGAGGGGTCAGGCGTCAGGGGTTCTGTTGGAAACAATACCGGATTGAGAGGCGTAGCGCAGGAGATCGAGCGAGTGTTCGGGATGGTCATCGGAGGAGACGGCGGATGAGCAAGAGGATGAGTAGGAATTTCCAAGGACACATCGCTCAGCCTGTGTGTATCGAGAGATAGTCGTTGCTCCATCGCTTCTCGTGTCTCGACTAGGTCCATGGAAATCTCGGAGGATAATCCTGATAGGTGCCCGAGTTGCTTGCGCGACTCGTGAAGAACGGTTGGAAGCGTAGAACCTCGCGGGATACGATTCAAGCTCTCAGTCTTCTTTACAATATTAAGAGACGAATGGGATGAGTCCACGTCCATTGTTTCTGGAATAGAGATGTCGCTGGCTTGCATTCGGGTTGAGCCAGCAGCGACTTTCGACGATGGTCGACTGGCTGACTTCTTCATTGAATCATCACTCAAGCCCCGCTCGAACAGCGGGATTGAGCTGTAAGAGTTCTCTGTTTCTGACACCGAGCGGGAATTGCCCCGACGATGAACGAGGTGTCCCTGTATCTGTGAGTAAGTCAAGCTGTCTCCAAGGAACGTCTCGCGTCGTCCGGCTGCGTTGGCCGAATTCGGATAATGCTGCGCAGCTTGGCCTTGATAACAGCGATCCTCTTCGCAAACACTACCCAGAACATAACCATGAGTGCAAGCCTCTGTTCCAACGGGGACAGCTTCATGGTCAGAATCCGGTTGACCTTGCCACTTGCCCTCCAGCTTCAGCAAGGCTGATTCTACACCTCCATCTCCATCATCCGGGATTTGCGCGAATTGAGCTATGGCAGCCTCGAATGAGCGCCGCATGTTTTGAGACGAATGTGTCGTCATCAGAGAGTATCGCGGATTCGGTGGAATAAGACTTGTCTGGGGTCTGGAGCCGAGGTTCTCAAGCTGAGTATCGAAACTGTCCGCACCAGAAGTGCGATAACTCATATCAGACAGCATCAATTCCGAGTTGACCCGAGATTGAGGACAGCTCTCATTCCGCATTTGACGAAGGTCTCCGCCAGGACGCCTGCGAAGCAGGGGCCCTGCAGGTCTATCCACTTCTTGCCGCGAGTGTTGTTCCGGGACGGGGACGGCTGGCTCACTACCCAACGTGAGGCGCAGCCTGGAGATCCCGCTTTGAAAAGACGCATATTTACGCAGGCGCAGCGATGGCGAAGTTTGTTTCCAAGATGCTGATCCGCGTTCGACTGAGTATGATCTACGCGACGTATTTGAACCTGAAGGACGAAGAAATTTGGATGCCCTGGTGGAAGGGACAGACTCGCTTTCGTCAAGGTAAATTGGAAGTGAGTACTCGCCAGTGGCTAGAGTCGACCGTTGAGAGTGTGCGAGCAAGGATGCAGCCCTCAAATTCTGTGAGGAGATCTCTGTATCCAAGAATCGAGGAGCTTCTTCGAGGCCCGCACTCGAACCGAGGGCCCCGGACATCATCGGCACCGCAAGGCCAGTGCCATCCACAATGACAATCGACTCACTACCTGTGGTTAGCTGACTGTTCATTCTGGTCAAACCGGGTGTGGCGACGTGAGGTTCTAGCTCATCAGCCGTTCCAGTCGGACGTCGTGGAGACCCAGAACGCAAGACGACTGGCTTCGTCTCCGCTTGGTCAGTGACAGCTGCACGGTATTGTCGTAAAGCCTCGTCACACAGCGTATCAATTCTAATACGCTGTTTCGTCGCCGCAGTTGCTTTTTTATCACGGTATAGATCGGAGCCAAACGCAACATTATTGGGAAGTGCCGAGGTCCTCCCCAGGTAAGAAGGGTTCGTTTGTCCCTGCGTGGTGCGAGAACCGCCAGGTCCTCCATGACGACTGTGTAGAGCGCGGCGAATGGATCCGATGATGGTTTTTACACCGGACCCAGAAGAGCTAGGTTTGGCTGTTGTGTTGAAAGTGCTTCGTCGATTGGGGGACTTGTCTCTAGCAGACGATGGTAGAGGAGGGGATGGCGGTGCCATCATTATCGTGTACGACTCTGCCGGAGGGTAGAGTTCGCCGCGGATCAAACTACCTAAATTGAGCACTCCATATGAAGAACAGGTAGGGTTCTGTCCCGGGGATAGGAATGAGAAAGGTGCGCGATCATCTCTGACAGAGTCGGAAAAGCTGCCGCTACGTTTGTGTTTATGGCCCGAATATGGATGGCGACGGGTACTTAGAGGTGAAGAAGGCAGTGCATCCCGAGAGGATGTCAGTTTCAAGGGTGCAAGTGGTACAAGATGGGGTGCTTTGTTCGAGGTCACAGCCAAAGAGAGTCGTTTCGGAGATTTGGGCGGCAGAGAACACGAGGTCGCATGAATGCTGCGGTCACTCATTGTAGTTATTGGGAGACTCCCCGTCGTGGTAGCAGAATTGTTGCGCTGGTGGTGACTAGCAGTGTGAGAGACACTACGTTCAAGACCAGCCTCCATGTTGAATTCCGGACCACCAATAGCCAGCATGGTATTACCACTGGTTTCCAAAGTAATATCACCCTCGCCTCCGCCCGGCCTGATAGCAATTTCTGGGCTGTGGAATGCGACATGCTGTTCGGCGGTGTCCCAGTAGACTGAGCACTTGCCATACCAGCATCTTTTGAGGTCAATGAGAATTTTTAGGTCACTCATTCCTCCCCCTTGCCGGGCCTTCACATCAGTGTACATGCTGTTTATCATCTCGCAAAAGGATGCTCGTAAGCTGTAATCCGGAACAAAATCATCCGCGAAGTAATTCAAAATCCAGTGTCGAAGAGCGGCAAAGGTACGAATTCGGATGATTCTGCCGTCGTCCTGTGGTCGATTAATTGCCCATCGGAGCCGAGCTAGTAGCAGTGCCAGGAGTGTGCTAGGGGCAAGGTACGAACGAAATGTGAGAAAGAAGTCCGAGACAAGCTCGTAGTCCATGAAAGAGGCCGAAGATATCTGTGCCACGATTCGTGCTGGGGTAGCAGCGCTGATTTCTTTTGTGCCGGCAATGTAGCGCACAACTGATTCTCTGTCCATCTCCGAAGCCAACACCTCAAAAATTGAAGGTTCTATAGGCTCGTTGGGCTCGTAGAAGGCCGAGTACTCGTTGATTGCCGCTCCCTGGGGCATCTCAATGGCACCAGTTCCAGAAAAGAAAGAACCAACGAAGGAGGGCCGCATTGGGTCACCGATATAAGCACTGGGCGCGGAAGTGCCGATCCAGTAGTCTCGGGGGATATTTGAGGCGCGCATGTCAGTCGATAGAGATGTCCTCACATATACTGAGCTGTGCAGCGGTGCTTCATGGTCGAGGTTTGGTGGCGACCAACCCAGATGGTATGGAGTAAGGGCGCTCTCCGATGGGCGGCGTAGCGGTTCATCAGCAGTTCTGGGTCTGTCGGCTGCTTGATCGATGAATATCTGAAGCTCTCCCGGGCGACCTGCACGTAGCTCGGACCATTGCTCGGAGACAGTAGAGAATGAATGCGCCTTGTGAGGCCGAGGGTGGAGAGGGTGATGGTGTTGAGAGTGCGCTGATTCTGTGTCGACCGACTCGTCATCCTCGGGGTCTTCTTCCGGAATGAGATCTGGGCGGAGTTCCGAGAGCTGGGAGTTCGACCACCTAGAGGGCTCGGCCCCATCGCGCCCAGTATGTGCGTGTGGCTGTAGATGCTCCTGGTGAGTTTTGCTCAGAGAAGGTGCGGAAGGCGCCTGGAAGGGTTCTTTAATCGATGAGTTGTGAATCGGCCTGCAAGGTAATGAGTTGCAGGGGTTAGCTCCTTGCCCATGAGATCAACATGGCCGGATTCGGCCAGCCGCGGACAGACATTACCTGAGAAAAATGGTCCCATTCTGGCCAACATTACCCACTGTGAAATGATTGGGCTCTCTGGATGCTGGTAGGGAGTCGCCGGCGGCCTTAGAGGGATTGGCCCGCTTGAAGGAGCGCTTCCGCAGGAGTTCATGACTATCTTTGACGCGCAGAAAGGAGGTCGCTATCTGCTCACGGATTGTTTTGGTGTTCGCGGTAAGTTTGTTCTTTGTGTTCGTGCCGTGTGTTACAGTGTGGGCGCGTCGAAGCTCGGATGTCGTATACCGGGTATCTGCATCTCCATATGCGGTTCCCTGGAGCCCCGGTTCGACCCACGTCGAACAGATGCTTGTCTGCAGCTGACCCGGGGTTCTTGCAGCCTCGCTTGAGCTAGACGCCATGGCAGAAGCACCCTCCAATCGTAGACGTGTGGTGAGCGACCTATATCAGACGAGAAAAGCTATTGTTCCACTGAATTGGTGGAAAGTCGCGATGACTAGGAGCGGCGACCTAGCAGGAACGAGAATACAGGGACAGTCCACGTTGGGATCGCAATAGGTGCCTGCGAAACGACATGACCAGGAAGCGTTCACGAGAAAGGTCGTTTAACAGACGTAGTGAAGATGGAGGCTGAACATTGGTGAACTCTGTCTGCAGTAGCACGAGAGAAGCGCGACAGTGGGAGCAGTTTCGGCACTGAGATGGAAGGGGAAACGACCTAGTAGCACGTCCGGGGCGATTACTGTATGTACGTAACCGAGGTTCCTGGTAGATAATAATAGAAGACCAAGACCGTGCCTGAGAAAGCAGAAACAGAGTAAAGTGTCAGAATATCAGGGGGGGTGATAAAATGTGGTTGAGGCTACCAACAATCGAAAAGAAAAGATGAAACGCCAAAAGAAGAAAAACAATAATAATGATAGCAATAATAATAATAGTAATAATCGACCGAGGATAGTGTGTAAGAGTCTAAGAGGAGGGAGGGAGATACGTTGGAGCGCACACGGGCTGCTTATGGACAGAGATGGTAAATAAAAGAGAGATGGATGGATGGATGGATGGATGGATGAATGAATGAATGAATGAATGGTGGAGGCGGCGTTGGTAGTAGTGTGGAGAACAGGTTAACTTAGGGGAGGGAAAAAGCCCGTCACGGACTGGCCTTAGGCCCCAGTCAGGTTCCAGCAGGGCGGAACCCAGAACCACCACCAAAAGCAGATTTTTGGGGCAAGGCACAACAAGATGAGCGAACCATGGTTTCCCGACACACGGGCAACGTGGTCTTCTGCGGAGTCAAGACATCATTTATGATTTATGATTTATGATTTGTCCTTACCTAAATCTACCACTGCTTGCTTACTTGCTGGCTTGCTGGCCTGGTTTGTCCTCCACCGGAGCCAAAGCCGGCCCTCTTCGCGATCTTCTCCCCCCATCGTCATCTCCTTTCCATCAAGAACCACATCAAGGTTGATCAGATGGGCCGATCGACCTAACAGATCGTGGGATGGAGGACTCTACACGCATCCACCGAGGACTTCCTAGTCGAGACCACTATCGCTTATTAACTACTAAGTTAACTAATGGATGGAGAATAATATAGGGGATCAGTTGACGAGTCCTTCTCGATCAGGGTTGTCAGGTCATTTTGAACCCGTCATTCCGTTCCTGAAGAGGAAATTCTAGTCCCCAGCCCAGTCTCCGGCGGGCGGCGGAGATTGATTGGAATCCACCTGCAGCATTTTCTACTCCCGACTCCCGACCTATCCACTCAACTCAGCTGAGATGGTTGTTGGAAAGACAACAGGACAAAGACGAACCCGAGCAGCGAGCAAATCTGACACTGATCGAACATCGTGCATGAGCGACATCAAAGACCCCCGATACGAGGCATTCAAGTCGATCCATCACAACCCCCGAGGGAATGTATGAATGATAGATCTGACCAGCAGTTCCGCACGCGTATCGTAGATTCCGCTTGTGTTTTTTTTTTTTTTTTATATTTTTGGTCTTCCACTCAGCGAGAGAAAGATCGCATCGCAAAAGGGGCAGGGATGCAGACGGCACGAGTCAAAAGGTAAAAAAAGAAACAGAGTCAGGGCAAGACTAACAAAGAACTGCGAGAGGAGAGAGAGTGGGCCAAGCGAAGTGGGTTAGGTATGACCTTGGTCATCCTTCCATCATACTGTATCCGTAGTCTAGTAGGGCAGTGATCGCAAGTTCTTTGCACCAGCAGTGGGAAGAAGAATCTGATGAGTGCTCATTGCCCCGAAAAAGCAAATGTGAAAACGATTATTAGGCAAATTCATAAGCCTATCATTTATTAGTTTTGGGAGGTGGAGGAACGCAAAAGCAGCTGAAAAAAGGGGGGGCAGGGCGTCCCACTCCACAACCGTGCTGCTGCTGCTGCTGCTGCTGCTGCACGCCAGGGATGTTCAATAATGCTCAGTCGGGACTCGGTGGTCGACTAAGAAATGATCCATGATCAAGCTTAGAGCCGTTAAGTGCCATGAATGGCTGCCTCAAGACTGTGGAGAAAAATAAGTCGCGCTGACAGCCCATTTCTGCCGCTTCCGGAACCTGGAACCAAGGTTTAGTCGGTTGGATGTGGCTGACCGTTAACTCTCTATACTTACAAAGTATAAAATCCGCTGATCTCAAGCCGATCCGGTCAGTCAGCCAGATTTACCAATAAGTGCAAGTCTTTGTGAAATCTGATCTTTCCAGCTCGAGTCGCTGTTGGGCTGATTCTTTGCTTTTTGTCTGTCGGCCAGAGGTGAACCACTAACTCACAGAGGGTAAGTGAACTAGACTACAGCCCCGAAGACCAGGGACATCTGCATGCAGTCCAAGCAAGGTTCAGTCGATATTCGTCGCCTTGCTTAAAAGTACCAATGCCTGACATGTGCTCCACTTCGACCTCAAGTAAAGCCCCGATTTGCCCGATGCCGGGAAATTTATACATCACCCACAGCTGGTTTGACAACATACTCATATCATCGAGGATTATCGCTGCTAGTCGTGATCTGTGCGCTAGAACGTATGATAAGTCAATTGAGTTTCTTCCATGTTTCATCACTTGACAATCTCCTCCGTATGGGGTCTTCAACCATGAGTTGACTACTCTACCTGACTCATTGGTGCATGACCGGCGGGTTGCTTCATACATTTCCTTTTCATCAACCTGGACTCTAGGTGACTGTACAGCAGCCCAGGGATCAGTACTCGTACACACTTCATGACTCACCTAACTGATCAACCTACAGAGTGCTACCTGATTGATCTGCAGACTTGATTGCCAAACTTCCAACTTGTGCTGAGGTCTCAAAAGATCTTTATCAGTTCCCACTTCGTAGAAATTGCCATGCGCGAAGTATCTCGTGTCCGCACGCGGTCTGAGCCACACTGATTGCATGGAGCATAAATTGAACTCGCACACATCTCGCACACATAACGAAGGAGCACTTAATACCACACTCGCTCTGTCTTTGCTAGGAGATATCCATGAATCAGTGATTTTATAGGCTCTAAGTATATTTTGACCGTGGCCAGAAAGGAAGCCGAACCACCTTGTACATATATCGAGACCTATGAAGGTTACTACCCGTAAGGTTGTGTCACCCAATGCAGCAACTGAAAGGGTCACCATGTGCTTGCAGTAACAATCTCATGGTTTCTCACCAGGAACTCCTTACCTTGGGTCAACGACGGCGGCCGCCGATGTCTACTATGTCTCATAGCATGGTGGTTGTTGTAGCTGGCTACAATGCCTGATGCTATGCACACCTCTATCCAGCCATACAAATAGGCAATTGAACTTGTTCGAAGATCCGCTATGTATTTCGAGAGGCCAAGTTCAACACGCCTTCAAATTGCAAGTCTGTTCCAAATATACTAACGCAGAGTTGCTGGATCAATGCCCGGCATTCCTGGACCGGGCCAAATACTTCGCTTCACCGGTGATAGCTTCTTCTCTTCCATACTCCTCTTCTGCTTCCTCTGCCTCTCTCTATTTAATCATCAGTCACTGTCCACGTCTACCGCATGATGAACCGGCTGTTACTTCTACCTTTGATACCCCCTCTCTCGCACCTGATTATCTTGCAAGGCTTCGAAGCCCTCAATAACTCGACAGACCAAAGGAGTGTCAGATCTCCACTGCTCAGACCCATGCCTAACCACTCCGGAGCGTCTTTAGAAGAGCCTTAGAAGCCCAACAAACTACAAAAAAGCCAACCTCTGACTCTATCAAGTAACCAGACACTCACGGGCAACGCCCAGGGGCTGTGTTAGCTTGCTCATGCTCCTTATGCTATCAGTCATGCTGGAAGAAAGGGACTGGAACCGTATAAGTGTACAGCACAGGAAAAAGGTAACCAAACATCATAAGCTTAAGACGAGGATATCCCCCTTTAGTCTGTCACGTCGGCGTTCTCTCTTGGGTTATATGAACGGGATAAGAACAAATTCTAAGAGGTATACATCTCTAGTTTTACTCGAATACCCCTAGCCGCCATTCATCCAGTATGCTTGCAAAGAGCCGGACGAGGGGGGACCAACCCTCATACAGCCTCTATTCTCTTAAAGGTATATAGGCATATAAACTCGCTCAGCTACTAGCCGAACCCCCTCGGTCGAGCTAAGTGAACGGCCGGATGGCCTTTCAGCACAGAAAGCCGGGTTCCCGACTACAGCTACCATGTCGGATCCTGATCAGGCTTGTTAGGCCATCTTCACGACTGGAAAGTGGTGCGCAGCAGGCAGAGTGTATCTCTTCGCACTTAGTCTCCTCCAGCAACGGGGAACCCATGCCGATGACTTCCCCATTCTTTGTTTTCTGAAGCCCACTGGTTTGTCGAGCAATGGCTCTCTCGGAGTGGTCATTGGTGGTTCACGATCGATAGTTTCAAGAGCCCTGGCGAGCCACAACAATGCCTGTACGCTCCCCTCGATATAAGGGATTGTTTCACGTCACACGGGATCAGGCTGTTGACTGCCTGAGAGCTTTCTTGGAAATTCGGAGCTCATGGAGACGGTCAATCGCAGTAGGTAGAGCATCTGGATGAGCGACTCGGGGACAGTGGATGCTGCTGGTGCTGCGCTATTGGAGTCGTCACCACTGACTCCGAGAAAAGGATATGGCAGCCAATCAGGGTCTGCTATCCCGCCGAGGGAGGTGGGAATAGGACGATGGTAGCGTGCAATCATTCACCTGTGGTGACGTGCGATGTGGTTGTAGAACTGGGCCCAGGACTCCCTTCATCGAGAAGAAGACATGGGCATTGCACCGCAGTCGGGAGTGTGCTGGTGAAGCTCCCCGGGTGTGCTTGCTAACGCTTGTCTATCCCGGCATGGCAGTAAAAATAACGTCTTCTGTATCGACTGATGAACCGTCCAGGGGGTCTGGTATCCGGTCTAGAAGAAGTCAGAGCGACCCAGCCGTGCACCACTATCCATTTAACCCGTCTGTGCAATTAAGTGGTGATCCTACTTCGTCCAGCGAGCAATGGCCGGGATATGTTGGTGAGCAGCTCCGATCGCGGTATACGCACAACTCTGACGCCGGACGTCTCGCAGCTCGGCATTGCTTTGGAATTCAGGAACGAGGGGGAAACTTCACTTGGCTGGCATCGTGATTAGCTTGGTCTCAGGTCAGATGTGGATGGTGAGAACCTCTGTCAATGTCTTTTGCCGAATAGATTTTGTGGTTGAGGTATCACAGTGCGTTCCTGCGCTGATGAGTCCTTGGAAGCCATTCCTCTCCCTGACGACCGGGTGAAATGGCTATGATCAGTAGTCACGGGTACGAAGTAATATTAAGTACTCTTGAGTGAGATAGTAGGTCTTTTCGAGATCAAATGAGTTGCTATATAGTCACCTAGATACAATCGAAAGCAGAAGTCTCCTTGAGCTTGAAAGAGGATAGATCAAGGCCACCGGGAGCCAGCAGACCATAGACCCATGAGAAGTCTCAATTACCCCATCAAACAAAGCTGATGCAAGCCTTCAAAGATTCCATAAATTCTAAATGGTTTTTAAAGTCATCCCACATTTGTGACCGACTAGTCAAGTTGGTGAAAAAGAACCAACGGATCCGTACTGAGGTTGTGCCCCATCGCTGCCGGTTGGAAGCAGAGCGCTTTGACCAATATCCTGCTATCGTATAACTTCCACCACCATAGAATATTCATGGGACTGCGTTCAACACGTAGACCGAGAGGGCTGAGTGAGCCACCAAAGACTCATATCACCACACCCCGTGGCCGTATGTGCTCAGTTGGTAAATATGTGAGCCTATCTGCTCGAGACTGGCCAACATTCGTGCTTTGTGTTAGGTCTTCCTGGCAGATGTTGAGACAATTTGATGTCTGCAAGGTCGACTGTCTGGGAGAGCCTTCCTGGGAAACAGCCATGGCAGAGTCATTCCCAGCTCAGCTCCATGCTGAAAACACCCGGTCGACCGGGTAAAGCAACTTCCAGGATGACGGAGCTCCTGAGCTCGAGAATATCTGGCCACAGGAGAAGCATTCACAGAGAGTCCTTCAATTCGAGCCTGTTTGTGTACGTACATGGAAGGAGCAAGTACTAGTCGTATTTTTTCGAGTCGATCCGATCTAGTACCGGAGGGGGAGGGGTGTGTGCGGGTGCCGCGCAACAGCCTCGTGAGACCTGTCATGTTTCAAATGAATATCACTGTCTCCTACCGTCTGATCTTGGGCACTGATTGGTGCGGCCAACAGTACCGAAGCTCTATTATCAGACACTTCAGGCGGACCCTTATGGCTTTTGATGTTGTTTTTTTGTTTACGGAAAAGCCACGCATGTAGATCTCCGCTCCGGGTCGTGTTAAGGTGGTGATTCTCCAGATATGACCGGTCGGATAACAGACATCGTCATCTCGCACAGTCAAAACGGTCCGTCGAGATAGGGGGGTTATGCAGTTGCTGGATTAGGTGGCTAGGACAATCGATACCGGGTTGTGCTGTGAAGGTTCGTCTGGCATTGTATGTCAGCGAAAAACACCTGTCAGAATTCGGACAAGGGGGTAATGAAATCAAACGGCCGGTAACATACAAGGCATTAGGGACCAGAAATAGTAAGCAGCCGAGAAAAAAGAAAGAATGGAGAAGAGGACGTAGCAGGCGAAGCCAAGCATGGAGTTTTCCCTATTACCACATAGAGCGCGAAGGAGGCCGAAGGCATCGTTGTGATCATCGGGATATTCGTAGTAGAATTGGTCCTTTTCGATATCAGGGGTCCAACGGTCTGGTAGATCGCGTTGACAATGTGGTATATCCTGATTGCTACACGGTGTCAATTGGCAATTGTATGCCTGACTTCATGAAGGCTGAACTGACCTGTTCAGGGGTAGTTGGTTGCTCTGCATACCACTCGTCTGACTGGCCATCTGCCGCGCAACCACGTAATGGCAAAGGATGGGGAATATGCAGTCAGCTTGAGATAGAGTTTAGTGCAATAGAATCCTTTCCCAACCGGAGTGTGTCTGTCAATTTCTTTATCGTTTATCAGTGAGACATACCGACTGATTTCCCCAGGAAATCTTAATGCACTGGTTTAGGCTAGCTACGTTATGTACTTAATCAGTTAGTTGAGCTTGTACGGATGACTCAGCTGTCATAACATGAGCATAAAGCTTTGACAAGGCAATGAAAATGGGTCCATTTTCGCGTGCTGAAGGATAGTTCAAGGTCGCTCGGTAGTTGTCCGTCGCCTAGAGGTAGGTCATTCTTTCCTCCATATTCTTTCCGTATGACTCGTACGAAACACAGCAGAAGCTCAACCGGGTTCTGGAAAGCTTCAGGACCAGTCAGCTCGGCTCGATCCTTGTTACCGAGCCATGGAACGCCGGTGCCATAGTTCGAAGCCTCGCACGCCAGGAAGAGTCGAAGTGCCACATGTTGTGGGGACTGGTTACCAGAGACGATGAACCGTATGTTCACAACAAATGAAAACATTGTTATGCTCGTCTTCCTGATAGACGTTCACTCCTTGCCACCCACTATAGGGTATGAGTAGTCAATGGACAATAACACGACCTTGAAGCTTGGGCCACCTTAGGGACGTATTACCAATCCAGCGGCACCACAAGCAGGAAAATTAAGCGATGATCAAGATACAAAGTACCACCATTCTGGATTCTTCACGTAAATGCTCGGAATGAATGTTTGACTCGACCCAGGCCTTCATGGGAGGGAGTTAAGGAGGACCATCGCAGTAGGAGAGCTCGCATGCTATGAAGCGCATTCTGACATTTGATTACAGCAGCGTCCCAGGTCACTCAGAGACATCCCAGGGAAACGTGGGTTAGCAGGCCACTAGAGCCGTAGCTATGTCTTCAGCTATCCACTTGACAGGAACGGAATTTGCTCGCTGAGAATTCGGCCCCCCGCTTTACCCTGGTCAAGTCTCGGCCGCCCACTGCCCCTGGGCAAACGAAGCCATTGTGATCAACGCCAGGATTCTAAAGCTTGCGTTGTTTGTGGCGATAGTGGAATCTGTTGTTCAGGTATTGCTCGAGCTTGGCAGGGAAGACCGAACTGTCTCGCCGGCTCCTGGTAGAAGTTATGACTTAGTTATGAATTAAAGTTTGAATACGGGGAAGCCGCGACATATCGCCCAGTCGATTTAATTTATTCTCACTTTTCGCTTGTCGATTGGGAACATCTTGATAGGGTGCTTACGGAGTGTTCTGCATCCGTACCGGACCTCACCGACAGAAGTACGGAGTTTTGAGCAGGAGCAGGTCGAGTGGTCGGCTCCAGCACCTATAGATTGAACGAATTACCACGCCATGTTGTGCTGTGGATATTATTAGCGACAAATGAAGATCCCCTGGGCCGAAGGTCAGCAAGCTGACAATGCAACCTCGCAACCTCGGGGTTTGTTTACCAATGATCTGCCTCTTGCTCGCGTTCGGAAGGATGAGGATGGGCACACATCACTCCCCTTTCCGGTCCCCAGCGGCCGTTGAAAAAAGCATAGAGCTTTGCATTATTGGTGGAACCCGGATGTAGACCGCATTTTGAACTGACACAGTTCTTATTTCTCACCACGCGAATGGCTTGAGGGTTCGCCAATGAATGAGGTGGAACAGGCCTCTAACGGGTATGCTTCCATGCATGGAAACCCGGCTGAGGTGTGCCACGCTGCCCGTTAACCAGAAGAGGGCCCCCTCCGCCTGTGGGGTTCACAACAGCCTAAGCTGGCTAAGCATAACTGGGAAAATAGGGGTGTGTGAAAGGATTTCTAGGTGTGGGCAGGCTTGTCTAGCATGGTGCGACACTCACCAATGAGTACCATAGAGATATCGACTGCTGCACTTTGAGGGAGCTTCAGTCAATCGTTAGACCCGAGGATCAGTCAGCAAACCCAGCTGTCGATGGGAACGCTTCTGAGACTGGGAGACTATGCGTAGCGTAGTGCTTGGGTCTGCGACCACGCAAGGAGGGTAGTCGACGAAGAACCAGGGGATCGGACCGTCAGCAACATTGACTTATTTGATTGTTGAGTAAATGGGCCGCGAAGCTCAGTGCGTCCTGTCAAGGCCCTCTGATTGCTCCGAGTGTGGGGTCAATGGAAGAGCGCAGGCACTCACTAAGAAAGCCACTCCATGGTGAAACCACTACCGATTTAAGGATCCAACAATACAAGACGATGCGGAGCACGTGGTTCACGGGGGGGCGCAAACTGTGGGTTTTACTTGGTAATTACCAGAGCAGTCGGTATTGTGACCATTGTGACCCTGTATGTGTTGTGCTGTATGTGTGTATCTATCATTCCATCTACAGGGTATGGATCTTCAACCCTCGAATTACTTGTGGTATTATCCCAATTGACGAGTCAAGATCGTTGCGAGTTATGTTAAAGATTTGCTAGCGTCACAACAATTTTGGGCGGTGGGGGGGTTTATCGCAGTCTGTATGAGAGAGATAGCACAGGTCTGCCAGGCCCCACAGCTATTGAGTCTGCATTCTCCGTCCATGGCCGACAAGAGCGAGCAATCAAAGTCTTATCGGATCAAATGCGGTCGTGGCTGCGATCGAGTCTTGGTGTCGCAACAATGAGATTGTCACCCGAAATTCTCGCGTGAACGCAAGATACATGTCACCTTCCGGAATGTCTGTGACTCGTTCATTCCTCACGGCTATTCCCTTGCATTGTCTCGAGGAATGCGCCAGGCCGCTTTACAGATAGGCAACACCATCTCACGTGCTTGGCGATTAGATCTAAGAGACGTGGTATTACGCCCGTGGGTTATGTGTCGAGTACGGAGTAAGACAATTAGCACTGGGAATACCTATGTCCCAGCCTCGCCGACGGCGCGATGCATAGTTCATTCAACAATGAGATCCAGATTTAACAATAGAAGCGGCGCCTTCTCGGGTAGAGCTAACCGCACTTGTGGAAGGACCATCATTGAAGGTCTCGCAGGGCAGTGGGCATGTAATATGGATCGTCTAGGGACAATGCAGCTGTGCGGATGCTGCCGCTCATCAATTAGCATTTGGATAGACACTTTCCCATGCCAAATCCGGGGTGGCTGCCCGAGATTCACTCCTGTAGATCCCCTCTCCCTGGATTATCTCCTTACGAAGACTCTGCATATGATATGTCCGGGAGAGGCGCACACTCCCGCTGAGGGTTGCATGGAATGCGCAATCTTTACCTGTTCCCGTCAGTTCTGCCATGCTCCTTGATGCTACTTTCTATCTGTTAAGTCCGCAACCGGCCATCCTCCGCGAACTGATTGGGACGGAATTGACCTGGTCCATGCCGACGGCTGCTGACTCATATCTTCCCCTGCCTTAGCGCCCTCCACCAGCGTATTATTCCTTGCTTGGCAGGTCTGATGAAACCGGAAACCTGCAATCCCGACCGACTCAGCTGCGTACTGTATTGACACAGAACAAATTACCATACCTATCATAACTTACCATAAATCAAGTCGTTATCAACCATGTGATTAGTAATTGGGCAAACTGGGCACTCGGGGCAATCGACTTGTAACTACTTACTCCGTAGGTAAACTATTGATAGGTCACTTTGGAGTCATGACAGATCATGATCTGAGTGGGATAAAGTTTGGCACTCCAAAGGTTGTTAAACCAACCTACGGAGTACCTACGCTAGGTTCGTGCGTTCTCTCCTGATACTGTTGCCTACTTGGTCCTAGTATGACGCCGGAGGTTCGCTCTTTTGACTGATTATTGAAAGGATCGATAGATGAAACCGCGCCTAAGCCCATCAGCCAGCCGATGATCGAAAGCCTTGTTATTTTTGTTCTTGATCGCTTGAGCTCCTCGATGCCGATGCCTACACAGATTGTCAATCTAACAATGTCGGATAGATAGGTCCAGACCTGTATGCTGTTGAATAAATTAACGATAATCAGCTCCCAGTCTGGGCATCATGCTCGGTGAGCCAGAGCAGCAGCCCTAACAGAGAAGGCTTCTTACGAGTATATATCTGCTAGGTGGCGATCTACAGTGAGATCTCTAGCCACCGAGATCTACAGGGCTCTTGTGTCGGCTGAGCTTAGAGCCAAATCACTACGACTCGGAAACCCAAGCTTGACCGCCTAAGAACGAGACTTCGACTCCAGGGACTCGCTGAAGCTGGCCAGGGAGACTGTCTTTGTTAGAACTTGGCAGCTGGTAGGTCGTGGTCAGCATCTTCCAAGGTTTGCTCCATGCGCTGAATAAGGTTCAGTATGGTTCTAAGGCAAATATACGTCGATCCGTGCATGGCAGCGCGGTACTCCCGTTCCTCGTGGCGTTGTGTACGAGTAGTGGGAGGAACTATGTTTGGATAGTGTGAAAGTCAAGCACAAAACACGGATAGGACTACCTGAAGGTGGAAGAGAAAAGCGATATAGGGGGCCTAGGCTGGAAAGTCATTGTCTTTGTTTGAATCATACGATGACGAAGCTGGTTCCGGTCGGTAGTTGACATCTCCCTGAATGAAGGCGCATGGTTAGACCCTCATGACATTGCAGTCTACGGCAGACCCATGGCATGGCATAGGCCATGAAACCTACAATGGGTCTTAAGAGGAGAAGCTCGAGTCAGTCGGATTCAGTGGAGTACTGTACTGTACAATACTGGTAAGTGCTGAAAAGTGCTGGTAAGTGCTGGTACAAATGGGTATGTATGTATCAGTATGGTTACAATGCTTGCAAGTTGCTGTATGGCATATTACAGTACCACCGCTATCTCCAATCGGCTCGAATCAGACTAAGAGCGGGCGAAGAATCAAGTGGTGGATCCAGGCCTCATCCACCGGAGCCACTCGTATTATTGCTGTGCCGGTGCCCCTCTCACCTCTTGACATGACCGAATCAACTACCTAACCTACCGTACGTAGTCTTAAGGAGTCTAGCTCTCCGCTCGCCATGCTATCTCCTCTCCACTGCTACCTACTAGGTAACTGACACTAATTGCATAAGGGCTTACTTATGGCTAAGTCCCTTAGCACCACCGCTACCACTTTCACACTCCCTCAAGACACTCTCACACTTCTTCTCACTTTCTCTCTTTCTCTTTCTCTTGATTTCTCACCTCCCCCGAAACGACCGGAGTTGAGTATCTTACTACTGACCACTGTCGTATTACAAGTCTTACAGGCGCCGCGTCAGGGCCATTCAGGATCCAAGAAAAACCCACACCCACCGACTAAACTGACCTTGCTAGCAAAAGCACTGCGACCCACTCCGATCGGGGTTGCTTGAATATCTCAACGAATTGCGCGACACCTCCGTTGCCTCTTCCTGCCCACCAATCACTCTTTCTATAGACCGATCTGCTGCTTTCGACAAGGACACTTCTCATCCTTCATCCTCTGTGCTCCTTTCTGGTTCTTCTCTACAATTCTCTCCGCCTCTCCCATCAGCTGTGATATGGGAGTAATGCACCTCTTCCTCCTACGCTAACTCCGATCTTGAACACCTTCGACTCTCCCCTCATTCAGCTGGAATACACCCTCTCCTTCGCTTTCGATTTCAACAACGGCATAACGATAAACATATCGTCGTACCTATTTCGCACTCGAGTTTCTCAATCCCTCTCCCTGCTGCCGACATCGTTGCGCTTATCAAAGCCTCAATCTCAAAGTCGCACGGAACTGTAGCCGTCGAATCTCCCGTTCTTGCCAACCAACTCGCTTCCTCCTTACAGCTCTCTTGCCTTCGAATCCGCTTGAGTACTGTCAAAACGCTACCCAGGACGACTCTCTACCCGTGGAGATAATCGTCGTATTTAGACCGCCACACAAGACCGATACTTGAATAATTGCGCACCTGGAACCTTTCCTGAGGTGTTGAACCAGCAGCCACGGATAGTTCGGCCGAAAATAGAATATCGCAGTGTACGTACAAATTTCCCGATGCCTCTCGCTGCTGCGCAGAGATAGCTCCAGTGGATGCATGTCTAATCTTATGCTGCGTATATAGCGACTCTACCCCTCCGCTTGTCAGACGTTTTCTTTGTCCCCGAGTGTAAGTAATTTCATCTTGCTCCAATTCTGGATGGCGGCCCTGGTTCCCCCTCTCAGACCCAGACCTGCACCTGATACATGTTTCGAGTGTAACCCACTTGACTGGTCATTCCTCGCAGCCTGAGCGCATCCCTGATTCAATTGCAGACCAACAGTCTTTGCGCGCATCTTTGAATGAATTCTTCGAAGTCGGTTTATCTAACGCAACGGTAACAGACACTTCTTTTCACATTTGTCAGGTATAATATCGCAAAATGGGTTGTATGAGTTCAAAGCCCGTAGATGCGGGAGATAAAGAAGCCCTGCAACGGAATGTCAGGATAGAGAAGTCGCTCAAAAACGACAAAAAAGTGATGGACAGAACGATCAAAATCCTGCTCCTTGGTAAGTATGCGCTTCGGCAGACATTGATAATCGATTTATTCTTAGTACTGACTAAATTTGTCTAGGTGCGGGAGAGTCCGGCAAGTCGACAATCATAAAACAGATGCGCATCATCCACTCGGGAGGATTTCCTGAAGACGAACGCATTCAGACTCGGGCGGTTATCTACTCGAACCTGATTATCGCCTTCAAAGTTCTATTGGAAATTATGCGTACGGAGAGCATCGACTATCAACTTGAAACAACCAAGGTAAGTTAGCCCTCCAGTCGATGCGAATATTCTATCCAGGTCTATTGCTCGGATATTGTAGTCCAGAAGCTGACTGTTAGTCTCGTGGGTTCAGTCGCTGGGTGAATTTATTGACAACTTGGAACCGGACGTGGGCTCCGATGAAGCATTCTCGGACCTGAAAGTTCGTGATGCTTTGAGGGATATTTGGGACGATTCAGGCGTTCAGAAGGCAGTGGCTCGAGGACATGAATTTGCGCTTCATGATAACCTACACTAGTAAGTGGTGAATGACGGCTTAGCTTCGACGACTCACCTAACCTTTTCCCCCAGCTTTTTCGAATCTCTTGACCGGATATTTACTCCGGGTTGGCTCCCCGACAATCAGGACATGCTACAAGCTCGGCTGCGAACGACGGGAATAACGGAAACTCTCTTCGAACTTGGTCAGATGAACTTCCGAATGATGGATGTTGGTGGACAACGATCCGAGCGCAAGAAATGGATTCACTGCTTCGAGGGTGTGCAGTGCCTCTTATTCATGGTTGCCTTATCAGGATACGACCAATGTCTTGTTGAGGATCAGAATGCCGTAAGTCATCGGTCTCATCTCGTATATTCTTGCATCATCTAACCGTTTTGTTCGCACAGAACCAAATGCACGAGGCAATGATGCTATTCGAATCACTTGTGAACGGCGAGTGGTTCAAGCGCAAGCCCATCATTCTCTTCTTGAACAAGATTGATCTCTTCAAGGGGAAACTTCAAGTTTCGCCCGTCTCAAATCATTTCCCCGACTACAACGGTTCGAACACGGACTTCGATGCCGCAGCAAGATACTTCGCCGATCGCTTCCGCGGCATCAATCGGATTCCAGACCGCGAGATATATATCCACTACACAAACGCTACCGATACCACTTTATTGAAAGCTACCATGGATTCCGTGCAAGACATGATAATCCAGAAGAATCTCCACACCTTAATACTATAAGGTATTACTGGGCATGACTAATATCTAATGAAACATTCTTGCGGCCATGGGATCTTCATCTTCCACCAAACCTTATTGATATTACCTTATCAGCATTACTTCCTTATGCTGTCCGCAACTGCTCGACGCCCTTCTCTTTCCTTGCCGTTCTCAGGATCGTCCTTGGCTTGCTTGGATGACTTTCCTTATCTCCACGCTCTTCTATACTGAAAAAAAGCACGCATCTTATCTTCGATTCAGCGGCGTGAATCTCCTCTTTAATGCAGATTGATACCATATACCACATAGTTGTGTCTGTGTCTGCGTCCTTAGCAACACCTTACGATTTCGTTTGGCCTTTATTTCCAATGTTTGGCCTCTCATTGGGTCTATCGGTTTCATCTCTTTCTTCAATGTATTTACTTCATTCTCTTATTCAGTGTTACATATAGGACAATATTTGTTCGTTGAGTTGACGGCAACCATGCGCGTCTTCCAAGCTTTTAGATCACTTGCAGACCCACGATAGTAGTTTGTCTTATCTTGGAACGATACAAGTTTGCGTAGCGTTGTTGTAACAGGGATATTGCTAATGGGCCCATTGCGACAACATCAACAGACCATTCTACGATTACATCCCAAACTGCTAAGGTTCCCTTTTGTGTGGTGGTCTGAATAGTGCAGCTCACCTGAGCCGTCTTCGTGCGAAGCAACATTTAACATATTTACCACCCACAGAAATAGGTATATTACAGAAGTTGGGCATTGTAACCATCTGATTTTGGCTATTCATGTCAAGTCAAAATGTGGCAGGATCTGGTCCCTGCCTCGAGATCATACGAGCATGGCCATCACATGACCTGCCACGATGATGCCTGAGGTAACCACGTCCCGCAAAACTCTGCTGAGCTAAGCAGAGATCCGCATGATCGGCTCATCAACTTCAACTTCGGTTTCGCCTCTTTCGCAGCCGCCAAGTTCGTTCACCCAGCTACTGGGACCTCACGACGCTTTGGAAACCAGAAAAATGCTGTCGTCCTCACTGCGCCGGGCGGCCTGGGCTCCCATTGCCCCTATCTCAGGCGTCACACGCGCCTCCAGCCAAACTCTCACCACCTCCGCGAACAACTTCACCGGCTCAACGCAGCCTGTGCGTCAACGGCGCTACTCCTCCTCCTCGTCCTCGAATCCCAGCGATGGCGCAAGGAAACTGGAGTTGGAAGTGAACTCAGGGAAGTCGACCCGTCGGAGTCGCAAGGACAATGTCCGCACCGGCTCCAAGCAGCAGCAGACGGCGTTTTCCCGGCTGCCCAGCGTTCCCTCGACCCAGCACCTCCTCCCGCATGGTAAGCCACCCAGCTCGAACAGATTTTCCCCTTTCCCAAAGACAAAGTTCGAGATAGGGGAAACAGAAACTCGAGAAGCTCCCAAATTCGAGCCCCCGCTGACCTTTTTTTCTTCTTTATGCAGACGTCCAGGTCGCCTCCTTCTTCTCCATCCACCGTCCCATCTCCGTCTCCACCAGCGTGCCCCCGACTTCCACCTCCGAAGCCTTCGACGCCATTTTCACCGAGCGCAAGCCCGCCGTTGACGATGTGATCTCCACGCTCTCGTCCGCCGTCCACTCCATGGAAGGCGAGGACGATCACAACCACTACCAGGCCGTCCTGCAGGAATTGACGGACCGGAGTTTTCTCCAGCAGGGCCAGCAGGGCCAGCAGCTGCAGCACCCCTCTCAGACCATGAACCTGACCCTCTCCATTGAGGAACTCACCAAGCGCCTGCGGCCCTTCCACCCTCCTCCACCCCCGGTCCCCATGCACGAGATGTCCGCCAACAACACTGCCTCCGAGCAGCAGCAGCAGCTCCTCCCCCAGACGACGACGACGAATGCCACGGAAACCTACTCCGCCGTCCTGACCATCCACGAGTCCACCCTCCCCGATGGCCGCAAGACCTACCAGGCCCACGCCGGCCCCTTCATGCCCACCAAGGACATGGGCGTCCCCGGGGGTGCACAGGCGCCGCCCGAGATTGTCGAGGCCTACATCGATGTCGTGGACCCCTCCGCGCACCCGGAGCTCAGCTACATCGACCAGCCGGATCAGCAGATCAACGGCCCCATGCAGGCCATCAGCACAAAGAGACGTCGTCGGGTGAAGATGAAGAAGCACAAGTTCAAGAAGTTGTTGCGGAAGACGAGAACCTTGAGGCGGAAGTTGGAGAGGTCTTAAAACGAGGTTTTATGCTTCCTCAAGACGTGTTTCCCTCTTGCTCTTTACTTTTGTGTCTTTGTTTGATTAATCCGGTCTCCCCTTCTCCGGTGTTTTCCCCCCACAACTTTTTCGAAAGCAAGTCTAACCTTTGGTTTTCTCTGAATATCTTCCGTTTTACTTTCTCTTAACTTGCATGCACCTTATCTCCCTCTCCATCCACCGATCGACCAATCCACCAATCCAACCGACACTTATAGACAATACTATGTGACATATTATCTTTATTCTCAGTTCTTAGCTGGTTAGGTTTGTGTAATCGTATGTGCATACCTAGTCTTTCCGGACCCCGTTATCTATATTCGCAAGCCGATGCGCATGTACCGAATCTAGGAATATTTGCCAGGAACTTGGAAAGTTAGCCTTTTCCTCCCCCCTCCTCTCCCGACTGCCTCCAGCTGAGATCGATTTCAGTGTCAGGATAAATTGATTCAACAAGTACCGACGTGACACCCATAGAGTACAGGAAGTAAACAGTAAGCATGTAAGCAACGCAAAGAAAAGACACACACAAAAAAAAGAAAACCTTTAGCCATGCAATAGTAAATTCAAATATCTACCAACCAGTCAAAGACCGCCGCCTCCTTCGCCACTTCCTCCCACTAATAGTAGTCTACACTGGCATATAATCTCCTTCTCCTGTTCCAAGGGATGCGAAGAAGTGGAAAAGGAGGGAAATTGATATACCTATCCAACAGCCGTCCCTTTTCTCAACTCACACACCCTGCAAGCGGATCAACTCGTCTCTCCACCACTTGTCGGTAACGTAAATCTTAGGGAATGATTCCGACAGCCAAGACACACACCCACACACACATCACGTTAAAAGATCATGTTTTTCTTGAGAATGGATTTCTGGATCAAATCCGCGCTTCACGGTATAAACGATTCGTAACATGGGGAACACTAGGCTTCAACGACGGGGCACCGCTCGCGCGGGTTCTTGTTCACATCTCGTCGTTGCCATCGCCGGTGCGCGCACAAGTCTCACAGAGAAGGTGCGGGACGGCGAGCATTAGGTTCGTTTGCTTAGCAGACGGCATCGATTCTCGAGCGGGAGTTCATGAGAAGGGCGACGATAAGACCGTACAGACCTGATAGGAGGATCGGTGGGGTTAGTGGTGCCGGGGTAAACACATTATAGATTTGGTGGACGTACCCAAAACTTCAGCGAAAATGAGAATCAAGATCATTCCAACGTAGAGACGGGGCTGTTGAGCAGTTCCACGGACACCAGCGTCACCCACAATACCGATGGCAAAACTTTAAGACAAACAATCAGTTTCTCGGCTCGAAATCGGAAAGCTCAAAGAACATACCCAGCAGCCAGACCGGCCAGACCGACAGCGAGACCAGCTCCGAGCTGAATGAATCCGGTGTACAGGGGCACCTTTTGGTTCAGGTCGTTGGCGATAAGAACGGACACGACCAGACCGTAGATACCGATGATACCCGCCATGACGATGGGGACGATATCTGTTATCAGCTTCGTTAGTGGCTCGGCTCCAAGTATAGACTGCAGAAGCATGGTTTCTCCTCCACAGCTGCAGCGAGCATTGGAAAGGGCTTCCAACGTACTCTTAACGATCAGATCGGGTCTGAGGACGGCCATGCCGCAGACACCGACACCGGCCTTGGCAGTTCCATAGGCAGCTCCGAAGCAGGTGAAGACGATGGCTGAGGTGCAACCCAGCGCACCGAAGAAGGGCTAATGGGCGGCAGTTAGCTATTTGTACGAGGGGAAGTTCGTTTCGTGCAGGGTGACGTTGCTCCGTTCGTGGAGGACCCGACGGTCCGCCATCGAATTTCAGCACATTATCAATGAGGGATGCGAGTAACTCACAGCATAAACGGGGCTATAACCATACAAATTAGCACAGTCCGCAACAAAGCACTGATAGGCAGGATTGATAGCTTATCGCACAAGCTATGCGTTGAGATGATGGGAAAAGGAGTCAAGCAGGGTGATTACGTACCAAAGTTCAGTGGCCATTTTGGTGGTCTAAATAGCTGTTTGGGGTGGAACAGATGCGAGAAAGCTATAGGAACAGCCGAGAAAAGTGAAGGTAGGGTAGAAGAAGGCCGCGTCGACAGCGATGAGATGAGGCGAAGGCGTAGGAGAGCTGAGACGAAGATGGAGGCTTGGAAGGCGAACACGCTGGTTGCTTCGGAGAGGCTCACCGACCACCTGCGCTACCACGTGACCGGCGGCTTGGCGCCTGCCCGCATTGCCCCAATCACTGACATCAGCACTGATCCGCGATCTGCCCCTACTCATTTACGAGAACGTACACACTGCGTGACTATTTTTTTCTCCTTTTTTGCTATAATCTATCAATGCAGACTATTCTACATCACTAGCAACTCTTTC
The DNA here is from genome assembly GCF_003184785.1 of Aspergillus japonicus CBS 114.51. Lineage (NCBI taxonomy): Eukaryota > Fungi > Ascomycota > Eurotiomycetes > Eurotiales > Aspergillaceae > Aspergillus > Aspergillus japonicus. Next base: position 307,516 of record NW_020291643.1, on the reverse strand, counting down.
ATAAGATCCGATCATCACTTCAGCTCTAATGCCACCCGACATCCTGGAATGTCGAACTTAGAACTCGATTCGTGCACTCCCCCATTTGACTCTTTCCCAGCCATGGGTTGCACGTATGTTATAGCTTTCTCCGACAGCCCACCAAAGTAGCCAGGGACTACCCGAAGGTCTTTCTGCTCAGCAGATTCTCTTTGCAAAGGGACAGCCTCGGCGTCCGAGACAACGCCGAAATGGAAGGCATTGCCTCCAGTCCTAGATGCCGGCCAGTCTGATTGGCTAGGTTCAACGGAGACGAAGAATTGGACGTAGTCGCCAGGTCCTGCAGCCTGCGAGAGAGTGGAAAGGTCCTCTCCGAAGCCGCGCATGCCAAATGGCGGCGGCGGCGGCGGCGGCGGCGGCGAGTTCGACGAGACATTCGCCTCGCCCGCAGTAAAGAGTCCCTCAAGCCCCAATAGCCTGTCTTTCTGGGCTGCTTCCATGAATGTTGTTTCAGGATCTAGTGATAGGAGGCCCTGTTTTTTGCCCCATCCTCCTCCGCCACTCATCACTCGGTGGAGTTTACCGCCCTTCCGAATCGCCTCGATAAGGCTTTCTCGAGAAGCCTCCTTGCCTGCGGCGTAGCCCTCCTCGGACGTCTCGATTAAAGCCCAGACAGAGACCCTTTGATCAACAATGTTGTGTTCGGCGATGTAGCGAGGGAGATCCTTCTCCAGCTCTAAGGAAGCTGGCATGGGATCCTGGGAGTTTGTATCCGTGTGTTTGGACAATTGACGAAGAATGTTTCCCATACTGGAAATAACCCTCCTTCGTTGCCCAACGGGGTATAATGGAAGCTCGAAAGAGTCGCTAACGTTTGCTGCTGGTGAAGTGACAATGCAGTTCGACAAGTCCAGTGCATTGTCGAGTGTGTATCTCTTTGCAGCAGTATCATAGATCCAACGGGCTCCAAAAAGTGTATTCTCTTTTCCATTGATGAAGATCGTATTTGCAAGTCGCAGGCCTACTTCATGAATGGACTTCCCAGATCCTCCATTCGATGCCTGAATTTCGCTGGTCGGAATTGAGAATACCAGTCCGGAGTCTGTGGCTTCCATGCTTCGTGCCCGGCGAGGCGCAGCGAGCTGACCTTGCACATTGTCCCGGTTCACTAATAGCACTGATATCCCGTCAGCTTCCTGGGCGCAAGGGCCTTCCGAATCCTGAGATGCCTGTGGTCGAGTATCCGGAAGCTTGTCGACAATCGCAAAGATTGAATGCACGGTATCGGTGGACCCTGAATAGAAGTGATTGACCCATCGTTCAGGGAATGTGTGAGACGACAACTCGATCCATGATGCGAAAGCGGAGGTTACAAGAACGATAGGAACATCATCGGATCGTGGTAGAGATTCGGGGGTAGGAGGCGTATTCGAGAGGACATCATCTGGAGTCTGTTAAGAGGTTAGTTTATATCCAAAGGACAGGAGATAGAAACGCACAATTGCGCCCGGAGTCTGCGTGAGCCAAGTATGGGCTATGGGGCGGGCGCTGGAAGCTGTGTTTGCGACCGACCTTCGAATGTTGGAAGGGACACGCTGATATGTCTGGCGACGACAAGCCAGCCGTGCTGGCAATGAGCGCGGGGCATACCCGAGCATCAGCGGCATAGGAGTAGCATGGATACCTCAATCGAAATTGAGATTACTTCGACCCGCTACAACTTCATAGCATTGCAAGTCGAATGTCATCCTGGCCCGGAAATGCGGAGGGAGCGGCGGATTTTTGGAAGCTCACCGCCTAGGGACCCGGTCTAGATTACAGAGTACTCCTGATCCTGCCTCTCGACGGGGCGGAACCCGTCTTCTAGCCAGACCTGCTTGCTTCATTACACCTCTTGACTCAAAGTGTAACGATGGAACATTGCTTATGTGGACCAGCTTAGGCTGTCTTAAACTTACACTACTGCAAAATAACGACAATCCTGTCAAGGCTCGCGCCACATACCGTCACGCACATACCAGCGATCCTAGTCGAATCCTCGGTAGAAGTATGATTGGCACAATGCAAGGCCGGTGTCTATTGCACCCTTCGATCAAGACTTTTATGCATGGGTATCCCCAAATCACTATGCGGCCGGATGTGTAGATCAATCATGGGGCAATTCAACATGGGAGTTGGAGACGCAGAAAGCTTGTTTCGTTCGGTTTGCATAACCCGGGGGTGTGGCTATGACATCATTCATGATTGATGATTCTGGAAGGATTCTTCATACTCATACACGTATGTCTAGACACACGGATGACTAAATGGCAGATATGGTATAGATCGATGCTGAGCGGGCGCGTCTTTCTCTGCAACACGCAGGCCCTGCGGCTCGATGCGACTGATGTTTCTGGATATGCGAGATAATCAGGGAGAGGGGATGCGCGGCTGCGACCAGATTCGAAGCAGATGTGGGAGTGAGTGTGCTACCTACGGATTGCGATAGCTTGCCAATCTACCAATTGAAAACGTCTCGTGCAGTCACCCAGCCATATGCACCAATGCATGGATAGCACAAGACGATTGGCTTTCCAGGGACCGATGTCTTTCTAGAACTCTGGAACTCAATGATAACCTGCTCCGATTGTCCTCAGGTACAGCAAAGTTTGTGGTTGCATGGTAGTGATGGTATCAACTTGGCTAGTCCTAAGCTAGGTATTCCCATCTACCCTACAGGATGCATTCGATTAGAATGCAGCCAGCACGTTCTTATGGTCTACCAATCTCCTAGTGACAATAACCACTCTGGGTCTATGATTATTCATTGGCACAAATATGAGCATATACTTTTGATGGTATCAGAAGAGCACAAGATACGTGGGAATGACGTTCTAAGATGTTCGAAGGAATGTGGCCTAGATGACGCGTTTGGAAGATAAGATGCATGTTAAATGATTTCACTTCTGTTGCTCCCAGAATAGATCTACACAGAGACTCGATGAATATGATTAGTGCACGGATTAGAAGAAGGCAAACCTAGCCACAGCAAAGCCACACTGCTATGTACGCGAGCATGGAGAACAATGATGACGGGTGGACCATCGACCGACAGCTCATGCGAGAGTAATTATTTTGCTATATTCTCCAGTCGTGATTCGTGTGCAGGGTGGTTCGTAGGGCTGTCGGGCCCACTAGGTACTTAGTTTGCTGACCCCGGGCTCAGCGAGGGGTTTGGAAGTACTCTTAAGCGTACATACTATTATCAAATCTCTAGCGCGAGGAAGGGTGATGTTATTGCAGATGACCTCACCTCTGAATTAGCCTATAAGGAATTGCGCAGGGTTAGAATAGCTTTTTAGATATGTGTTTCGCTAAGTTGCGCCGAGCTTGAGTTCCTCAGCCGACCGCAGATGGCGAAAAAAAAGGCGGATATGCCAAGCGTATTCCAGGCAACAAAATTAGAGATCTAAATAAAAAAAAATTCTGCGGAAAAAAGGAACAGAAGGCTTTATTTGTAGGGGACACAAATTGTGAAGACCCGCGGTTCAGTATGGGGTAGGTTCACAACTAGCAATCAGCGAATTAGTTAGCCAGGCGTTGTTAAGCAGGCTGAGGAGGGAACCCCTTACTGAGCGAGGATCTTGCGACTACCGGGTGACATTCATGATGGTAACCTAATGGACCCTCCAAGGTGTGCTCAATGCATTTCAATGTCGATACAACGCAAAAGTCAACCACCCTCGATCCTTGGATGGACTGACGCTGCAATGCTCACCTGAAGCGTCGAGACCAATCAGTAACGGGGTTTCGCATCAGCCACAGCAGGCTGAGCAAGTATGACGTAGCATGCATCCCACGAAGCCGTCATACTGAGAAGATCATCTCATCGGGATGGCATGAACGAAGGTTTGGCTGGGCTAAGTACAGTACAGTGTACGGAGTCGCCAATTTGTCTATTAACCAGGAATAGGCATTAGTTAGGCCCAATAGTTGGTCTAGTTAGTAGGTACCGTGACGCTCTACGCCCTGCTCCCGAAGTGGTCGGTGCAGAGCCAGCGGGCAGTTGCTTTGCCCACCCAGAATTTAAAAGACTCCTGTGGTCCCGCTCCTTCCTTCTTTCTCCCTTCTCTTACTCTTCTTCTCTTCTCATCTTCTCTCAGATCTTCCACCTCTTGAGACTCTTCATTCGCATCAAGCCTCTGATAACCAACGTTCCACCGTCCTTGATAACTGTTCCCAGACAATCACTCCACCCTCCCATTCGTCATGCCTTTCACTGCTTCGTAAGTCACTTCCGCCCGCAATGACCCTGATCAGTGCACCAGGTAGCTTGCCAGCGGTCTGGACTTTCTATGATGCAGTTCAGCCCGGGCAGCTTCTGTAGTACTCTACCCGACGAATAAAGAACCATCGCTAACACGGGATTTGTTTTTTTCCTGGACAGTGACGTCTGCAAGATCATCTTTGCGATCATCCTGCCTCCTCTGGGAGTTTTCCTCGAGCGCGGATGCGGTGCTGATCTGCTGATCAACATCTGTTTGACAATCCTGGGTTGGATCCCTGGTATCATCCACGCGCTGTACGTTGCCTTTCCTACCACTGGTTGAGTTGCTGGGAACGCCATTGCTAACTAGCGTCTGCAGTTACATCATTTTTAAATACTAGACCGCCTGCTTGTTCACCGCCCGATCACCCGGTTCAGTCGACCAGCATTCTTCGTCCCACGATTGTATCCCCCATCAATTGGCAGCCAGCATTCCAAACTGAACGGGGGAGTGTTATCCGTGATCCACGATGCTGTCAGCTTCCATTGAATTGTTCCGCGGGCTTCCGACCGGGTCTAGCCTAATTTGACCCCGCCAATGAATCTACCGTCTGCTCCTGCGCTTTACTGGATCCCGAGCTACGCGGGTGGAGATGTCATGTCAAAACACTATGGCGATGGGGTTGCATCTCTCCCATCTTGTTTTTTCTCCCTATGTCTCTGATGTCCGTTCCTCTGTCGTGGTTCCTTTGTTTTCTTTTTCTTTTTCTTTTTTCTTTTCGATGATACCAGCTCATTGTGATACTGGGCTTTGCTTGTACTGTTGGCAATGATCAGCTTCTAATGATTAATGGCAATAATTCACATTACTTTTGAGAAACCATCGTTCCCCGCAAAAGTGTAACTGGGTGCACATCAAGGTAGCTGATCGGAAGATGGGGTGGGCTTCTTATCCCCCGACTACACTATGGCGACGATTGATGGACATTGATGAAGAGAGACAAGACCGGAGAGACATAATCTCCACATGTATCAAAATATTCAGGCACAAATCAGCGCCCAACGGTAAAGAAAGGACAATTGTTCGACTAATGCTGCATCGTGAGACCGATCCAGGGAGCAGTACAAAGACCCTGAAATCCAAGTCAGCTGACCTGACATCATCCTTCAAGTCACTCTGCAGCATCGGCGCTAACACGGCGCGTATCGCATCAACATCGCTCTCTCTGCCAGCCCCGCAGCCATTGGAAAGCGCTAATCATGCCGAAGAAAGCCCATCGGTTGACTACGTGTAGCGCATCTATGACAATATCGCCATGTTTCACACAAGCGCCTACAGGGGGCGCAGTCTCATTGTTATCGTCTCACATTTTCGCCTTGTTGCTTTGCAGCCACTCGGCGCCATGACGGAATTCCGTTGTCTCCTTTGACGCCCACGATGACAAGCCGATGGCAAAATGTGGAATGCGCGGGTCTCTAATCTCTGAAATGGGACGTTTACCCCCTTGACGCTGCCGACCTCCCCAGAATTCAGTTTATCATGTTCTTTCAATCGAGCCGGTGCTAGAAATCAGTTTGTTTGTTCGAGCACTGCATGCATCTTTTGCCAGTGCCTTCGTCTTGAAATCTCAGTAGAATGGTATCACGTTTCTACTAATGGTTGTGGAGGCAGATGAACCTCTGCAGTGTCCAGATTGATGTAAGAAAGATTGCTTTCTAATTGCATCGTGGAAACATGAAATCGACATGCTAACCTAAATTGTAGGTTGACACAAAATGTTACTGTCTCTTTCTCTATGGCTACTCATCGCAGCACTATCACTTCTTCCGTGTCTCGCTTCTACTTCGCAATCTTCTTATCCTACCGCGACAGCGTCGTCTTTTCTCAGTATAATACCCAGATGTGCTCGAGAGTGTGTTGACGAGTTCGTAATCTCCGACTATCCGGATGATGCGTGTGGCAAAGCATGGAATCTCGACTGTTTATGTCGGACGAATACAACCAGCGGCTATACCTTGGGCGAGGCTGCGTTCCGATGCAGTTTGTCGCTGTGTCCCATAAAGACCATCTTCTCCTCCGACCTCTACGACATTTGCGACTCAGTACCGGGAGCTTTGCCGCGGACCCATGCCACAATAACAGCTACAGTCACGTCGACTCAGAGTGCAACTGCGGTAGTCACCACTTCCTCGGAGTCTCATAGTGTCGCCTCTACGGTATCGTCTACCTCGGTACCTTCTCAAACTCAAACTAGAACCCAGCATACAACTTCTGTCGTTATCATCTCATTCGGCAGTCCGACCACTGTATCTGACCTCATTCATTCGACCAGTGGCACCTGGACCACCTCCAGCAGTACGACCAGTAGTAGCAACAGTACCTCGACCGCTGCTGCTGCTGCTGCCGCCGCTATAACCACTACGCACAGTAAGCTCAGCGCCGGTGCAGTGATTGGCATATCTGTTGCTTCTGGAATGGCGGGATTTTTCCTCATTGGAGTGCTGGTGTTGTTCTGGTATAGAAAGAACAAACGTCGGGATGCAGAGGCTCGAGATAGGAACTTCTTCGAAATTGGCGGAGTCATGGCCGAACCTCCAGATTTCGCTTTCCCGCCTCGGCGGCCAACGGGACCCAGGCCCATGCCCGGCGGCGGCGGCGTGGACAGGGACTCGGAAACGTCACACTTGATAACTCCTTTCGAACCCAGGCTTCATAACCCGACGTTTGTTGCAGATACACCACGACATCGGTATGACGAGGATTCGATGAGATTACATAGTCCCCACAACATCGGTTTCGCCATATCTTCTAATTCTGACGCGGAAGCATCATTAGCGCATTCTACTCCGCGGACGCTCTCGAGCTTGCTCCCTGAAAAGCCAACATACGGGCTGTATCCGGAGCCACTGAGATGGAGTCGGCAGAAACGGCCCGGCAGTGTGGGAACGCTGTTCGAGGAGGATGTCACCAAGCCACGCAGCTTCCTTGCCAGTCCTCGGTTGAACCAAGGTCCATCTACCTGGTCACGCAAACCGCAACCCGACCGGCCTCATAAAAGAGCTCCAATGGCCGGTCTACCCGCCCATCCACGCGCGATGTTGCATGGTTTCCGAGAGGGCCAAGAAGGAAAGCTTGCTCTAAGAGGACCAAACCGGTATCACGGACCGGGATATGGAAGCCCTGCGGAGACAGCCTCGCACTCGAACAATGTTGTTGGAGGTTCGACCCACCCTTCCCCAAGGTTGAGTAACGAAGATTATACCGATGCATACTGGACGGATCGTGATGCTGGTCACACAAGGCCTGCTAGAACATCACCTTATCTTGATGACAGCCCCGGGGGAGGCCGGCGTTTGATATACGACACAGACCCAATTCCTTATCACACAGCTAGCGAGGGACCCCAGTCCTCCCGACGCGAATCACGCCATTCAGGAAGTCTGCGGCCCCTCACCCCGGTACGAGAGATCAGGACACCGAACCTCGAGATTCCCAACTGGCAATACGAGACTCCGACCGGCAGCCGGGTCCCTGTCGGTCTCCCACGCATGCCGATCTCGAGGTCAATCAGCCCGGCGCAGGAAATCGTTTCCTGGCCGCGGATTGTGCGACAGGATGATATTCGGAGGGTGCAGATTCGCCGGGTTACGCCCGAGCCCGATGAGGAGCCGACAGCAGCGGCCTATGCGCCCCGTGGTCCCTGGCATGATGAGGACGGTTATGGTTCGCGATACGGAGCCCAAGCACGCAGGACGTCCTTCGATTCCGTTTCGTCAGCCGACAGTCTGAGGAGGCCGCCTGTTCCGAGGAAGCCGGTGCCAATGGAGCAGCGCAACCTGACGCCTTCGAGGCAGGGCTCGGATCTCATCCTCCGGGTGGATTGACCGGGCTTAATGCTCGCTTCTGCTCGCTAGCTCGCTCTGCATAGTGAGTGGCTCAGTTTTTCCTTCTTCGGGACATTGCTCTTTATGGCTTCTCCTCGGAGAGTATGTCCGTCTCTTTTTTTGTGTATTATAAACTATTCGATCTATGCGTATATATATATCGCGATATTGTGGGAACTGCGGAGATATTTTCAAAGGATGCTGTCAGTTGTGTATACAGTATTTGTTAGGCGGGTAGGCGGCTGGGTTCAATCTAGATGTAGTTGTGAGAGCTTGTATCCAGTTTCATATTAGTCGTATAGAGTTCTTTGGGTGTACAAATCCGAATATACTATGTAGTAGAAGATAAACCCTATACATAATCACCTTACGTCGTTAACATCAACCTCTTCAGATCATAAGATAAGAGGAGGACTACTCTATACTTCATTATAGTCTTCAGTGGTGCCAATTGCAAATTGGGATCATTGAATCAATACCCGTGACTTACAACAGAGAATCGCATTGCAACCGACACAAATCACGTGAAACATCCTCGATAATTGGACACTCGCATATACATGGTCATCGATGATCTCTGACTTAGTGGCCGGATACTCCCATGGGTATATTCATTCATGATCTTGGAAATAATAAGCTATATTCGATTACTGAATAAGAACAGTGGCCACGGAGTACAGCTGACAATCGCCGATGACCGTTCCAGACCATAACGCCTAAGCTGGCATTCCTCGATGTATAGCTTTGTCTTGGCTCTTCATTCATGGAACGTATGAGTTTGTCGGGGTTCTTCTTACTGTCGGCAAGGTTGAGACCTCACAACAAAGGCCCGGCCTCACTCAAGAGAGCCATTGTTCTTTTTATTCCATCCCACCTTGATGACGCTTTTCGAGAGGGAGCTGAGAGATGCTTCGAGGAAGCGGATGATTGGGAGTACGTACCAGGTTGATAAAGAGAAGTGGGGTCGACCTGAAAGGTCTATATAAGGATTGTCGGGAGCAGTCTCGTGCGCTTTATCTTCTCCTCACAACCCTAGAAGCAGGCTTACTTAGTTATTTTTGAAGATTTGGAAAAGATGAAGGAAGAATCGATCCCCCCCGCCGACCCGGTGCCCCCAGAGGAGATGGAGATGGACTGTGATCCGGCGTTGTGGCCTGAGCCACCGGAGCTGACCATCATCCATTCCCTCAATGAGGCCGGGGTGGCCTGTGTGCTTCTTGGAGACCTGGCGCTTCGAGCCTACGGCCTGAGCATTTATCCAAGGGGCATCGATCTGGCCGTCGCGGACGAGGACATCCGGCGTGTCGAGGAGGTCCTTGAGGGCCGGGGGCTGGCATTTTGTTTCGACCGCAGGTGCGCCCTCTGGGACGAGGCCGACCAGTACTTCCTCTCGGCGATCCACTGCCACCTCACCGCTCCCGGCAACGTCAATGAGAGCACTAGGGGGTGGAACAAAAGCGTCCTACACATCTGGGCGCGATCTGTGCTCCTGGAGAAGTTGCCGAATGGTATCCTCGTCCCGAGCAACATCACCGCCCACGACGAGGACTTCATGCTGACCTCCGATCCCCGCCTCCCCGAGCCTACCCCCGACCTGCTGGGCATCCAGCCCACTCGGTGGGTCGGCCGCTGGGGGGCGGGAGTCGTGATCCTGACGCCCAAGAGCTTCCTGGAGCAGATGTTCTGGCACGTGCTCCGGGACTTCCGTCCATACGACGCCAAGTTTAAAAGTCCCTGGGAACTGCACATGTGCAGGCTCGCCCTCTGGATTTCGAACCAGGCCCCCGGTGCCTACGTGCTCTGTCCGAGCCTCGCAGACCTCAGCTGGTCAGCCGCGCGGCAGTTTCTTGAACTGCTGACCAACCCTTTCATCGGCCACCAAGACGCATGGAACTTCTTCTTCTTCCTGCAGAGCGTGTGGCACAAGAGCGGGTTACTGACGACAAGCCCGCGGCAAGGCAGACCCATATTCCAGGCTGTGGAGGGCGGCTATTCCCTGGATTGACTAAGTTGCGGCAAAGATCGCTACTGTTGGTGTTGTCGCCTCCGGCTGGATTGGAGTGTGTTGGCCTGGTCCGCTTTCTCTGTTAGAATAATTCAATAAGAAGAAGTAATAGTACGAATGATGCTGTGCGTCCGTCATGTGTAAGATTCGCCAACCTTGTTATCCCTCATCCGAATAGCCTGCTGTGCTATTTCTTTACGGAACAATGTAGGGATGTCTGACTGGTTGAAAATGACCCCTGTAGCATATAACTACATAGTAAGTCTGAATTCACTCAACTACATGAGGAAGGCTAGTGGCTTGGTGAAAAGACCACTAATGCAAGCCCCTCTTTTCTATCTCCGGCCGGCAGGGGGAAGGCCGATGGAGGCTGCAGTGTCCGAGTCTCCGAGATGTGACCTGACCCACAACATCCCCGCGGAGAGGATATGACACACGCTGAGTTTGGGATGGGGAACCGAGGGAAAGCAAGCGAGTGCAGTGATATCAGAGTATTCTTGAGAAGTCCCAACCAAGGAACCAGAGCCATGTGAGAATCAATCGGAGGGTAGACTCGGGGGGTCGGAAGTAACGGAGGGAGGAGAAGAACAAGAAGAGGCAGGCAGAGTGAAGGAGGAGCCTCTCTCGGCTTCGATGACGTCAAGCCCGGCGATCGGTCCTGAGGCAGTGAGGCAGCAACGATCCAATCGGCAAAGAAAATGGCAAACGCATCCTAGGCAGAAGGTTTCACAATTCCACAGTTCTCAACTATACCCAAGACTAAACTTGATTGAGCACTGGCTCAGGGGAAGCTAAAGACATGTGTAACGTCACCGCTGATAGTTATAATAGGGCCTACTACTGATGTTACTGTTTTTCATGGCATGTTTGTACCACTCCACTTTCATTATTGATTGCGGGTAAAAACGCCATGTACGTACTTTGACCGGTGTCTAGAACAATAATGTACTGTACTGTAGTTACACATGCAGCTGGATGTACATAGTAACATAGTACTCCGTAGTAGTCCGTGGTATTGAGCTTACCAGCATCCCCTTCACCGCTTTGTGGCTACTCCTGCTGTATGGATTGTTTGTTTAGTTTCCATCCATCCATCCATTGATGTCAACGACTCAACCTCTTCTCAACCTCCCCTCCCCCCCCCACTTTTCACTGCTCTCCGTCTTCCCCTTGGCTCTTCCCTCAATCTCAACCGCGTTCGCCTGTTCTATTATTGAGAGTATTATGATATCAAGTCCAACGCGTGTTGAACTGTCAAGTTCCAGTGATGACAGACCCCACGATCTTCCCTCGACCCAAACCGGTCTGCAGCGGGAGGAAAAATCCAGGTGGAATGAATGAATGAATTTGCGCCGAAGAGCGAGTTTGCATCACTTCCCCCCCCCCTCTCCCCCCTCTCTACGGGACTGATGCATGTCCCTTGTTCGTTATCGTTGACTTTTCCCACATGTTTTGGCGCCCTGACCATAGCTCTGGAACGAATCAGATTCTCGGTTTGGTCCATTCACATCATCATCAGGCATGAGATGATGGGGCGGAGTGGAAGTCTGATACAACCCGCACCATAGACGGACCCTCTTGCTTAGGCCTTCAGCAGTCAGCCTTCAACCACCGGAAATGACATACTTTGGTTGCGGTGGGGTTTACATCCAGCTGCAGTGACCACAACACACAAGGAATTCCGACTCACCACTAGGATCGAGCGGTTTTTTCTCGATGACGGTACCACGGGCTGGGCTGTACTGTCTGTCCCGATTTTCACTCGGTGCCTCGAAAACTAACTACGTAGAGCGCATATCATAGATGTCCTCCAACCACTTGCATGTACACCCTTTCCTATATTAATAGCCCCGGGTCCATTGCATTTCCCTCTCAAACCTCAAATCTCTTCCTTTCATATCCACCGAATACATCTTTCTTATTGCATCCTTGTGCTGGAACCGCTGCGGCCCTTCCGTTGTGATCTTCCGTGTCCACGCCAAAATTGTGTGGGCTACTGTGACAAAACACCTCGATTCCAAATAGACTGTGTACGGAAACAGGTCCTCTTGTGCAATCTCTGCTGGCTCCTCCTCAGGATCCAGTGATCGTCTTGTTTACACATACTCAAATTCTTCCGAAAGCTTCGCAGACTTGCGACCAGTTTTTCCCCCAGGGGCATTCCTCTCAGCGATTGATCGATCTGTCTGGCCACCTCAGGGCAGCTAATCGTCGACCATTTCTTGTTCTCATCCGCGGACCCACAACGCGCTCCACCCACCCACACATCATCGTCACCCCGGGACTATCCTGTTCCACGATCCACAATGACTACTACCGACGGTTTCGGTACCCAGAGGGTATGTCGGCTGTCCAGCCTGGATGCTTCTCGGGCCGGCCTCTACGGCGGCCCTAATGTAGTCCTCCCTCCCAAACATTTGATGGCTTCTAGCGATTTTCATGATACAAACACCGCAATGGAATTGGACAGGCATCACTCAGATGTCGAAACATCGTCGGAAGATGGTTCCGTGCGCGTTGCGTCCCCGGTCCCTGAGCGACACCTCACTACTGCTGATCACTTCGCTCTGGGCTTCGACATTGACGGCGTCCTCATTCGAGGAGGAGAGGCAATCCCCGAAGCGGCCGCTGCCCTCAAGTACATCAACGGCGACAACCCATACGGGGTCAAAGTGTATGTTTCTTCCCTGCAGCACCTGTTCGCAAGATTGGCCGGGCTAACTTTTATTCTTTCAGTCCTTACATCTTCGTGACGAACGGCGGCGGCAAAACGGAAGAGGAAAGATGCTTGGATCTCAGCCGTCAGCTGGAGTTGGATGTCTCCCCCGGCCAATTCATCTGTGGCCACACCCCAATGCGAGAGATGGCCGAAAGATATAACACCGTGCTGGTCGTTGGTGGTGAGGGTGAAAAGTGTCGTCATGTAGCCAAAGGCTATGGCTTCAGGGACGTGGTCACTCCCGGAGATATCATCAAGACACGACACGACACTACGCCATTTCGCAAGCTTACCGACGAAGAATACAAGAATTCTCGGGTCATTGATTTTAGCAAGACGAGAATAGAAGCGATTTTTGTGTTTGCCGATAGCCGAGACTGGGCTGGCGATCAACAGATTATCTTAGATGTGCTCCTGTCTCAAGATGGACGTCTTGGAACCAGATCCGAGAAGTTTGACGAGGGCCCGCCTGTCTTCTTCTCCCACAACGACGTGGTATGGTCGACCTCTCACGAACACACTCGCCTCGGCATGGGAGCATTGCGGGCATCTCTCGAAGCATTGTACAGAGTCGTCACTGGCAAGGAGCTCTCACCAATCTCTTTCGGCAAACCGCAGATGGGTACGTACCAATTTGCTACCCGACTCCTGCGGCAATGGCGAAAAGAGAGCCATGGCATCAACAAGCCTCCGGGCACAGTGTACTTCATTGGAGATACTCCTGAGTCTGATGTCCGTGGAACAAATGAGTTTGACAAGACCACGGACACCAATTGGTTCTCAATTCTTGTCAAGACCGGCGTCTACCAGGATGGAACCGTGCCCCGCTACCAACCGAAGCATACTTGTGCCAACGTGTTTGAAGCGGTCAAATTCGCTATCGACCGGGAGATGGCCAAAGACGGCCAAACGCCACTGACTTCCGGGGCTGATCTGGATTCCGGTATCGACTCGGATTCAGCAGCCGCACGTCACTAGATGGGATGCTTACGCTGCCAACACCACTATCGACGCGGCGGAAGGTACCGACAAGTACAATCTGTCCTGGTCTTCCGTGACTTAGTTAAATCTCGGTTGGTCAGGGCATTGCAGCATCCTATTTCCTCAAGCATGTCTTCCTGGGGCATGATTTCCAGGATTCACTTGAGGCATGAGTTTACGATAGATCTCCTTTGGGTGCCACGGGTATGGAGTATGGATACATTGACTTGTCATGGGTTTGGAGTTCGCTTCTTTCTTTTGCTTTCTTCCATAGGAATTCAACATATCACTATAAATAATTTGAAATATTACTGAATCCTGAACCCAATCTGGTCTCATCTTCGCAATTGTTGCCTAACTGAGCTGGCTCGCCCGCCCCTTGTCTGTACTTCAAACCATCTAGTCTATGGCTAGTTCAAGACTTGGGTAACATTGCCGCGGCTACTAGACGTGTTGTAAAAGAGGGGCTTGTCGACACGGGCGGGGAACCCTTGTTTGCCTTGTTACAGGCCCGGGCACATGCACGTCCTTCCGACCGAGTCAACCGTCAGGATTGGATTTCCAGGACTCGCTCCACCAGGTGCATTAATGGTCGACTAGAGTCTGGAGGTGGAGCCCCGATGGGCGGACACGCTTGGCCTGGGTTTAGTGTATGCAGAATGAGCGCATCGATGCATGCGGGATTTACAAGTACATTCCGACCATGTGTACTTTTATGGGGAAATCGTGGGGTACATACATATATACGTATGCATTCATGTGAGCTTTGTTGAATGACAGCTGTGCTGACTTGTTGCCTGTTCGTGGATTATACGAGTACCACTGAGTGCGGGGATTGGAACTATGTTCGGCCTGAGGCTGCTCATTCTTCTCCTTCTCCTCCTTCTCCTCCTTTTCGAAGTGCAGCAACAAGGTCCTACTGAACCCAGCTAGAGCCCTACGACCAGATTACGGAGTATTAATGACCGTAACAAAGCTGACTAGTCTCAGATCAATGTCATGCAATACCCCTCTCGATCACTTGCAGGACCGTCTGCACAGCATCACTTCCAGGGTCTTGTCTCCGCCTCTACTGTACAGTACCACTCTCGCATTCGCCATACCTACCCATCAATCCAGCGAAACTCCCTGCAACAGTTGTCCACCAGGTAAGAACTAACCCGCTCCACTGATTCCTGGAGTGACGAAGACCCAATCGCGCCGCAATAACATATCAACTAACGCATTGGCATACAGCCATCGGACGTGACGGCTAGCGCTTCTCCAACAGAGAGTCCAATCGTATAACCCTCCAACTTGGGATCGACAGTCCCTCTAACCTTGAGTACTATATGAGGCATCCCCTCGGCAATACCGGAACGGCCCAAGCGTCGTGCAACCAAGCCCCCGGTCATCCTCGCCACACTTAAATCTCACCACTTGCCTTAGCGTTGGTGGGGATGGCGGGGGTGGGGGTGGGGGTGGGTTATCATAGACTTTCACTTTACCTTTCCATTGAGCCGGTCCTGGTCGATCACGAAGGTCAGTGTTCTACAATTGTTTCGTCGTTGGCCGTTCAGCAGGACTTGGCGAGGATGTGCCATGTTCACTCATTCTTTGGGGTCCGAGGTTATCCGGCTGCGACAGATCCTCCTGATCCTGAACTTCGAGTTCTACCTGGTAACGCTTGGAAAAGGATTTTACTTCATGCTAGGTCTTTAATGCGGACGTAAAGTATTGTATCGCGATTGGAGTCAGGCAAAGGAACTGAAAAGACAGACAAGCTGGGAGCCACATCTCACCGTCCGCAGCTGCAGTGTTTACTGTTCTTCACTCGTCAATTATACTACGATAATTGACCAGTGCCAATCGGATTTATGTCGCGCTACTTCGGAAATGTGACGAGTTGTCAGGTGAAAATACTGTTTTACAGATCTATCTATAAGTGCAGGTAAGCTGAGCGACATTCCGCTACCAATCTGGCTCGTCCACATCTGAGTCAATGACACGCCACAAAGAAAGGGCCCCTCGCTTGATGCCACACTTTAACCGGACGGTGTGCATCACGGCGCTGCCCATGGCCGAACAGCCTACAAAGCCATGGTGAGAGCCCCAGTTCAAGGCAGCAGAGCACCACTCATTTAAGGTGTCGTCAGTTGCTTCAGGCACGAAATAATCGTCACCCACGGCAGAGTGAAGACTGTTCAGTGCTACATCACGGTGTATGAGTTGTCCTGGGCACAGCTCCAGGAAACGGTCATTCGGCTCAACATTCAACAGCCTGTAGACGCCACGGGAGAAAGTGCATTTCAGATTTTCCAGCTCATCCTCCTCCAGATCCCAGCGGGCCTGGGCTTCGAGGCTCACCCGAAAGTTACAGGAGCCAATTGTGCAGCCCGACAACCGCCATGGTGGGCCCCATCGATGAGAGAGAAAACCCCTGCACTATCTCCTCGTTGTGCCGCGCCATGTATCTCGGGCGCCAGGATCAATGGCCAGCGCGCATTCAAGGTCTCTTGCCGATGGTTGATATGATCCATCAGGATCTTGTTCGACTCACTGAGGAGCTCTACGGTGGTCAAGACAACCCCGCGCAGCTACGGGTTCGGTGCTCGTGGGGCCTGCTCGCCGTCGCTCTCGTTGTCTAGGAGATCGTACGCCCTATGCCATACCAGCCGCTCAAATCCCGCGACAGTGCAAGTCCACTCCACGTCGACCTGGTCTCTCACGGCCGGCGGTAGCTGCTCCCAGGCTTCTTCGTTCTCGTCGGGGATAAAGACGAAGATGATTAGCGGCTTGGCCTCCGGCACACGCGACGGCATGTGATCCTCGAACTCATATTCGCTACTATCGTCATATTCGTCGTCGCTTTCTCCAAAGTCTTCTGGGCCCGTGTTGAAAGAATTGAAAGGTGTGGCTCGCAATAGCGGGTATTCCGGCCGCCCTGCCGCGCTCCGGTCGACCCCAGGGAGCTTGCTCAACCACTCAGCGGTCCTTGCCATTTCGTCCTCGTTGTTCATGGTCTGATGCTCCGGGGGTGTGGTAGCGCCAGCGAGGGCACGGTCTATTAATATACTCATGGTATCTGTTCTTCTCGCGGCTCATCGAAATCCTGTCCTGCTGCCTCGAGAGAATATGCTATGGTGTAGGTGTAGCGTAGGTGTAGTGTTTCTGAACACTTCCTCATAGCATAGGAGCTAGCCAATGCTGAGCACACGCCCTTTTGACTCGAGACTTGAAATATGGTGGTAACTGCAGCAAAAAAAGAAGTATACTGATAGATGCCGTTGAAGCCGTTTGAGCCGCGCCCATCACATCCTCAGGTCTCCTGGTGGCGCATCTTCCAGTAGCAGCTTTCCATTAACAATACCTGCTTCTTAGCGATCCATTGGTGTACTGAATAGTAGGATATGCTGTTGTTATTATGAAACTTGCCTCCATGTTTACTGTAACACGCGCCAGCGAAGGGTTGGATCCTAAGGAAGGTGCGGAGGGTTCCAGAGGACCCCGGTCTCCAAGGGGAGAGGTTGTAATAACACGATCAGTGTGCTACATTGACTGACAGACTCTAGGAGGCAACGTCATTGTCTCGATTCACCAGGACTAATTTGACAGGCTGAGTTGACAGTGAAGGCTGTACTCCTGTCATCCAAACAAGTGTAATCCCTTGTGCCTTGACGCATGTATGAGACCAGAGTAGTGAGATTGTTCGATTACTCCACTGATTCCAAGGTGAAGAAACTAAATAGCGATCAGGCCTTCCCCCCTCTTTCAAGCATTCATACTCTACAATTAGACAGAGGCCGCAACCACCCCCAGTCAATTAGGGCTGATTACGGTACCTGATTCATGGGCAAGTCAACACAGCACCAGCAACAAAGCGCAGTAGGTAGGTAGATTTGACTGACACTCATAGCGCGCCCTTTAATGCCATGTTTCTACCATTCAACCCCCAAGAAATAAGGATTGTCCGTTCCTATTGAAATCGATGGTAGGGTCATCATCGTTGGTAATGTGTCGAGCGGGAAAAAAAAAACAAGATGATGCAAAAAGCTCAGGTCGTGCCCGGGTTCGAACCGGGGTTATTGGAACTCTCTGTTAAAGTGACTTCAAAATCCAAAGTGATAACCACTACACTACACAACCTGTAGATGTCGTATTGAGCTAATTGTACCCTTATTATCAACCTCCAATTTTGACAGGAAGATTTGAGCTTGAATTATCAACTAGGTTTGTTTAGTGCTGATTTGCGATATGGTGCTAATTTGCAGTGTTCGGGGCATGGTTCCAGTTGGTCGAGGGCGGAGCTTTTGTTTTGCTTCGCAACAGGGTAGGGTTTATTGGTGTAGGTGATATTCGGGAGAAATTATTAACGGAGAGTGAAGAATGTTTGTGTAGTACTGTAGGTGTGGTTCTGTCTATCTAGTTTCCTACATACACCAAGCGACTAACTAACGCTTTCCTCGAAAAAGCATTACCCTGTATGCTGTCTTTATGCATCGAAAGAAGAATGCCACGTCTTTCTACGGTCGCTTTGGCCTCTATCCTAAATATACGACCTCCCCAAAAAACACGATGATGGGCAGGGTCTATATCTCAAACTCCTGGTCTAACCAATGCTTCACAACCACTTGACCCTCGTTGAATCCCCTCTTCTTAACCCGAATGATGATGGCGGCATGGCTATGCCGATGGTTATGGATCCAGACCGGAAATTTCCGGAAGCCCACCGAGTTCAGCGAGTCGATGATGGAGAACTGCGCCGGAGTCAGTGCCAGCGTGGGGAATTTCTCGCTCGCAAAACTGTCGGTCGTGCTGCTGCGCCGGAGGAGAGGCTCGATGTCGTCCTCATCAAGTTTGCTTTCCAGGTCCGTCGCGGAGGAGGTTGTGACTTGACGCCTCTTGGCTGCGTCGGATGTCTTCGTCGTGTTGTTGGATGTGGTGGTTGAAGACAGATAATCGGGCTTCTGGCGAGCGCCGGCGCTCTCAAAGACCTCCTCGACGACGTGTTGGACCTCGTTGACTAGGACGGGCACGCGGTAGCGGTCGAAGATCTTGCGCGAGTGTGCGCCTTCGTGGTGGCGGATGCGGCGTTGGCTGCGGAAGTTCTGGATCACCGCGTTCAATAAGAATAGGGGCACGCCGATGATGACGAAGACCGTGAAGAAGGTCTGGAATGGCAAGTTCGTGAAGAAACTGGTGACCTGGCGCTGGAGCTGCTCCAGCCAGGACGGACGCTGGGGCTGGACGACGGCGACGGGCTTGGTGGCATCGATGATGACGGGCTCGTACCCCTCCACGTAGTCGAACTGTACGTTCTCCAGGTCCTCGAAGGGGTTGATGGTCGAGATGGCGGTGGTGTAGAAGATGGTGGATCGGTCGTTGACGATGTTTGAATAGACGCAACGATGCTTGAAGGTCTTCAGCGCCTTGATGAAGATGCTGTCCGGATCCGCCAGCACGCTGAGCAGCGGGCGCCCCGTGTCGCGAAAGTTGTCGATCATGAACAGCTGCTTCCCCGACATGGAGATCGTCCGTGGCCCCACATTGTTCCACAGGAAGCCCCAGGTCCCCTTCAGCGGGGTGCGCACCCCGACGTGCGGCGAGACGAAGGTAGTGAAGTTAACGGGCTCCAGTTTGTCGAGCCACCCCCGCGCGTAGAGCAGCCCCAAAGCGTATCGTGCCACCAGCCCTCCGAGCGAGTAGCCGACGACACTCAATTTCCGGATGTTGTGGCCTTCTTCGGCGAGTCGCTCCAGGGTCTCTTCCACCTCGTGTGCTAAGCGCTCTCCACCGAGCTCAATGCCGTCGTAGGTGTAATTTCCGGAGTTGCGCTTTGCGGCAAGGATGTGGAGGCGGTCCTCCGTGTATCGGTCTCTCAGGGAGGTGGCGATGAAGTCCAGGTGGGAGGGGTTGCCCCATAGTCTGACGAGACAGGACGGTCAGCCGAATGCCTCGTTGTCTGCCTTAGTCAAAGGGTCTTCTTACCCATGGACCAAGACGCAGAGATGATCTGCCTTGCGCGACGTCTCAGCCGGCGTACGGCCGTTATCAAGCTCCAGCTCCATAGTCAATATGTGGGAATCAAGAGTGTCCTCTTGCGGTCAGGGTCAACAGGCGGTTTAAGTAAGACCTTCTCAGCATTATCCGCCAGTCTTCGCCGGACTTAGGCACGGTTCTATCGCAATTAAAGGGGCCATGTGGCTGCTTCCTTCGTTGTCCGACCGTCAAGAATAGGTTCCCTAGCAAAGGGGAGCCCAGCAAGCGCTGACTCAGCCCGATAACGAGACGTCATCGCCGGTGCCTGATGCAATGAATGGCCCAGAAGGGCCGGTGGCAGTTCACATCAGGAGTCTCGGACTGATCTTACACAGACTTGGTAAGACTGGGTATTATGCGGTCATGTTTAGATAGGCCATTGTCGTTGCATAAGCCTTCAAATGTTCCAAGTGAGGATGGTGATTGAGGTTAAGGAACAGCAAGAAGAGTGCGCCTTTGTTTGTTCGTGTCTGGTGTTTGCATCGTTTGCACCGCGGTCATCTCCAACACGTGCAGTCAGTCTAGCCTTCGGACGCTTTCCCTTTTGACAACCACTCGATATTGAGTCTCTTTGTTATTCGGGTCTATGCAAGGAATCAAGACAGACTGGCTACCTTGACTAGATGCTGAGCAATGATTTTCGGCTCGCTCGCATCTTAATTCGACATGATCTTCTGTTTCCAGCGCCAGGACTAGCCGCACTACTTCTCCCCCGCGGCTTGCCAAACACCCAGTCATTTATCCATACAAGAGAATCGCAACACCTGATTGGTCTCTGTTTGGGTGCTTGCTGTGTTGCAATCCATGATGAGTATTGGTTGTCGCTCTTTTGGACTATGATCTCTCATCTTTTCCTGTATTACTCCTTGAGCATCTTATCTTTACCCACCTCTCACAATGTTCGCCCCCCTCGGCTTGTTTAAGGACATACCTTGTCCGGAGGGCCACAGCTGCTCTCTCTTGACTTGCATGTTCTCTCACAAGGAACTCGCTCCAATTGATGATAGTCAGAAGATCGCCTCAGCTGTTACCCATCCATCTAGTGAGAAGCCCGGAAATGCTGCCTTGTTTGGGAAGTCGGCTCCCACAATGTCAGCCGCAGCAGATATGACTGAGAGAGAACCGAAAATCTTGAAGAGGGATCCTCCACCAGCCCCATTCAAAGCTACAGACGCTGGACCAAGTGCTTCGGCCAAGTCTTCACCTGCACCTCAGCCGTCGGCGCCTTCACAGCCGGTCAAACTACAGTCACTGTCTCGAAGGGTCTCTCCGCCACCGAAACCAGTATCAACGGCAGTCAAGACGAATGCGCCTACGCCTGCAAGGTCCTCGGCGGCGGCGGCGGCGGCGGCGAATTCGCGCCCGCCGAGGCAGGCTCCCCGGGAAAGTTTGAATCCCCGCATGTTGACGAAGGCGCCTGCGCCGCATGGAACCAGATTGTCTATCCTGACGAAACTGCATGCTGCCATGTCCTCGCAAAACGAGAAGATCGCCAAGGACAAAGACAGTAAAGACAAATGGCTTGTTCTCACACCAAATGAGCTCGTCACAATGGCCCTGGACGAAGAGGAGAAGACCGCCCGAGGCAATCCGAGCATATATGCTAATGTCATCAAGCTTCGCATCGTCAGGTTCATGAAAATGACTAAAGAGGAATGGACGACAGAGGTCAAGAATCACCTGAACGAGCGGTACTACAAAATCGACCCCAACGCGGAGCAGCCGAGGCCGCAGGCTCTTAGTACTGGGTTGACTGCAGAAGCGGAGATTGCCCTGGCAAGTCAACTGGTTACTCCAGCTGAAGGGCTCGAACAGTTTGGATATGTTACAAAGGCACCTTCAGCTGCGGAGGTCGAGAGTGCCAAGAAAGGCGTCGCAGGATCCAAGGGCTGGGAGAAGTGTGACCGGTGCGCTGGGAGGTTCCAGGTCTTCCCAGGCCGTCGCGAGGATGGTTCTTTGACGTCCGGGGGAGAATGTGTCCACCACCCTGGCAAGCCGTTTTACCCTCCAAGAAAACAGACGGATCATATAACCGGACACAAGGAAGCTTACTATTCATGTTGCAATGAAACGTTGGGTACTTCTTCCGGATGCACCAGAGGCAAGACTCATGTCTACAAGGTGTCAGAAACCAAAAGACTTGCTTCTATCCTCCAATTCACGGAGACGCCAGCACAACCATTCAAAGGGCCACTTCCACCAGTCTGCTTCGACTGTGAAATGGGCTATACCACGTTAGGGTTAGAGTTGATCCGACTGACCGCGGTCAGCTGGCCTCAGGGCAAGGCACTTTTGGATGTTCTTGTCAGGCCGATGGGGGAAGTATTGGACTTGAACTCGCGATTCTCTGGTGTCTTCCCTGAACACTATACAAAAGCTATGCCCTATGAGGGTTTCCAGAAGGAGGCAGACGCGACACCATATGAAAACGGTGAGGTAGAGGAGCCAGCCTTGAAGGTTGTCGATTCGCCGGCTGCAGCCCGCGCTCTGCTATTTAGTCACCTTCAACCGGATACGCCTTTGATCGGACATGCAATCGACAACGATCTAAATGCTTGTCGGATAATCCACCCGACAATCATCGATACCGTCATGCTGTATCCCCATCCGCGCGGATTACCGAATCGAATGAGCCTGAAGACCTTATGCCGAAGACATCTCGACCGCGACATACAAACTGGCGGTAGTCTCGGTCATGATTCGAAAGAGGACGCAATTGCTACAGGTGACTTGGTCAGAGTCAAGGCAGTTGAGACCTGGAAGGTTCTGAAGTCGAAAGGCTGGCAGATCCAAGGCGACAAACTAGTGCCCCCACCAGGGACAGAGGCAGCTGAGGCTGGATCATCAGCGGGGAGGCTTGGGCCCGGTGCCGGTCACAAGAGAACGAATGCTAGTCTGGGGCATTGAAACAACGCCATCGACACAAGCCGCTATACTGCAGTTATCCTTATATAGTGTGATACCCATCCTACGTCTACGTTCAAAGTAAAAAGGGTTTGAGATATAGGTTTGCTTCATTGATTCATATCTACCATTCATAACGTCATGAGTAGATCGAGCGACGACGCGAGCCCAGTAGACGAGTGTGGAGGTCGCCTTTTCAGGTGTAGAACGTCCACTGCCTCGAATCCAGACCGAGCGAGAAGCCAAGCAGGAATCCCTCCCAATGCGCACACCTATAATCTCCAACCAGACTCGTCCATCCTAGTCCCGGTGCATGAAAAAGTTGACATTCGCAGACCCCCCAATAGCCGGAGTGAAGTTTCCAAGTCTGATCATATTTTCCGCGTTTTTATTTTTGGTTGTCTATTTGCTGCTTCCGGAAGGAGAGAATTTACTCCTCATCCTCCTCACCCTCGTCGTTGACGACGTTGTAGAAGCGGAGCTCGTAGACACCCTTGGAGGTGGAGACGACGCGGAGCCAGTCACGGAGCTGCTGCTTCTTGAGGTACTTCTTGGTGCTGTGGAGAGGGAAAGATAACCGGATCAGCGAATTCGCTCTCGCCTCTATATTGTCGTACAAAGGTAGACTTACAGGTACTTAAGGTAGCGGCCAGAGAAGGGGATGTGGGCAACAACCTCGATCTTGCCCTCACCAGCCTGGGAGATGACGACCTTGTCGCCGAGGTTGCCGACACGGCCCTCGACCTTGATGCGGTCGTGGAGGAACTTCTCGAAAGCAGAGAGGTCGAAGATCTTGTCGCTCACGGGCTGGGAAGCGTTGATGACATACTACAGAAGGAAAAATTAGCTTTCTGCCTTTGCTTTGTAGTTTTGCGATCGGGGTATTTGAAACATACCTTCTGGGTGACCTTCTGGGCCTTGCGACCACGAGCCTATTTGTCGGGGAAAAACTACAATTAGCCTACTGCTCCATGATGGCGAAATCCCAAGAGATGTTCATGTATCCATGATCCCAAAGATTTTTCTCAATCAGTCTGAATTTTCCAGCGCCAGCGCTGTCATGTCCAGACGATCATGGATAGATGGACTCTCATGGGGGAACAGCAAAGCGATTTGTGGAAAGGAAACATACAGCAACGGGAGCCATTGTGACTGTAGGGGGGGATTTTCTCGCGGGGGATAGAGAGAGAAAGTAGCTGGTCGCAAAGAGGTGAGTATCCTGCGCCTGATGGGAGATGGGGGGGGGGAAAGAAAACGTCCGCTAGGGTACGGGATGGTCAGATCTCGCTGGTGAGGGTCGAGTGCGCCCCACTAATCCGCTTCGGGCATTGTGGATAGGGCTTGATTTTGTTGATTAGGGCTTTTGGTTGTCATTTGATTGGGTTGGAGTTGTGGCCTGGCGCTTAAGGCAGACGTGTATTCCTAAGGCAGAGATGCCTCGCTTCTGGTCGAGATAGCCGACGCTAGTGAACTAGCGGCGCACGGGCCCCCATGCCGACAGGATAAATACCTCTCGCCGCCCGTCTCTCTTTAGACTTTTTCTTCTTTTCTTCTCCAGCTCTCTTTGCCTTTTGGCTTAGATCAAGTGTAGTATCTGTTCTTTTCAGTTTAATCTCTGAAAGTGTTCTAAGGAACACAACATTGATTAATCTTATTTTTGTACCCTGTGGTCTGACCTCTGTGCTTGCGCATGTCGGACCACACAGTGTCATTGGGCTTACACTACCCCCAATCGACGCGAACCTTTTTTCATCAATTTTGTCGGCTTGCCGACTGGTTGGAGAAGAAAATCTATTTCTTGTATGAGCACTTTCGTCAATCATACTTGGTCGTCCATATAATACAACTATTCCTGGCGACTGTCGCGTAGATGTAAATTGAAGCACCTCGAACCTTCTTCGGAGAAGTAAAACGCTACCCAATTGTCCCCGCCCACTACTCTTCTTCATCTGTTCCACGTGATACCGAACTAGATTTCTTGTTTGTGACTGCAAACGCTTCCTCTCGAACCTCACGACCATCACCAGAATCGCATCCGTAGTTCATCATGGGTTCCGTCGTGTTGCCGCATCTGCGAACCGCCTGGCACGTCGACCAAGCCATCCTGTCTGAGGAAGACCGACTTGTGGTGCGTACCGCCTCTCCGCTACGAACGACACCCGACTGATCAACCTATGCTCGTAACAGGTCATCCGATTCGGTCGCGACCATGATGTCGACTGTAAGCTTCCTTCTTTCCCATCCTCGGTTCCTGCGTCAGCTAACCCTCCGTACCAGGCATGCGTCAAGATGAAGTCCTCTTCAAGATCGCCGAGCGGGTCAAGAGTACGTAGCTGGAGGAGCCTTTCGCTTCTCACCCCAGCCCCCAGGCACTTCTTTTGGCAGGTGATGATCACTCACACAAAGGTTCTCGGCAGACTTCGCCGTGATCTACCTCTGCGACATCGACGAGGTCCCCGAGTTCAACACGATGTACGAGCTCTTTGACCCGATGACCATCATGTTCTTCTACCGGAACAAGCACATGATGTGTGATTTCGGCACGGGTAATAACAACAAGCTGAACTGGGTGCTGGAGGATAAGCAGGAGATGATCGATATCATCGAGACCATCTACAAGGGGGCCAAGAAGGGCCGCGGTCTGGTGGTCAGTCCTAAGGGTATGTGTTCCTCCTATCGTTGACTTGCTTGGGTCGATGGTGTTCTGTGGGGGCTTTGCTGTATGGCTGACTGACTGGATGTGTAGATTATTCGACAAGATATCGTTACTGAGCTGGCTGGTTGCGTTGGCTGTGGTCTTGGGGGTGGATGGATGGGAGGTTTTTTTTGTGTCGTTCTTAGTTTAATGAGTTTATGAAATGGGTAGAGCAGCTTGATACGCGGTGAGATGCACACTATTCTAACTAGATGGTTTTTGAAATGTAGTAGATTGGATGTTAAGATATCTCGTGGCGGGGTGTTTTTCATGCTGCGAAGATATAAATCTCACAGCTCTCTCCGCCACGCAACATATCTCGCTTTTAGGAATTCCACAGGATAGACATAATGACACTCGAATAATCACACTGCACAAATTCCTAGCACTCTGACTTCAGAATGATAGCCCACCTGCTGCGATTCATTTCCGAAATCGTCACAACTGAAGTAAATAGACCGAGCGGCAGAATCTCCTTCCTTCCCTCCACCTCGAGCCCCACAATTTCTTTCTCACGGCGTTACCTGACGTAACAATCGAACACCCTTCTACCACAATTTGAACCGAGTCAATCAGCGAGAATCAAACCCCCACCAACAATTCCCTAGATCCAGAAGGAATTCAAGTCCTCAAGATGATCGACCACCAAATCTTCGAGGATCTTCAGTCAAAAATCGACGAAGAGACCGCCGTCCGCGATGTAAGAAGCGCAAGAGCTCCGCGCCAAGCCCTGCCCCCCCCCCCCCCCCCCGCGGCGAAAAAGCAACGGCAGCTGAATAGCTACCAAACAGGAATTGCATGACATCGTGCAGACGCTGGCACGAAAGGGTACCTATTCCCCGCAAGTCAAAGAGCTCCTATGGGGATATATGATGTGCAGGATACACGTCCTCTGATGATTGGTTGCAGGACGATCCACGCAAGCTATTCTTTCGCGTGCCCACTCGACGCCTGCTGGTCAATGTATGTTACTTCAATCTCTGGAGTGGGTTCTTGGGGCTTTTCGAAGGAGAAGGAGTAGCTGATGGGGAGATAGTGAAACCTGTTCTCGACGATGTGACTAAGGCGATCTTCGCGCAGAGAGATGAGGTCTCGCGTTTGAGGGTTGTAGCGGATAAGCACCCGTTCTACAAGTACAATGGGGTGTGGACGCGGGAGCTTCAGAATCTGGTGCGTCTCTCTGCGGCTTATTCTCCTCTGCTCTCGTTATGTCGCTGCTGCTAGAGGGTCGTCATGGACAGAGCCTCAGTGAAGATACGAAGGGACGGAATATTAACCACCCTGCTAGGTCTCGTCGATTGAGCTCTGCGCCTGGCTAGGCGGTCTGGAAGAGTACAAGTCGAGCCCCTCGGCTTCCTTCTTGACGATTGAAGAGGTGGGGAAGTTTCTGGGTGGTGAGTTATGATTTTCAGTCTCGGTAAGAGGGTGTTTTGTGTTACTGACTCTTGTCCACCACAGTGCCTGTCAACCTCAAGGAAGAGGATGCTTTCCATCTGACCGTTGAGGAATATCTCCTCGCGTTGATTGCTATGGTGGAAGAACTGGTCAGTGACCCCCCTCCACCCCTCTCAAAAATGCCTCTGAGAATTTGGTACAGTCTCGTCTTGCGGTCAACTCGGTCACACTAGGTGACTACACGCGCCCCATGCAGATCAGCAACTTCATCAAGGAGTTGTTCGCTGGCTTTCAGTTGTTGAACCTGAAGAACGATATCTTGCGGAAGAAAAGTGATGGGATCAAGTACAGCGTAAGTAGTTCCGGAGTGCTGCTGCTGGGATGGCAGGCTAATTGGCTTGTGACACAGGTCAAAAAGGTGGAAGACGTTGTCTACGATTTGTCGCTGCGCAACTTGATTCCTAAGGATGGAGCTACTGCTTGATAAGGTTATTTTACCACTGCGTTGGGCGGATCTCAACGACCTTGATGGGTATTCCGTTCTGGTTCATATTAATCAATACACGGAACAAGGCAGCTCGTCAGAATCAAAACGAGCATTGTATTCATAAAGGCCACCACCTAGAAGAAACGAAACAACAAATAAGGAAATGGTATCACACTTGAAACGACCCACGCAACTTCCCACGAACCCGAATTAGACTCTCCCAACGTAATCGGATTTATTCTGTTTAGAGGTTGGCCTCAGCACCCTCAGCAGGAGTCGGCGCGGCAGCCGCCGCCGTAGCAGTAGGAGCTTCCTCAGCAGCAGCAGCACCCTTAGTCTGGGAGGCCAGCTTGCCCTCCTTCCGCGCCTTCTCGATCTCCTGGACGATCGGCTCCTTCAGAGACTCGGGCTTGGTCAGACTGGCCCAGCGGCCGACCACCTTGCCGTCGGCGGAGATCAGGAACTTCTCAAAGTTCCACTTGATGCGCTTCATGCCCAGCAGGCCCGGCTGCTCCTGCTTCATCCAGGTCCACACGGGGTGGGCCTTGTCGCCGTTGACGTCGAGCTTGCCCAGCACGGGGAAGGTGACGCCGTAGTTGAGCTGGCAGAAGGACTGGATCTCGTCGTTGGACCCGGGGTCCTGGCTGCCGAACTGGTTGCAAGGGAAGCCCAGGATGGTGAAGTCCTCTGGGTACTGGGCCTTGAGCTCCTGGTAGAGAGTCTCCAACCCCTTGAACTGCGGGGTGAAGCCGCACTTCGAGGCGGTGTTGACCACGAGGACGACTTTGCCCTTCACGTCGGTGAGGGGGAAGGGGTTGCCCTTTTCTGTTTTAATTCAGGAGAGATTAGTTAATGCAAAGGAAAGTTTGGGGAAGTTCTTATTTTTTCTTTTTTTTTTTTGTTATTCTGGTGAGGGAGGGGTTCGACGAGCGAGCGGGGGAAGGGAAAAAGGACGTACTATCGACGGGCTCGAAGTCGTAGAAAGTGGTAGCGGAAGACATGTTTGCTGCGGAGGATGAACTGAGTCGCAGATGGTGGGTTGGTGAGAGGGTGAAGTATAGTTGTTGTGGTTGTCGCGATGGACGAGGACGAGGACGAGCAGTAGTAGTAATCGCAAAGAAACAGGAGCTGTTGCGGAGCGGGGAAGGAAGCGGAATGCAGGATTGCGCGGAGAACGAGGGAAGGATTAACCGTGGTGTGGTCGATGGTTTATATGCGATGGACGCGATCAATGGGCGGCGCATGGGGAAACACCTTTTCAACCGTTCGGGTTGTTTTCTGTACCAACAGTCCAGAGAATTACTTCTCGGATGTTCAGTTCATTTGTCTGGACCACACGTCTCTATCGGGGGTCCACGTTTCCGAAATCCGAATGGAGACTACCTTAGTGGAGAGACCCTACTCCGAGTTACTGACTGACTGACTTACCGACTTACTAACTTACTTCAGTGATCAGAAGCAGCAGAAGAGGAAAAAAAGAATAGGACGATGTCATCATCCTTCAAAACGGCGGGTCGATCGATGGGAATCGGGTTTGTCATCTTTGGCTGTCCAGAACATCCCCCGGCCCCGGTCCTATTGCTGCTTTGGGAGATGCACTGACATACTATGACCGCTTGCTGGCCCTATCCCCTCCCCTGCGCGGATTAAGTAAATGAACGGTTGCAGAATTCCAAATACTGTCTCTCCATTAAGCTACCTTGCTACTCAGTCTAAATGAAATGGCCTACTGGAAATGGCCCGATAGGATTTACGCAGTAAGAAAAAGTGGAGTTCCAGGCTGACGAGCGACGACCGTTTTCCGATGCCCGTGATCCAATTATTCCGCCGGGTCTCAGACTCCGCTTATTGTCAGCGTTTTCGTGGTTCGGTGCCTTGCACATTCGATTTGAAATGTATTGTTTGTGGCTGTGTTCGAGTCTTATGAAAGGTATAGATGTACATGAAGCCAGCATGTGTTGCATAAACGTTCTCAGACAAATCAACCCGAAGCAAACCAGTCAATCAGTCGTATGTCTCCGAGAGGCGAGAACCGAAGAATCTCGTGTCAGCCACCGTCAGGACTGAATCCTTGCGCACTAACCGCACATATCTTCCTGTACAGCCCGCCCCGCGGCATGCGCTCTGGACTCTAGAATCCTCTGATGACCCTGCATGACGGTTTCCAGGGCTTTCTGCAAGCCCCGGGGCCCTGCCGCAAAATCCCTAACAAGGCCCGATCGGGGCCGATGCCGGATTGCCTGATCACACCTGTTCTGAACGATTCCTCCTGCCTGCCTTTGCGTGATGCAGTTGGACCATCCCTTGTAGATAGAAATGGCCGGCCACAGTAATTCTTCGTCCCGTCAATTCACTCTTTGCTCTCCCATCCGATGTCGATAATGAGGTAACCGCCCTCGTATCTTTGCCCCCCTCCCAGCGCAAACTCATTTCGCATCTCCCATTTCCAGCACATCCACATCCAGCTCCTCCATGACCCCAAGCACAACGCCTAGACTCTCCATGAACCCGTTCACCGCGACGCGGAGCATCCGGTTCGTGGTCGCATGGTACGTCGTCTCCAGGACGGTCTTCGCGGCCTCGTCGGCGGCTTGATCTCTGTCCGGGCTGGTCAGGGTCAGGGTGCGCTTGACGAAGGGGGAGAGCTCGGCGTCGACTTCGAGAGTACGGAGGGCAGACGAGGCGAGGCGGTTGGTTGGGAGGGGAAGGGAGATGGTCCTGTTGCGGCGGATATCAGAATTTTGTTAATTGGCGCGGTGGGGGGGGGGTTGGTTCTTCGGGAGGTTGAGAGCGAGCTGGAATTGTCGCGATGGGAGCTACTTACAGGTTGAAGGGGAACTCGGTGGCGGAAATGGAGGTGCTCATTTTGATTCGCGGGACGTGTAGATGCGGTCGGGGTAAAGGTAAGCTTGGTAGATGGACGATGGTTATGGGGCGTGGATTCTGGTCGGGGGGCTCAGAATCGAGCCAGCCCGTTGAAGCCTGGGCGGAGAGAAGTGGGATGTTCGATAAGAGATGAGTCAGCTTTGATGACTGAGGCTCATTATCTTGATCTTGTTTGCCAATACTCATCTTGGTCAAAGTTGTGACGTGACGTACCTCAACCGTGATTGAACATTGGTTCTTTTCCTGGGGCAAAATAAGGATACTTGATTTACACATATACCTAGCAGCATAATTAGTTCTGCTTCTACAGCTTTTACCGGTGTAATTGGGCAGCAAGCTTGATGCTCGCATCATCGTCTGCCTGGGCTCCATCCAAGAGACGCAAGTCGACCGTTACATTGGCTCCTAAGGCGATTGACATTGGACGTCCTGGGCACCGGTGGGGGGAGAATCCCTGTTAGTTGTCGTGCCATGCCCCGGGTTTTCCCCGTCGTGCCCGTCGGGATTGAGATGAGATTCATAGATCTGTTGCATTGTTGGAGAAAAAAGGGCCTGCTTGAACAATAGCCCTTTACAGACGGTCTCTTTGTACACGATAAGATTCTTCCTTGAGCAGTACCGAAACTGGAAAAAGTGCTGAACTTGTTGAGCTGGCTTTTCGTGGAGACTCTCATCCAAGCTGGAGGGGCAGGGCGATGCTATGGCCGTTTACGGTAGTGTATGTTCATGTACCTGACGGGATATATATTGATGATGAAATCGTGATCCCTCCGGAAACAATGACCTCAATCTCCTCAATTGGTTGCGGTACGAGTCAAGTGAGGGGCAATGACCTCAGATTATTGGGCTTTTGCAACGGCACCAAGGCAGCTGCAGATGGCGGAGTCAACACAAACTATTGAATTCGGACGGCAAGAGATTAAGTTGGACTGACAACGGGAGACCATAACAGTGGCAGAGTGGCAGGGTAGGGCCATAACAAACACCGCCGGCAAGGCGGCGCTCACGTGGCCGGGCCGCTCAATGTTGTTTTGGGGAGGCTGGAACCGAGAAAAAAAATGAGATGTTGTGTTTACTCCGTAAGTACGGACGGGGTGTTTGTTTGTTAGGGGATACGACAATTTACTGGGTAACGGGACATTAGCTTAGCACTGTTAGCAGTAACCCCGTAACTTCCCCCCCCTGTCAGCTTATCTAATCAGCTCTGCTACGCCTGAGGCATGCTACGTTTCCCTGTCAACCGCCCGCACTAGACCTGAATGGGCTCACCACAACATAACAGCAGCCACTTAGCGTGCATCGCAGTTGCCCCAAACGAGTCTCCCATCGGCCTCGAGCCTATCCTCTTCTCGTGCAAGCCAACTTTTTCCTCACCTTCCTCTCTTTCTCCCTTCGTCCTCTCTTGTTATTATAAACTCGACCTTCGCCCACCCCCGCCGATCATCTGTACATCCTCTCCTACTTGGCCTTGCTGCCTCTATCCTTACCCTACACGCCAACCCACCCCGCGTCTTTATAGCTTCATCTTGTGCTTGGGAGTGTCAATCAGACCAGACCATGACTATCTAGCCCCGACATCTTGCTTGCATCCCATCTCTGTTTCTCACCAGCAGAGGTCCTTACCATCCATAGCGGCATCTTATCTATTCAAAGCGACACGTCCTATAAATCCTTCTTTCGAAGAGGTCTTGCGATTGTTTATTATCCAATTCCATTGTCGGCGCCTATTGTTTTGGTAGCCGCGTCAATACAGTCAAGATGTCTACACGCAGCGGCGATTATGGCCAGGTGATTGAGTATATTCAAGGTTCGTTATCCAACATCATCTTGGGGAAGCATTGGCGAGAGATGTGAAGGACTTCGGTGGTTGTCCGATGGCTTGCGTTGGCAGTGTACTGAGGATCATCACTTTAGATCGTCTCTACCTGGCCTCTTACGATTATCCCCCCGATGCGAGAACGCCTTTCCCCTACCCTGAACAACCCAAGTCTCCCAGCAAGCGATCTGCCAGAGCTCAGCCCAGCACTCCCAGCAGCAAGAAACGCAGCCCCGTATACTTTACTGTCGACGATGTTCTCCTGTACAACTCCTTTCATGCCGACTTCGGTCCTCTGCATATCGGACATCTGTATCGCTTCGCGGTACATTTCCACGAGATTCTGGGAGACCCCGCCAACACTGATCGCGCCGTGGTCTTTTACTCCAAGACAGACTCGCGCAGCCGTGCCAATGCAGCCTGCCTAGTCGCTTGCTATATGGTTCTCATCCAATCTTGGCCTCCACACTTGGCCCTGGCTCCCATTGCACAGGCAGATCCGCCATACATGCCATTCCGCGACGCTGGATACAGCCAGGCGGATTACATCATCAACATCCAGGACGTTGTATACGGGGTGTGGAAGGCCAAGGAGCAGTCGCTGTGTGGCTTGAGAGACTTCAGCCTAGAGGAGTAAGTGCAGCCTTACGGAAGTTTCTGGTTTTAACGCTGACTGGATGACTACATAGGTATGAGAAGTACGAGCGTGTTGATATGGGTGACTTCAACTGGATCACTCCGCAGTTCCTGGCCTTCGCTTCCCCGCAACACCAACCCATCGATGTCATTCCTCGTGACACTCCCGAATATGCTGCGCTGCCTTCTACCATTGCGGAAGTCCAGGCCTCGAAACTACCCACGCCCTTCAAGAATGTTTTGACCCACTTCTCCTCCCGTAGCGTGGGCCTTGTTGTGCGACTGAATTCCGAGCTGTACTCGCCATCCTACTTCACGGCATTGGGAATCAATCATGTCGACATGATCTTTGAGGACGGAACTTGCCCGCCGTTGCCCCTGGTACGCCGATTCATCAAGATGGCACATGAGATGATCACGCAGAAGAAGAAGGGCATTGCGGTCCACTGTAAGGCAGGCCTTGGCCGCACTGGATGTCTCATCGGAGCCTATCTCATCTACAGATATGGCTTCACTGCCAATGAGATTATTGCTTTCATGAGATTCATGCGCCCTGGAATGGTCGTTGGTCCCCAGCAACATTGGTTACACCTTAACCAAGGCTCGTTCCGCGAGTGGTGGTTCGAGGACAGCATGAAGGAGAAGCTTGCTCAACTGCAAACGGCGCCTATCACGCCTGGCCGGCCGACTACCCGCCAGCGGGCTAACGGGCCTGTCGCAACTCCACCTAACAATGGTCACTCCAAGCGTGCCGCTCTCGGGGAGATTGACCACAATGAAGGGGCTGGTACACAAGCCGAAGAGAACCTACCAGCACCCACACCCGGCCAGCCTCGCAAGTCCCACCGCAAAGACTCTCGTCACCACCCCTACTCTCGCACCACTTCTGGTAGTCTGATCCTCGAGAAAGAGACGAACAAGACTTCCAATCGCCTCAGTACCGACAGCAGCGAGAGTGAAGAAGAAATTCAGTTGCGTATGCTAGCCAAACGCTCCTCAAGATCTCCCGTGGCATCTCCCAACCAGCGGTCCGTCAGTTATTCTGCCACTGTGACCGCCAGTTATACGCTCAACGATGATGATCGGGAGAATTGGGGTGATGCAGCTACATATGCACCCAAGACGCCAATAGGCAGCAAGAACGGCAGCGGGGCGATCTCTGTCACCAAGGTTCGGACGAGCCCAAGACGTGTGACGGATAGTCGCGCAGAAAAGGGTGTTCGCAAGGCTAGTGGACGTGTTGGTAGCGCTGGAAGTCCTGCACGAGTGAAGTGAGAGCGCGATTGACCGCTGCCCCGTTCATCATCTTTGCTTTCCTTCCTCTGCTTTCAGATATCCACTTCGTATTGTTTATTCTCTTCTTCTCCGCGGGGCATAATTTGTGCATAGCCCCAAGATTCTTGTTTTTATCATCGGCTTGCATATGTGCATTGTCTATTCCTCCTGAGGGAGTAGTGTCTTCGAGGTGTTTACTGGTGTTAGTGTCTGGTGCGATTCTCACGGGTCTGGGCAGGAGCTTCCAAGGCGTTGTGGACTATGGGATGATCTAGAATTTTGACTCAATACAACAAGTTCAGTGATTAGCACATTATGATCATGACATTCGACACTGTACGAGTACAATCTACATCTGAATGACAAAATTACTTGATGACAAATGTTATAAGCGTTCACATGACTGCTTGAACTTAAAGTATCTTCGAAGGATCAATTACCTTCTGACAGCTTGTCCTTGCATTTTCTCATAGACACATTCTATGGATGTACAGTACCTCATTTCCCATTGCAATGGCCCCTGGATGAACCCCCTACCCAGCCTGATCCCCGACGTGACGTCAATTTCCCCGCACCATACAGATGCATTGTGTGACTGTGCCGAAGCGCATAGGCTTCCATCTTCTGACCCAATTAAGAAAAAAGATAATTAAGATCAAGTTGGTAAGCGGGCTATTACAGTTGCAGATACCGGCTACCAGACTATTACAATTACCTGTAATCTAATCGGTAAATATGATTTCTTAGTAGTATCCGATCACATTCACTCTAGTCATCTGTATAGAGACTTGGACAAAAGGGGGTACAGCACCCAATGACATAGTCTCGGAAACTACGCGTGCTATCTGATCACTTTGAGCTCAGGCGTCAGTTCAGGCGTCAGTTCCGGCGTCCCTGACACTGCATAGTAAGTACGGTTTCGACCAACTGCAGTACAGTATATGTGATTTCCTCTGACCGTTTATCAGTGGGTCCATTCCTATTCTAGTTGGTACTTGAAAAGTCCGAGGCTTT
This sequence comes from Aspergillus japonicus CBS 114.51, assembly GCF_003184785.1. NCBI lineage: Eukaryota > Fungi > Ascomycota > Eurotiomycetes > Eurotiales > Aspergillaceae > Aspergillus > Aspergillus japonicus. The sequence continues at coordinate 272,575 of NW_020291643.1, read as the reverse complement.
TGTCGATCTGCACGGCATCGAACTCTGAACACTTCATTCGTACTTTCGACTACTTGGTAGCACAAGAGACGGTACTGGAAGGTAGCAGGCTCATGCTTGGCTAGATGGGGAACCAGTGGTTGACGGTGATGGAGAGAGAGAGAGAGAGAGAGAGAGGGAGAGGGCTGAGATGGTGGTCAATTCAACCAAGAAGCTATGCCTGGGTTCGAGGCCCGGGCCATTGCCTCCCTCCCTGCTGCGGTTTGTAAGGTTGGCACCATGATTTGAAAATAGATTGTGCCGAAAGTGGTCGAGGCAGTCTTTGCGATTGACCATGGGTTCGGGAGTATGCGGTAGCTTGAATTGGACTTTGGGAGGGTCGGGAACTCGGACATGTGTCACGGGAGATGAGGTCAGAAGGCCCTGTTCGTCTGGCAGTGAGAAAGTAGCGAGCAACGCAGGCTGGCGAACCTGGGCTCAAGGCCAAGGAGGCACGGCACTGAGGGGGAGTGAGCCGGGCTGATTCGAAACTCCTTCCGCGGATTGCAGACCTGTAGGGGATTCGGTTTGTCTTTGTGCTACAATGCGAGGAGGTCTATACTGTACGGTACCGTACACTGCACTCTGTCTCCAGCAAGTCTCTGGCTCTGCATAGACCCGGTCTCGACGCCACTTTATCCTGATGACAATCCAGCCGGTCCCTCGTTGCCGCCCATACGTTCTGTCTCCGAAATCGCCCCGGCGATGCATGGGTGCCACTCAGCTGAAAGAGACTGACGAGTAGCATGGACGACACCCTTGGCAAGAGTGCCAAACCAGACACAGGTGCTCCGCCAATGCAAAGATGACCATATAATTCGCGAGCACGCAGAGCGCCACCGGCGCGCCTACATGGACCTCTGTCCAGAACTCCGAGGCTACACACGTTGGGAAGTGGCCATACGTCATATGTGTGTTATGATACTCAATCGCGATGAGAAGAACTTTTCTCAGTGTTTGAATGGCCGAGATATACATCGTCGCTTGGGGTGTCGGGAGACCTGCTACTGCGAGACGTCGTCGGATGGCGTCGAGCGCAGTCTCGATTTCCGCTGGAAGCTTGCGGTCTGGATCCGAAGGCGGCTGGGGATATAAGGAGACCCACGGGGTCAGAGCCGATAAATCCTTGTGCTGGAGAACAACACTGTGCGGGGTCCGGTGCAAAAGAACTAGAATGTCGTGTATGGTTTAGATGGGGCTTCTGGCGGGTTGTTCGGTGCAGACCTGGATCCCGAAGGCAAACGCGATCACAAAGCATTGGAAGGCGAAAAGCGCACTGACGGCGTCTGGGTTTCGGGATGAATGATGGTTTTTGGTTAGATATGGCCGAACAGTAGCCACTGCTAGATTTTAGTGATTGATCGCCAGGATGATGTGGGCCTTGCGGCGGGAGACGTCCCGTAAAGCCAGATCGAGGGCGCTGATGCTCAACAGCCCGTACTGTAGAAAGTCATACTCAGAGGCGAGCTCGGGAACCTAACCGGCCCAGATCGATGGATCCGTGTGCAGGGTATAGTGGTTCATCAGCCGTAATCGGTCTCGCTCCAAGGCCGACAGCAACTGCATTTCCGGCGCCATCGTTCGGCCCGATCTCGTCGTGGACCCGGTGGTGCCGGACAACGATGACGCCGACGACGATGTTGAGGAGAACGTAGTCGTCGGCGGTGACAAGGTGTTGCTCGACCCAGCCGGTTTACTGGACGAGGCCAAGCTAGGCTCCCCTTCCCCAGCTTCATTGTCAATTCAACTGCCCGTCGGCTGCTGAAATGGGATCAAAGTGCGAGTAGGGGGTTTATTCATCAAGGAACAAGCGGACCCTATTCTCTTGCAACGTCCATAGGTCGGCGTCTTCTCATCACACTGGATCGATAAGCATCCGGACTAGCTGCAAGGAACCGAGCACACCTTTGTCTGATTCCTTTTGCATTGGGAGCAACCATGACGGCTCTTCTTGTGGAACCGTCGTCGTCCAGGCATTGGGGCAGGGAGGGAAGTACCGGTACTTCGAACTGGGCAGGCGAAATGCGAGTCTGTCCTACACGGATTGTTTAGATCCTCTCTGAATCAGTGATGTGATGTAATGATCTTCAGGTACCGGACTTGGAGTGGGGAATTGTGGAGAAGGACACCCAAGCAGAGCTTAACTGACAGTTCTCAGTGCAAAGCCCCCACTGGTCGTGGTCAGGGGTTCGAGGAAGTGGAAAGGATGAAAGGAAGGAAGAAAGAAAGATTAACTCCGGGGATGCGAAGGCGGGATTAGAACTAAAGTCCGTCCGATATCCCCAGACCAGACTGGCACCTTGTCCTGTACTGTCCTGTACATCATACAATGAAAAGCAACTTCCCAGGTATGGAAATTTCCATGCCAGCCAGATCCCCGAAGAGACAGGTGAGCAAGTACTTAAGCAGCACATACGGACAAACTATGAATGAGTTTTGTGCCACATGCCATTCCCAACCTCACTTTCGCACCCACCCTCAATCCCCCAACTGGCTCCTCACAATATGGTCAACCTCGACGTGATCCACGCCTCCAACACCACCCTGGTGAAGAGCCAACCCCTGGTGGCCGTCTTCTTCGGCGGCACCTCCGGGATCGGCCACTACACCCTGCGCGCCCTGGCCACCGCGGAATCGCAGCACCGAAGCAAAGGCCTGCGCGCCTATCTCGTGGGGCGCAAGGCCCAAGCCGCCGAGACCATCATCGCCGAATGCCGCGCCCTGTACCCGGCGGGCGAGTACATCTTCGTGCCGGCCCACGACCTCTCGCTGCTCGGGGATGTCGACCGCGTGTGCGCCGAGATCCTGTCCCTGGAGCGCGAGCACGGCCAACCAAGCGCGAATCCGCCGCGCATCGACTATCTGATGCTGTCCCACGGCGGAGCACCCTTCCAACCCCGAAAAGGTATTTTTTTTTTTCGAGTTTCTAGTTTTAAAAACCGTTTCTCCCCGACAGACAAAGAAACAGAGATACACAATCCATATAGAAAAAGCTGCATTGCATTTTGTACAACTGGCTACTTACGCCAGCACCACAATACGCATACAGATACCGCCGAAGGCCTGGACACGACCATGGCCCTGCTCTACTACTCGCGCATGCGAGCAATCACCAACCTCCTCCCGTTACTCCTCGAGTCCCCGCTGCCCGCGGCGATCGTCTCCGTCTACGCCGCGGGGTATGAGGGTAAGCTCTACGCGGACGACCTGTCGCTGCGCGACCACAAAATCTACAGCTACGCGCAGGCGCGCTCGCACATGATCTACATGCACACGTGGTTCCTGGAGCAGCTGGCGGAGCGGCACCGCGGCCGGCTGCGGCTCGTTCACATCTTCCCGGGGCTGGTGCTGGGCCCGGCCTTCGCGAACCCGGAGCTGCCCGCCTGGTTCCGGGGGTTCTGGCGCTGGGTGTTCGTGCCGCTCTTCGGGCGGTGGGTCGCCGTGCCGGCGCGGGAGTGCGGGGCCCGGATGCTGAGCCTGGCGGCGCCGCGCTATCCGCCGCGGGGGCCGGGCGGCGCATCGGCTTCGGCTTCGGCTTCGGCAGCGGTGGGGGATCATCGGCGGAATAATGGAGATGTGGCGATGGGAACGGATGGCAGCCCGGGCGGTGGGGTCTACTCGCTGGGCTGGAAAGGTGAGTCGAATATCCAACTTAAGGCATACGAGAAGTTCGATTTGGCGGAGATGAGGGCCAAGATCTGGGAGCATACGATGAGGGCTTTCGAGACGATTGAGAGAGGAGATGTTTTCAGGGATTGAGACGGGGGGTCTTCTTGATGGCTATACAGTCGCCTCAGTGTAATGAAGGTAGTAGGTCCGGGCAAATGACTGATCAACTGGTCTTATGGTAGCAAGCATTTCTTTATCAAATTGTGGGGGCATTCATTGCGCGAACACAGATCTAGAAATAGACATGATATAACTTCTAGAAGCCCCTGCACGGCCAGCATGTTCACATCCGAAACGGAAGTAATACGGCAACAACGGCTGCGAAGCGCGAACCCGTGTCAACCCTGGAGAGTTCCGAAGCGGTATCGCAAGTTCCACCATCTCTGTATATCTTTCTCCTTTGACAACTGTCGAATCTGGTAAAACTCCTTCGCTTGCTCCATTCCGCAGCGGCAGATCGAACGTCTTCTGCCACAGTCGTTACAGAATCTGGTTCTAGAGCACCTGTATTGTGTCAGTTCTCGGAGATCAGATACCATCAGCAGGAAAACCCAAACGTACATTGTCGAGCTACAGCCACTTGTTCTCTCCACTAGAGCCTTGCAGTCAGAGCACTGCTGCCAGCCTAGGTTGATTTCCGAACATGGAAGTTTGCTTAGAGCAGGCTTCTTATCATATTCATTCCGGAGGGGGGAGGCCGCTTTACACCAAACACAGGTGAAGGTGCCGCAACAGAGGCATCTCGCATGATATGCTGTGACCCTGTTCGGCGGAATCGGTACGCGACACGTCATCTTGCTGCAGCGAGTCCAGCTGGTTGTCAAAAATTCAAGCTTGGCTTTGCCGTATTCGTAGAGTTCTTTTTCGGCCATATGCTCTTTAGCAAGACGCAGGGGAATCACGGTCTTGCAGCACGTGGGCGGGAAAAGGGATGGGTCCTGGGTAACCCTGATGAGGGAGCTCTTGAGGCATTTGACGCAATATAGATAATCGCATTCGAGCTTTATGGGCTTCGTTGAATGGAAAGGCCTTAAACAAACACAGCATCGAGGTGCGAGAAACCATTCTTGAGAATAGGTCCAAATCGTTCTCAAGGGAGCCATGCCTGTGTCGGATATCTCTGATGGGAGGGTTGGAAGGTAAATTTCAATTGTCAGATGCTCGGTCGTATACCGTTGTTTGTGGGTGGGGTTTGAGTATCGATCTCTTCTATCAAGTGCAGTCACCGGAAGACTCTGCGTCGACTTAGATTTGGTCCACCGTAGGCGGAAGTGAAGAACGTATCTGACCCAAGCGCATGCAGGCTCTAGATACTGATGAAGTTGTGAAGGGGAAACTGCGAGGAAACCGACCTATGATGGACGACGAATGGGGCGGTCGCTTAGGTCATTAGGTGTCAACTCCCGGACAAGGACTTTGGGATGCGACTAGGAAGCGCTACTTCGCCACTCAAGATGTAAGTTTGACATATTGTTGTGTTTGACTGCGGTGAATGATGTTATAATGTCGAGCTATCCCTGATCCAACGGAATCATGTTCCGGTAGTGCATCCGCCAGTAGAGAGCCGCGTGATCCTGGACCAACTAAGCGAAGAAGACACATGGGATTATGTCGTCAGCAAAAATAAATGCGTTTGTCCACAGAACGAATGCATATATGAAATGGCTCTAGTTTCTGTGCTTTCATCTCGGGCATTAGTGGTCGTTGCATGTTAGGCGTGACACGCCCTTCTGGCCGGACTGCGCAGAGCTTTCATCCATACACGAACTGCAATAATCAAGTACGCTTGATTCTGCCTTTGGGTCTCGTCGTAAAAAACAATCATATCATGGGTCTGATCCTTGCCACGGGAAATCATGGCAACCACGATCATTTAGCCCAGTTCAGAGCCCTCAATCTCCACTTGAATAAAGCACTGCTGGTCAATACCGAGTCAAACGAGGCCCACATGAGTAATGATCAGTCGACACCAAAGTAAACTCGCTTCGATAAGCGCTTTGAGCTGCAATACTATCGCCGGAGGAACTTTGAAATGTTCGGCTTGTTTTCTGTGGAGGACTAAGCACGGGCACCGGAGCTGAAGTTCGGGAACAAAAAGTGGTAGGACGAAGGTTAATCGAGTCAATAGTGACACGAGAAGTATGAGATGCGGACAAGCCAATGTATGATGCATCGAAGTACTTTATCTGAGAATTGATTCAAGAATACAGCATGTAACACAGGATTGGTTCCGAATGTAACCGGTTCAATTGCATAGAATAAGGGTATCATATCAATCATGACTCATGAGCATAAATGAAAGATCGTGAATTCAGCGAGGATGCACTGTGCGACATCATGTGACGCAAACCGTTCATCATGAGGAGAATAGGAAGAAGGTATAGCACCTCCGCGACGAGGGTAGGCCGGTGGCAGAAGAGCAGGATACATCGTTCGACGGGCGCTTTCGAAAGTGTCGCTGCGAGCAGATGATGTAAAGTGGCGTTATGGCGTGAATGGTTGCGGAATCATACCATCCAGACGAAATCGTTGCTGGAATATGTCTCTTGCACGTAATAGGCCCGGAGGCAGAGTGGGCAGTTGAAATGGTCCTGCAGGTACCATTTCTCTAGGCATTCTCGATGGAAAACGTGTAGACACTTCAATTCTCGTATCTCTTGGGAGCGCTGGACAGACTCGAGGCAAACGGCACTGTAGATTGACCGAGTGAGTAACGGTGATGATGGTGGTTGCTGGGCTGACCATACCACATGAACTGCCCGTCGGCGCCCTCGGAGGGAAGCTTGGCTCGCGACCACCAATCCTCCAGGGTACGAGCTGGTGAGACAGCGTCCAGCTTGCGCAATTTGTCGTGCGAGTCGCCTTTCCTGCTTTTGGCCTTGGTGGCAGGACGACGCTCGCGGCGATTCACGAAAAGACTCAAGCTGAGCCTCATAGTCGCCTGTCAGTAATGGAGGGCAGAGTGATTTTGGAGAAGGGAGGGAGTGCGGGAGAGAGGAAGGGAGGGAGGGAAGGAGAGGGGCATGGGGGAGGAAGTAGAAAAAAAAGACGGGGAAACCAGCAACTTACAACAAACACATGATGACGAAGGTCACAAGTCCAAGACCGATGCCGAGAACAATGGCGAGATGGCTATACAGCTGGAGTTCTGATGAATTGTCCGACAACAACCCCATCGTCCTCACCGCAGGGACTATGTGGGCGGCCGCCGGGGTGGTGGAGGAGGAAGAGGAGGAGGAGGGGAAGAGTAAGTTAGAGTACTGTCTTTCTGTCTCCGCAGGAACGAGAGAAAAGGGAAATGACGAAGTCAAGAGGATTTCATCAAGTGAAGCTTGCTCTTTGGCATAATATATACTTTATTCTCTCTCGCTCCCTCGATCGCAATTGTGTTCACCTAGTTTGATCGTCGTCACTTGGCGGGGCTTGCGTGTGCCAACCAGGCTCTATCAGACCATCATTTAAAGTCTCAATCAGCAGATGCCGGTGGAACGGAGGACCCATTCATCACGGTCGGAAGTGAAAGAGAAGTGGCCAGTCCAGGTTGTGAAACACGAGAATGAGGGGAGAGAAAGGAAACAAAGGAGAGGATGGATCACTGAGAGCGCGAGACATTGCCACCACGGCCACAATCTCTCTCCAGCCGCAATCTCATCTTGAAGCTATCCCCAAATATTTCTCCTTTTCTTTTTCCCTTTTTTTCCCCCTCATACATTCAGACATGTCTGTCTTTCATCACTTCATCCAATTCCGCGGAATTTACCAGATGCGGACCTCTCTCGCCTCTGATTGCCTTGTATACATTCCCTAAGAATTCTTCCTCATGCAGGTCAACACAAGTAGAAGCCGGGGCAGCCACCAAGGCAGTCTAAAGCATGCTGATGACCTTACTTTACTTAAACCAGGTACATACATACCTACATAAATCCAACACCGGGCACAGCAAGCATGATCATGATCGGAGCCGATCACTGCAGCCTTTGACTGGAGAGTGAAACCCCGTGACTGGGAGCCAGCCACGGCCCAAGGGTTCCCACTGGTCATGCCATGGAGCCATGGATGTCGTGTCAGGTCATGCCACGACGATCCGGTCCAGTCAGATAAGGTAGTCTCGCACAACTCCCCTTCAAGCGATCATGACGCAATCTACCACAATTATTTCTTCTTTCTCATCCAAGTCTGGAGGATGGTGAAAGATAGTAACACGACAGTACAAACAATCACCCCCCCCGCATATCGACGACAGTAAGCGGTAAGCGGTGAACGACTACTGAACTGACATACTGCGCAATCAAGAGGAAGGTCGACTTGGCAAACTGCCAGCCACAATTAAGGACGGTAGTCCTGGTCATCGATTGCTACGAGGATTGGTAACTTATTGGTTCAAGGTTACTGGCCTCGGGTCCGAGCAGCGCCAATCCTGCCCCCCATGCATGCCTCCCTTGTCGCTGTGTCGGTCGGTCAGTGATCACCCTTTTGCGGGGAAATAAACATCGCCTCCACCCATGGCTGGGGAGCCTGCGTTGTGACCACTTACAAGTGATCTGTTTCCCCACTCCAAGGATAACTGATTTCCGCGGCATCAAAAGCTTTGTTTGACAGATCAAAAGTGCTAAATTCCCCAACCCCCCTCTTTGTGTTCTTTCACAGCTTTCAACTGGCTCACTGGGCTGCTAAATACACTCACAGGTACAGTACCGGTGTTGTTTGCTTCAGCCGCGAATCAAACAGCTCTCATCGAGCGGGCTGTGTGATGCATGCACAGTGCAACATACAGTACTGTAACGCCTTGTCATAATCCTCCTCAGTAAGACCGTTCTCCGTACAATGCACAACAACCTTTCAAAACAACAAATTCATTTCTACTTTACAATATCGCTGCGTTGCCTGATAACAATTATCGGAATGATCAGATTAGTCGCCCATATGAATATCAATCAGAAACAAACCTCAATACATGCTATAGAATGGCGGCGACAATACCACAGTTCCAAACACTGGACCATCTAGTATGATATAGCAAAAGTCGAGATATCCCAAAAGTATCTAGAAGGAAGCTTTGAGGCTATTACGTATCTAAACTTATGGCAAAGAACCAATGTCCGTCAATTCTTTATGTATGAGAGTAGCCGATCAGAGCTATGCCCCAGAAGATACACCCCTCCCACCTGCATTCAAACCTCCATGATTAGACCACACATGCCTCAGTCCTTGTGCTCCACGTTTGTAACAGTGATACCGGTCTCCTCGGCCTTGTCGGCTTCTGCGACCATCTTCGATTCCACATCCGCAGGCAGGTGGCCGAGAGCACGGCCACCGAACAGAAGATCGATCTCCTCAAGAGACTTCTGTTTGGTCTCCTTGAAGACGAAGAACACGGTGGGGAACGTGATGCAAATGTCTGTTGTACAAATTGATCAGTCAAAGTAATCTAAGAAGAAGGATCAAGTGTACAGCAGCGGGAGAACGGGTTTCATGGCAGGGAAGACTTACTGAAGGCCACAAAGATGAAGTAGAACTTCCAACCGATACTTGCCAAAGCGATGGGGGAGACCTGCGCCCACAACGTACTGACGGTCCAGTTCCCCACAGCTGTCGCAAACGCCGTTCCTCGGCCACGGATCTGCATCGGCATGACTTCCGCCATGTATGTCCTATCAAGGCAATTGAGTCAGTGTGCTGAAGCAAGTCGCGAGTGACAGAAGTGCTGGAAACATGAGCGGACTTACCAGCTGGTGGGGCCGAATGATAGAGAGAAGAGCACCGTGACACAGAAGATGAAGAAGACACCGCCAATGCTATATCCTCGGTTGACTTCGCCAGTTTTGATCTGTGAGTTGAGGGCTGCTTCGCAGATCAGGGCAATGGTGATAGTGACCGTGCCAAAAAGCATAGGCTTCCGTCTTCCAACTCGATCAAGAAGGAAGACAATAAAGATCAAGTTGGTAAGTGGGCCAACGCAGTTATAAATACCTGCCACCAGCGTATTACGATTACCTGTAATACCCAGTGTATTGTACATTATTGTTTGATAATATCCGATCACGTTGACCCCCGTCATCTGGGTAAAGACTTGGACAAGAGTACCGTGCCTAAATAAAGCTTGTTAGTATCACAGTCAAGGGGAAGGGAAAAGATTTGAATCGACGCACATCAGTCGATTTCGCCACTGGGGAACCTTGAACATGATCAACCATCCTGGAGCAGTGACGGCCTTCTCCGCCTCAATCGTGGCTCTAATCTCAGTGTGTTCCCTCTGAATCCAGTCGTCGTTTGTGCCATCATAGTGAAGCTTTTTCAGGATTCTCAATGCCTCGTCATACTTCTCCTTCTCAATCAGGTATCGAGGAGACTCGGGCATGAAGAACATTCCTATTGCCAACAAGAGGGCCGGAACCGCTTGAAAGGCCAAGGGGAAACGCCATTGGAACTCGCTCGTGTCAGGCGCATGGAGAGATCCGTAGCCGACCCATCTAAGAGCTAGGTCAGTTATGCCTTCTAATGAGCAACCGAGCACAAGGGAGTACTTACGTGCTGACGATGAAACCGACTCCAATCATTTGTTGTGCCAGACCGACAATCAAACCACGAGAGCGTGGATGGGCGACCTCGGCTTGGTAGACTGGAACGGACATGGACATCAGGCCTACCGCCCATCCAGCAAAGATACGGCCGACCAAGATCATAGACAGGTTCTGAGCCGCGGACTGTAGAATGGCGCCGACAAGACAGATAAATGCACCCATCTGGATAGTGAATTTACGTCCAAAACGGTCCATTGTAAGACCACCTTGAAGGGCGCCGACAGCGGCTATATTGCCTCATGTTAGCCAAGCGCAGAATGAGAGAGCCAGGCGACAACCTATGGCCTCAAACTGAGTAGTGGTAGAAAGATGCCAAAGAACATACCTCCTCCCGAGAATGTACTATTGATCGCTCCGATGATAGCTGATGTCTGAGTAGTATTGAAGAAATTCAAAAAATTCTTCGATTCAATCACATCAGTCATGACACCACTGTCATAACCGAACAAGAAAGAGCCTGTTGCCGCAAAGGCAGCCAGGGAAATGGTGAAAGTTCGTCCCATTTCGGCGAAAGTGAAGGGGAGGAAACGGTGGGGGGAGGGGACTTATTCCATGCGACGGGATGCAGAGCGAAAAAAAGCAACCGGAGGGGAAGGGGTCGGCAACATTGTCTATATAGAGCCCATATGCGCCCAACCCCGTCTGGAATGGATATTATCCTTGACTAGCTCCATAGCCATGGGCTGACAGACTGGACAGAACCGCACAGTGGCGCGGGACAAAAGCTTGCAGTTGACCTTGAAAATCCGGGGACGGTTGACCAGACTGCCAATAGACCTCACGCCGTCTTCCCAATCTTGAGTTAGTGGCTGATTCAATTGGTGGGAGCTGCACTGGGCGAGTATAGCGCTTGCAAGCAAGAGAAGAGTCAGTCTGTGTGCATTGACAATTTGTTGGCTGACATGTGGGGGGCTCAGCCAGAATAGGGACAAATGTTGCCTCAGTGACAGGTTGGGAAGAGATTCACTATTAATTAAACCCCGCAGAAGCCAATAGGGTAATTGAAGTTCACTTCCCTCTGGCTAAATGCCTCCTCACACGCCACTGTTGGCCTTGTCCGCTCCGGGGTAGCGGCCCAGTCCACCGAGGCACGGTGGCACACAGATGTGCACCTGCCCACCCGACAGGTCAATTGTGTTCTAGGCCTGTTTGCCTGTCGGAGCTCAGACTAGATCTGCGATCTCGCTCACTGCCCAGACCGTTGAGAGGCAAAATCCACAGGCAGCGTGGTGAGGGGAAGAGACGCGCCGCAGGTTCGAATAGTAAATCCTGAACCCGGCTGATTTTCCACGTGCTAACCACTCAGGTGACTCCTCACTCCTGATCTAGCGTCTTCCCACAAGTATAATAAGTTGTCTTTTGCCTTGGATGAGGTTGTCCATCGACCACGTGGTGTTTGCACAACAGCGCCGCAAACGCATGAATTGAGCCAAGATGAGCCTAAATGCATGAGAAATAGACCTCAGACCCAACCATCTGAGCATTAGCCGAGACTGACTGTCCTACACGATGTCTAAATGAATTTGAAATCTGCTGATCAAATCTGGTTAATCCTTGCCCGGGGAGAGACGACGACTGCGCACCTCGATTGATGGAAATCTCCCCAGCCGAGCCTGCAGCCATGCAGCTTACACTACTGTGGCTATTCGCACCAATCCCCGCCGGAGAAGTCTTGACGGGCTTTCCCATATTAGGCAAAGTACCTTATTGTCGCGGACCAGGGTCTGGTAAACGACAGTCTAACCAGTTTAGGACACTGTTATTTCCCTCGTCCTGTTAACAGATTCCCGGCTATTAACAGTCTCGTATTCTGGGCCACTGGCAATAATAGCCCTCGGAAGCGAACCTAATTGCGTCAAGCTAGGTGCATGGAGAAAGTGTCACGGTTCGATCATGATGGCGTGAGTCAAATGTCAACGCGTTGAGGGTCAGGACTCAACTACAACTTCCAATCTTGCAACCAGCTTGACACGACACAAATAATGACTTCACCTGGTATTAGATGAGCTGCTTTGGCAGAGACAGTGTGTTTTTTACTCATATATGACGGCCTGCGTAGCTTCCTTACATCGTAGATGCGCGAGCAGGTATGAACCCAGTTGCTCGGTAACCTTTCCATTAGCCGATCTTCGAAGCACAGGGGATCACTTGCACCCTGTGGCCGTGAGCCCGTGATACTGTCAAGACCCAATGACATACAGACTGACCCTAGCCAGAGCAGTGGCAGACCTCTAATCCATGAGAATCGATCTCAGTCAGATCGTCTAGACGCATATTATCCGTTCAACCGAACGGTATCTGGCATACTTGGTCCGATCTAATCAGATAAGCGACTAAGATTTTTCCGGAGGGACCCTAGGGATTGACGTCATTGAGGGAGTCATCCTTGCCTGCTCAGTCATATTGTACTCAGTATCAACAGATACTGGCAATAGGGTCACTATCATCACTGAGAGAATGCTTCGAGCAAAATCATGACAGCGAGTGAGTACCTGCCGGATGAACAGGAGGGGGCGTGGCGTGCCAATTGACTCTGTTCCTGGCTTCCTAGATTGCCAACCCCGATGCGGACCAGTCTGGTTCCACCAAGGTCTCTTCCCCGCCAAAGGCCAGCCACGACCATTACAACAACCTTACCTAGCTTCTAACAACTCTCACCTAATGCAAAAACAATCCTGCATACCCAACGGAAGCTGTGCTTGTCTCAGTCAAAAAAGAAACAAAGATGGCGTCTACAGGTCGATCAAGTACCGTTCCTCCGCCTTCAACGTCATCTCCCGCTCATTCAGACTCTTTCATACGACCTAGGCAGCCGAGCCTTGACCTGGAACGCGACATTCTATCCACGCGTGGCCAGCGTCTAGCGGGCTTGATACGGCGGCGCTCATTATCACTTTATGACTCCGATGGCTTTGACGAGAGCGACCGGTGGGACGAGTCAATTGCTCCCCGGGAGCGTATGGACCGGCCTGCCTTTGAACGCGCGCAGCGATTGATCGGTGACAGAAGCCCCTTTTATCGATGGTGCGTTTTAGCTTCCAAGTACACAATTCAGGCGCTGACAGTTATCCCTAAGGCAATCTTTCTACCGCCATCCAGCCACTTTACAAGGCTTGCCGAAGCCGCTGTACGTAGCCCCTAACGTCTATAGTTGCAGGTTGCTGAGCATTCTCCAAGACGACAATACTACGAACGCAACAACGACCTCATCTCCCAATACGTTTACATCGACCGATTGTTGGACTCGTCCCTGCCCCACCGCCTGATTGTCGACTACCATAAACCTCGTGGTTTGTTGGGACCAACTTCTGCATATACCAACAATGGCAGCAGCACACGAGAGTCCGAGCCGAACACCGTTCCTGACAATGGTCTGGACCCTAGTAGTGACACCGCTACAATTAAACGCACCCCACGCAATCTCTATCGCATCCCCAATGAAGGCACCCCTCTTCTGTCACCACCGTTGGAGGAGAATGTGTCAGCAGGGCATGATATCATGCACAAGCACGAAGACTATGTGGAGAGTGGGGATAGAATAGTCACCATCGCCATCTATGTCAACTTCATCGCTAACATAGTACTGCTGGCTGCCAAAATCGTCGTCATGTCAATGACAAGCTCTCTCTCAGTGCTTGCCAGCTTGGTTGACGCAGCATTGGACTTCCTCAGCACTGCCATTGTTTGGGTGACGACCAATCTAATCAACCGACAGGACCGCTACCGGTATCCTATCAGTCGACGCCGGTTGGAGCCATTGAGTGTTCTCGTTTTTGCAGTCGTTATGATGACATCTTTCGTTCAAGTGGCACTGACATCATTTAGTCGATTGCTATCGTCAGACCACTCCGTGGTCGAGCTCACGATACCGTCTATCGCAGTCATGGCCAGTACTGTGGTTATCAAGCTGATTTGCTGGTTTTGGTGCCGATTGATCAAGAACTCCAGTGTCCAGGCTCTGGCGCAAGACGCCATGACAGATGTAGTTTTCAACCTAGCGAGTATTCTATTTCCTCTGAGTAAGTATGACCGATCTATGATCCATGTTGAATCGACCTTATTGACCACTCTTCAAGTTGGCTCATTCACCAATACTTGGTTCATCGATCCTCTCGGCGGTTTGCTCCTCTCCTTATATGTTATCTGGAATTGGAGTGGCACGGCCAGCGAGCACATCGGCCACCTTACCGGCGCCGCTGCATCCCCGAAAGATCACAGCATTTTTCTTTATATGACCATGCGCTTCTCCAAGGCCATCCTGAAGATCCAGGATCTGAAAGCATATTACGCCGGTGACAAGCTTAATGTTGAGATTGATATCGTGCTCGAGCCCAAAACGAGATTGCAGGATAGCCACGACGTGGGGGAGAGCCTGCAGTACATGATTGAGAGCGTTCCGACCGTGGATCGCGCTTTCGTTCATCTGGATTATGACCCTTGGAACATCCCCAGTCATATGAACCAGCAAGAGGCATAGATACCTGTTTGGGATCAGTTGTAAACAACCCGACCGACGTGTTCTATTGTATAGACAGATATGACTGTATCAAGTATTTATCTATTGGAGTTGTCGAAAAGTGGAATCGAGTAGGAGTATACTGTTAATTCGCGCTGCAGATGACCTGTCAGATTCCGCCCATCAGATAAGGATGGATGATAATCAAGGGGGCGGATGGATGCCCTTGGACAATCGCAGCGAGTCGCACAAGAGACAAAAGTCAAGGGATGAGGGGCTGACATGCCGATGATCAGCGCCATCTGAATGCTGTCAATTTGTTCAATAGCGCGCAACAGACGCAGGGTCCCGTGATGTTCCAACCATGCCTATTGTAGAATGTTGATTGTTATCCACGATCGCGTGGTGATTTCCTCCGCTCCGTCGTTACACCCCAAGCTTACGGGGCGGCGACTGCATCACGCGCCGTGATTGTGCACGAAGGCGAGGGAAGAATGGTCACGTCAACATTTTCATATATTTGTCAGATGTTGTGTACGCGTATGATACCGATCAGACTCAAAGTAGACTCAATATAACCTCCATGCAACGCAGAGATCATAATCAACTGAAAAAGAACAAAGGGACCAAACGCCTCGTGGTGAGCGGAAGTGGGTCGGCCGCGGGCGGCGCGAGGGCGAGAAAAGAAAGAAAGAAAGAAAGAAAGAAAGAGAGTGCCAGTGCCAGTGAGTGGAGAGAAAAGCGGAAAACGGGGCGGCCTGGCCATACCGTGGACAGTAAAGTAACAGAAAACCAACTTTACTTACCAACGCCCTCCGCCCGCGTCACACATCGCGACGACGCGATTAGATCAAGCAAAGCGTAACTTACCTACTAGTCTTTTCCGTCGTGCTTCTCGATTTGAGGCACGTTTTCCCTCCACCACCTCATTCTCAATTCCTCTCTTTCCCTTCTATTTCTTCTTCGTCTGGGTCCAATCATTCCAGTTGTACCTTTCGTTTTTCTTTTCTTTTCTTTCCTTTCCTTATTTATCTCTTTCCCTCAAACACCACCGCCTATGCCGTCATCTTAAACCTCCGCTGCTGCTGCCCAACATGTCTGATCTGGAACACATTGCTGAGCCCGCGTGTTCGTCTTCGCCGCCGGCTACTCAAACGTGGGATGCTACGCCCATTAACTATGCCTTTCTGGTACACTCTCAGAAAACATTGACCCAGAATCTCCCGCCGCGGGTGGACAACAAATTGCTGGCACGGCAAAAGCGGCGTCGCACAAGGTATGCCTGGGAACCACAGCTACACCTCAACCCCGAAGCACTTTTCAACACGCTGGTACAACTGCTAATTGTTGCGAATGTATAGTCCAGAAGATCACGCAATCCTCGAGGCAGAATATCAACGAAACCCCAAGCCAGACAAGACGGCCCGAGCTAGTATAGTCAGTCGCGTCTCATTGGGCGAAAAGGAAGTGCAGGTATGATGCGGAAGAGCAGTTCTCATACTTGGGCCACTCAGTTTTCTAATCATCCTCTCGACGTGCTTTCCAGATCTGGTTTCAAAATCGCCGTCAAAATGACCGTCGCAAGTCCAAGCCTCTTCAGCCCCACGAGCTCCTCGCACCTCGATCAAGCGCGTCCGACGCGTCGAAACATGTCCCCAGTGACGACAGCCTCTCTTCGGAAATCGTCCCTTTTAGTAGCCCCGAACAGCCCGAGGAGATTCGACAGGAGACGGTCCCGTCAACACAATCATCGGACAACTCCTGCGAGTCTGATGAAGCACTTGAGGATAAGGGTGGCCTAGAACAACCGGCTTTCAGCTCTCAAACAAGCTTGGCTACGTCTGTAGCGCTGGAAAGTTCGCAACCAGTATCGAAAGAGGCGATTGTGGAGCCAGAGTCAGCTCAGACACAAGAGGTACCAACATACGATGAGTCGCAACAGAACATCGTGAAAAGGAAACGATCAGTCACGGAGGTTCAGTGTGACCAGCCATATGTGCAGGGTGCGTCGACACCGAGCCAATTCCACGATATTAAGTCACCGCCTTCGCTGCGGCTATCGCTTTCGTTCGATGGGGAAGCCATGGTTCGGAAAGAAGGCGAATTCACACCCTCGCCTCCGAAAGGACGGAATGCTCTTCGCATCGCAATGTCGTCCGACGGGAAAGCTGTTATCAGAGCTGACGGCGAGCCCTCTCCGTCGAGGAATCGTATCTCCATGTTCTCGGCTCGGAAGCCTCCTTTCACAGGGCTTCGCAGGAGCAGTAGTGCGGTGGCTTTCAGCACCCCGCGAGCTGGCAGCACGGATGCAGAGAGGATGTTTGGAAGATCCAGAGATCCCAGAAACTGGGAGGCTTTTTTCGATACCGATGCGCGAAGTGCCCTCTCCACCCCAACGAGCTCACAAAGTGCGCCAGGGGCTGGATCTCCTGGGCTCTTCCGATCCCGGAGTCAGCGCTCCTTGACCAGAAGTTTATCAGCAAAGCACAACATGTCTCTGCTGATGAACTCAGCAGACTACCTTAATACCCCGGTTCCGAAACCGAACAGCGAGAAGAGACGGAAGATCTCTCGTACTGTCTCGTCACTGGGCCGATTAGAGTCTGATCACAAGTTGTCTTACGCGGGATCCAACCCGAAGGCCTATATGGAAGCGGCGAAAGACGGGGATGTCGACTTGCAGTGCGGTGATTCAGATAAAGAGAACTGGATCCCCGGGACGAGAGTTTCCCACAATCGCCGTCGGGTTGCATCTCATAACAATCGACGTTCGGTGCTCAAAGACACGAGTGGAAGGGACGGAAAAACCCATAAGAACGTCAATCCAGCTGGCAGGTATGCTCGAGGTTCTCAACAATCACAGCACCGAGCGAACATGTCCATTGGCAAGGACATACCGGAATTGGATCCAGAGGTGTCCGCTTTCATGAGTGGGGGCGGCGGCGCCAGTCAGGAGGAGGATCTCGACTGCATCCAGGGACTATTATCCCTGAGCCAAGGCGCTTGGAGATGAGCACTATTGTCTTCTCATTTCTATAATGACCCCATCTTTCTTATGTCTTTTCTATTTCTTTTGTCTCATATTCCCTCTTCCTTAGAGTGATTCTGTTGGAGATTACAAGCCAGCAAGCAAGCGTGTTTGCCTGTATGAATCGGAGTGATGGTCAACGTGTGGTGATTGGATTGTGATTGCTGTTTGCACTGCTTTTGTTATTCCTTCCAGGCAAATGCAATCAAGGGCTCTCTTTGTTGGGTGATGACAACCTTGTCTTGAGTGACAATGATATCCGGTGCTGTTATCAGCCTAATACCTCCAAAAATAACAATGTCATATGATTAGAGTGTTTGAGCTTGGGTGATAGGTTGTAGACTCTGCCGTAGCGTGCGGGGAATGATAAGCCCAGCAGCGATAGCCACCTCGATAGCTTAGACTAGGTAGCTGTCTGCAGGAGTGGGGATGAAGGGAGAAAGAGGAAGGGCGGGTCCGAGAGCGGGAGCGGGGAGGGCAAATTGAACAGACAGATAGGGCTCATTGCACGTGGCCGCCGCCTGCTGACATATAACCGCTCTGTCTCGCCAGACCCAGAGGTACAACTTAAATACGAGTTGGTGTACAGTATTGTTACGCCTCTTCTTTGCCACGAGTTGACGGATGTCTATCAGTTTACCCTGGGTGCTGCGTAATTGGAAGAGCGAAGTCATTCACAAGTCGGTAGGTCTAGCCAGTTTTCCTTTTGCATTCTCATGTTCTTTCTTCCTTATTATTGGTTGTTCGGGTTGTCTATGCAGCTGCGCTGCATTATACAAGTATGTATAATTTTCGCATGCTTGTGGGCTTATACATAGACCTCGAAAGGGGTCTGTCGCCGGTCGTGACTGACGACTACATTTGGAGACATGGACGTGCTAGATGCGTCATCGAACGATCATTTCATCATTCCTTTGAGTCATTCCTTGAGTCATTGTGGGTGCGCCGCGAAGAATGTTGAATGACAGCTATCTTATACATGCCACACAACACGTCAATTTCCGAATCCAGCTAACGGAACACAGTCCAGTTTACGACTCCAACATACAATCAATACGAGAGACGTCCAATCGTTGCTACAGTCGGTTCGAGGCATGCCCTATCTGACAAGAACCGTGGCCGAGGGCCATAAGCCCAGAGTGGCTGTTATCGGAGCGGGCTTCGCAGGCTTGCGATGCGCGGATATCCTCATCCAGAACGGCGCCCAAGTCGTTCTCTTCGAAGCAAGAGATAGACTCGGTGGGAGGGTGCGTAGACGCCAGATAAAACCACTACCACTTGCTGAGAGTCATTTGCTAACCCAGATGTCAATACAGGTGCATCAGAGCAAGATCCATGATCATCTGGTTGACATGTAAGCTTCCGTCGCTCTCTGATGTTGCTTTTGTATTTCATGTTGTGCTCATTTCAAGCAGGGGCCCGAATTGGATTCATGGCACTGGAAAGAACCCCATAGTCAGCATTGCTGAAGCCACAAGCACCGCCGTGGAGGGCTTCGAAGGGCACCAGGCTCTTATAGCTCCCGATGGGACCCCGATCAGTGATGATGTCGCCCAGAGGGTCTCGAACGTCCTGTGGACAATCATCGCCAAGGCATTCCAGTACAGCAACACCTACAAAGAGACGATACCTGTCGATCGGAGCTTACTTGACTATATAAAGGAACAAGTGGCACTGACCGATCTCAACGAGGAAGAACAGGAGCTGTGCGTTGAGTCTAGCAGGATGTGGGGTGCCTATGTCGGTGACCCCATCGAGAGGCAGAGTCTGAAGTTTTTCTGCCTCGAAGAATGTATAGATGGAAGTGAGCGTCCTCCTCAGAAGGTTCCTATATCAATTGTCTAGCGTTACTGATCTCTTCGTTCGCAGACAACTACTTTGTGGCATCTACATATACACGGATCTTAGAACATGTCTCCAAGACCGCACGCCAACACGCGGATATCCGGCTCAACCAACCGATCATCAAGATCGAGTCCTCAATTCGCGATGACAGCAGCAGCACCACCACTACCACCACTACCCCATCATCCAGCACACAAGTGACCATCACAACAGCTTCAGGGGAAACCTCCACCTACGACGAAGTAGTCGTCACCTGCCCCCTAGGCTGGCTCAAGCGCAACAAAGACGCATTTGCCCCATCCATCCCTCCGCGCCTCAGCCAAGCCATCGACAGCATTTCCTACGGCCGCCTCGAGAAAGTATACATCACCTTCCCGCGCGCCTTCTGGCACACCTCCCCTGCATCATCATCACCTTCACCCAGCACCAGCACCAGCACCACCGCCCCCAATCCCACCGTCAACCCATCAACCTACAAATCCTACCAAACCCCGACGTTCGCCCAATTCCTCAACCCAAGCTACTCAACCAGCCACCCGGCCGAAATCCACTGGAACCAAGAATGCATCTCGCTCGCCGCCCTCTCCTCCGGGGAAACCGCCCACCCGACCCTCCTCTTCTACACCTTCGGCCCCAGCGCGACGCACATCGTCTCGCGGATCGCACACCTGGCCCCCACCTCCGCGGAGTACTTTGCGGAGCTCCACCAAATCTTCCACCCCTTCGTCGCCCGCCTGCACAACTACTCCCCAACCGCGGCGGAGTGCCAGCCGCTCGCCTACCTGGCGACGACGTGGCAGACGGACCCGTACGCGGGCCACGGCTCGTACTGCAACTTCCAGGTCGGGCTGCAGCGGGGGGACCGGGACATCGAGGTGCTGCGGGCGGGGATGGGCGCGGACCGCGGCGTGTGGTTCGCCGGCGAGCACACGGCGCCGTTCGTGGCGCTGGGGACGACCACGGGCGCGTATTGGAGTGGGGAGCGCGCGGCGGCGGGGATCTGCGATCTTTATGGTTTGGGGACGGTGGGGTTGGGGGTCGGCGGCATGAGGGATGATTCTTTGCCGTCGGCTGGTGCGTGATTGCGTGATACTGGGAAGCTGAAAAGAAGGGGGGTCCGGGGGTTCTCCCCCGGGAAATCGTCCATGTGTTGAGTCTTTGGGGTTGTCGGTGAGGGAGAGAGGGATGTTTGTTGTCTTGGTTCTATTTGGGGTTATTGCTTGGCTTTTGTATTGTCATGTTTCTTGTAGTCAAAGTATACAGATATAGCTTAGCTGAGATACAATGCACACGAGAGCAAATTGCACTCTTTGAGGTATGTATGATTGGCAGTATAGCAGAGCCACAGTTATTTACACCTTCACCGGCCACTCCTTGGCAACCATGGTACAGCAAAAGTAATAAAGACAAGAGCCGAGCCCACAAGACTGATAGAACATGAACAAGAACGAGTGAGAAACAGGAGGGGAATCACAGGTTGGTTGGTCAATCTCGCTCGAAAAAATGAAGGAGAGAACAAAAAACGACAGCTAACGGGGTCAGGAGTAAAAGAACAGGAACACATAAACCCCAGAGACTAATTCCGCCCAGGGCATCATTTGAAGTGACCATGCGCCAATATGCTCCCACCCACAACTAGAGTATCAACGAGCCTGCGTGATCCTCAACTCTCCGCTATCCTCCTGAGCAAAAATCGAAGCACAAAAACACCGCGCGTACTAGGAAGAGGACAGAAGAGATGGGGGTATCCCTTGATTGAGCGCCAAATTGAATGAAAGGACGAGAAATGTGTGTTCGATAAGGTTCAATAGGGTCGGCTCTGGTGATTTGTTGTTCTTGAAGCCGGCCAGAGCCGTTGTCCATTGTGAGAAGGATCGTGGTTCCTGGTAGTGGCCGTGTCGGATTCGGCTGACTCCTCAATCTTCCCAAATGGTCTCCAGGTCCAGATCTTGACGACGTTCCGCCCCACAGACACTCCAGCGCTTCCGCTTATCGGCCCGCACCCCGTATCCACCAGAAGAAACGCGCGTGTTCATGAAAGGGCTCGAGGGACCCGAAGCATCGGAAGTCCCACGCCGTCGATTCGTATTGGTGGCCTCCTCGGCTTCATCAGCTTTATCGGCAGCAGCTTTCAATGCTGCGATTCTGTCCGCCTCTATGGCTTCTGCTTCCGCATCGGGAATATCCGGAATGGTTTCCAGCGAGGAGATGCTCGGGCTGCGAGATCGGAGACTGGTCGGGGTCGAGGGAATAGATGAAGTGGAAGAGGCAGAGTAGCCTGGAAAGGTCTCATTGAATCGCGAATTGAGTACGCCAGGGGAGGAGTGCGAGGGGGACGGGCTGCCCATGACCGAACCAGGCGACGATGGCGGATGGAAACTCAAGGGAGACGAGGGACGTCGACGATTGACGCGAGGAAGTGTGTGCGGGAGTACCGGCAATGTAGGGTGCCAGTCGGCCTTGGAGGGCGACGTAACCATCCTGGTGTCCAACTCCGCGTTCTCGGAAATGGTCTGGGAGACATTCAGGGGCACCATTCTCGAGTCGGATGATTCCCCCGTGTTCACCTGCAGCGGCAGATAACGCCTAGCTGAATTGTCGCCGACGTTGGCAAGCCCCCCGCGACCATTGACGAAGATATATCTGCCCCGCGAGTCCAGCCCGGGGGAAGAGTGGGCGCGCGTCATTGGAGGGACGCCTGGAACTTCGATCATCGATCGTGAACGGACGTGGGAGCGGTTGAAAGAAGCACGACTCGGAGTTTGGGCAGGCGAATCAGGCGTGAGAGATAAGGTGATCGTGACGTGATCACTGCGTTCTGGCTCCCTGGTATGTTCGACGGTAGAGCCGGACGAGGTCGAATCAACCGAGCCTGCCGAGTCCACAGGGCTTGGGGGTAGCATAATACCCTCTGGGTCTGGGTGAGACGCTTCCATATCCGTCTGCGAACCAAGAGTTGGGCTAACTGGACCTCATGCTGGTGTGCGAGAGAAAAAAATCGAAAGGGTGGTTTGCCGGGCGCAGAACCAGGAATTTGAAGGGTGAGGCGTATTGTGGAGCGGAGTAGTGGTGAAATAGTAGTAGTAGATATACGGGCCTAGGGGGGGGGGGGGGGGGGGGGGGTTGAATTTTTGCCCGAGCAAAAGCGGAGAGGAGTTATTTACTAGGGAAAGTTCCCCCCCCTTTTTTTCGCCTTTTCCTTTCTTTTAAGGCTGGACTTTTTTTGCGCACAAGCAATAAAATCCCCCTTCTTTATTGTGTTGTGCGTATGGTTTTGTTCTTTTTGTTTCGTCCCCTCTTAGTCCATGCACTTTTTGGCCCTTGTCAAGAACAGAAGTGAGGAACAGGATCGGAGTGGTGACGAAGGACGAGTAAGTGAGGAAGTTAGGGGAGGTAACATTAGTAGTAGATAGTGGTGAGGTCAGCTCAACCACCAAAAAACCAAAGAATGAATCAACGCGCGGTCGGGGAAACCACGAGTCCAGCTTGAGGCCCCACCAGCACACCGCCTTCTGCTTTGGATTTATGTCAACTACTCAGTAACTTACTTCCTACACTTCACTCTATCCTCAATTACTTAGTACGTCTGTCTCTTCTTGTTTGGTTTGAACTACGACTCAACTAATGAGATTCGACTACAACGTTATCATTCTTCACATTCATTGACGGCCCTCATCTGCTGCACTTATCTCATCGGCTCATCATATCAACTAAATACGATGACCGAGGTATCTACCTTAGCTGTTATCCGGACCCTGACGGGTTCTCGTTTCCCCTCTCCCGCCACAGTTTCCCTGTCTATGTCCTATAAGCGTGGCTTGAAATTCGATTCAGCTTGGCGAACGCAACGTCTTCCTTCCGCCTGTACCACTCTTCCTAGTTGTTGCGATCTCATTCCCTTGGTTGAAAGAACAGGAATCCGGACCAATCGGCGCAACTATTTTCACACTCCTCTGTCCTACCTTCGATGTTTACTTAAGAACGGATAATGCGCACCCCGCGCCTTATCGCAGTGGATCCTACTCACACATTCCACGTCAAAAGAGGGGAAGCCCCAGCAACCAGGAGCATCATGTCTGCTCTAGATGGAGCCGAGTCTAGGCCAGCCCAGACATTTGTCGATGTTTCCAGAGCCGAGCACACTAACGTAATGCACTCTGCAACCCTGTCAACATGTGTCAAATTGTGCCTATTGGACCTCTCCAGCAATTCCGGCCGTGCCGGAAATCTGGCCTGAGCTGTGCTGCACGGACTGTACCGCATGCTGACGGGGCCAGCCTTGCATAATAGCTTGCAACGAGAAGAGAGTACGCTTGCTGCCACGACCTCACATCTAGGGTCAAGATACGTCTGTTCAACGAGCCCCCAGGCGGTTCAGATTATCCCTGTCTTTCTCAGTCGGTGAAATTCGGCGGCCACACTGGCATATGATATCTCAAGCCATCCGATTGCAAAATCCTTAACCAAGGAAGGGTTAAGTACCTTGATCTTACACATGGTCTACCCTTCGAACTTAAGCCTCAAAGAATGTAGTCAATAGAATGATTATATATTATGGTAGAAAGGCTTTATGAGTGAGCTCGAATGAGCTAGCTAATCGGTCAGAAGTCAGGAGCTGGGAAGGGGTATGAATGCTCCGAACGAAAACCACGTTACGGTTTCTCAAGATGAATAGTTTTTTGCTGGACTGATTTCAGTGATGATCCTCTTTGCACATCTTCGAGGGCTCCTTGCGCACATATACCTCACGCACTGGATCACCCGCGTTAGCCTTGAGCTCCCACTCGCCGATCCCGTACTCGGCGGGTGCTCTTTTCACGCCACGGCCGCCACCTCCAATGATCAAGTTGCCCGGTCGATAGTTAGGGTCGCTATTCATCCGGTGGATTGCAGAGACATGGATTTGAGCTTCATTTGGAATATCACGAACCTCCCCACAAGGAAGTGGCCAGCGGATCGGCTTCCACGAGCCATCCTTCTGAAGATCCATCCGGCGGAAGGGCAGGTACTCCATCAGTTTCCAAGTAAGGACTGACATAGCCGGTAGACCCATCTTGTACTCCAAACAGTCGTGTAGCAAGCCTTCGGTGCTTGAGCAAAGGAGGGCCTCGCGGAAGTTGCGACTCGATTCTGAGGTATCTCCATTTGCATATGGCCGAAATCTGGATGGCTGGCCGTCGTCTGCGTTATTATGCACTGGGTCCCGGCAGAAGTCACTGTCGCGATTCCAGTCGATTGTTTTCTCATGGATTGGAGTGTAGTCTCCGTCGAATTCCTCACAGCATTCGAATTGCTTCAGCTTCCGGGGGTCGAACTGCAGTCCGGCACGCTGTGCTTCTTGGACCATCCACACCAAAGGAGCATGGCTCAATGGCCAAACCTCATCCTCACCAAGCTTCCAGCCTCCGCCAATATCCGCATGGCCGCCTGGAAACCAAACCTCTTGGATGTCTTGCCCACCATCCTCCTCGTCACTCATAACCGCCTGCGCAATGACCTCAGGTACTTGCAGTGATAATCCGGAATTGCCGCTGCGGATGGAATGAAGGTCCTCTGCGGATCCTGCCATGTCAGGCACCGCCAGGCTGAGTTTTCGATTGGGGCTGGATGAGGCGTGAGCACGGTATCGATGTGATTCATGATGCAGGTCTTCACGAGAGCAGTTAGTGCTCCGGTATACAGACTCTGTTTCCTCGTGGCTTCGTCTTGGGTGCCGTTGCACTCCATCGTCTATTTTCTTGTCGCCATTGTCATCATTGACGGTAATAGCGGGAACATCATTGTGATCATGTCGTTCAGCAGGATGACGAAGGTGATGGAGTTTCTGGCGTCCCCACAGGTGGGCCTCCTTTTTCTTCTTCTCAGCCCAGGGCCTCACTTCCGATATCAGGTCCTGGCGAAATTTGGCCCGACGTTCGTCGATACCGACCGCATGTCGAATCACCTTGGCGGAACTACGAGCGGTGTAAGGAAATTTGCTCCTCTGCATCCATGCTGACTCGAAGCGCGGGACGCTGTTGACGGTGTCGAACAGACCCATGAACCTGATCCTACTGATTGGTCGGCTGAAGGTTTCGCGGAATGCCTTCATGTACCGAAAGAGCTTCTTCTTCTCTTCGCGCTCTTCATCTGTGTCATCTCGTCGCTGCTGCCACTTGGCAAAAGTCTTCCATGCGAAGCGGATTAGCTCTTCGTTACCGGCCTCGAGCAATCCTATATAGTCAAGCATCTCGGCCAAGAAACGTGCAATATATGCCCCCCTACTGAAGCCGATGAAGTAGATATCATCGCCGGGAGAATAGTACCGCATCAGGAACTTATATCCGCCCATCACATGCTGGTCGAAAGAGGAGCCGATGGCAGAATCCTTGGCCTTCAGATACGCTGATCGGATCCGCTGGTAGCGGCTGTGGCTTGTCAGAGAGTGGGTGGTAACGTAGGTTCCAATCCCAGGCTGGTAGTAATGGAATTGATGACTCTTGCTGCGGTCAAGCATCTAAGCTCCCGGAAGAAGACGAACGTCAGCCAATTGATCGCTTGTGACGAGTAGTCTCATTCAAAGAGTGCCTACCGACCGGACTTACCCGAAAGATTTTGAGTACATTGCTGTCCGACTCATCCCCACAGAATTTGTTGCCGGTTCCATCAAAGCACAGGACGAAATGTTTCCGCACAGGGGCCGGGCCCATCCCCATCGATACTCCATCCATGGTCCCAAGGTTAGAGGAAGAATTGCATGCAAATGACTAGTCGCGATTGAACCGATAATTAGAAGAAAGGGGTAAAAGTGGTGGTGATTGATCGATCGGAATCACAACTAGCGAGGGGAATGCCACTGCTGTATATACACATGCGTGGGTAACGTTACAGGCAGTCAAGGCACGCATATGCCGGGATCCTGCGGCCCTACGGTGTGTGGGATCTTCAGAGTCACAGACTGAGAAAGAGAGTGCGTGTGACGCTGCTGTGAGACCGTCCTGAACTTGGATTTATGGGGGTTCCTGCAGCCCCAGGCCGGCCTCTAGCAAGAGATACGTCGAATCCAATCCAGTTTTCCCTGGGTGGATCCCAGAATGATGGTTGGCCGAGACAGAGCTGAGACGCATTCCTCCCATTTCTGCCTCTGCATTAGGTCGACCCCTTTTGTGATCATATGCAGCGGGCTGATTTGCCCCCCCGATCGCCTTACGGGCTCTCAATTTGTTCATGGTCCGGGCATGGCAGTATACTAGTTTCTTTACGGAATACAGGCCGACTCGCTGATTAGCCCAGGCAAATGTCAGCTGCGGTTGCAGCGGCCAGTGCTGACATGACACCCCTAGGCTAATCAAGAGCCCGGGACAGCCACGAACATCTAAAGTCAGGTTTGCTTACCAAGACCCTCTCAGGGCATTCAGCTCAACTCATCCTGCACGGACGCTTATCTAGCACGATGCGGATGGGGTTCTGGCGCGGTCCGGTGTCAAGTTTCCAAGGCCCCGTGCTTCTAGGAGGAACGGATCGATGACGGCGATCATCATCGGAAAAAAATACAGTACGCCACATGTCAGCCTTTCTTAGCGGCTTCCGTGTAGCCATGTGTACCTCTACGAAGTAATCCGTGGAGTGTATCTCAGAGGCGGGGCTCTCATCCGTCTCTGGCGCCCCCGCGTGAGAGACAATTGTCCATCAATCCATGACTCGTCCTGTCGACATCATGGCGAGACGAAAATCACAGTGCGTAGCGCGCACAAGACTGCGAGACTGAAGAGACCCAAGAATGTCCAAATGTGCAAAGGGAGGACGATCGTTCCCATGTTTGCCCTTGGGTGGACCGCACACTCCACCAATGGCATTACCACGGGAGAAAACCCAACAGTACGGAGTACCACAAGATCTTTCAAGGTCATGAATTCCAGTGGTGCAATCGTGGGAGGCCCGAGAAAGTTTCTTTGAACCCCACGAACCTGCTCCTCGGCTGAACCTACATGATATGGTTTCCAAAACATGGAGATGAACAGTGTTGGAAAGGAGATGCAATGACTCGCAAGAGTTGGTTCTGCTGGAGAGCTGGGCTTGTCTGACGTGCAGACGCACTTGGGCTATTCAATTTTGTTTGTTCAGACCCACAGAATCCCGATGAGTCTTGCTGATAAGAACCATAAAAGATTGGCAAATGGGCCCCAAGCGAAGGACAAAGAGTAGTGGCTATGGTCCCCACAAGTCATGAAAAGGACGATCCCTTCCGCTGTGTACATACAGTACCTGCTGGACGGACGCTAGCATGCTTGAGTGCAACACAAGGTAAGCCTTTGCTGCCAGGGACAAGAAGAAAATTGTTCAGAACTTCGAACTTCGAACTTCGAACTTCTGACAGTCCTCATTTCGCGTTTGAGCCTAAAGCACCCACCACCATGTTGACGTTCCTCGAAACGAGTAGCTGGTGCGGGCGGGAATTAACCACTGCTAGGCGATGAACCACATCTCCAACTGCGGGGCCTGACGGCCTGGGGCCGCGGCCGCCCATGAACCACTCGGCAACACCCGATCGTAACACTGGCTGGCCCAAACTCTGAACTCTGACCTTTCGTCTCTCTTTAGTCTTGCTCCACAACAACCCAACCACCTCCTCTCTCATCTCTGCAGAACATCCACTGAAGATCGCACTGGCAAACTCCTTTCCCGCGTCGCTCTGGTCGCTCTGGTCGATCTTTTCCCAATATCCTACATAACTCTGTCCCAAAAAAGGATGGCCGGCTTTTGTTTCCAGCTAGCCATGAGGCCGAGCGTGCGGCTGGGCTGACGGCCAGCCAGTCTTACCCCTTCACGGCTTATGTTGAACTCTCTTTCATTGCAATCTGTACGGCTGGCTTAGTCCTGTGCTCGGCACACAGATCTCAATTACTTGATTGGGGTTCCCCGTCACGAACTAATGATCGACCGAGGATTAGCGATTCGCATCTTCAAAAAACTCTGAGAAGGGCCTTTCGTTACTCACGACACAATTTGGGAACACAATGGCCGCTGACTTGTTTTTTGATGCACGAGCCATCCATAGCGTCCAAGCAAGAAAAAAAACCCCCTCTTGGGGCAATATTTCCCGATTGTGTAATTCGGGGCCCAGCACACGAATGCAGGGATGATGCTGAAGGCATTGTACTGTAGGATGTGAATCCCTCCCGCCCGCTCCTTCAGGACTGGTAGCGACCGCTTGAATGCTTTTCACACCAAGCTCTCTTGCATAGCTCTCATTTGCACAGTCGAGATGAACCCGATGGTGTGAACGCGTGGGTACCCTATGATCCGTCCTCCGTATGTATCTCCACCCACGACCTTGGCTCCCCACTAAAAGAGATTAATTCCCGAGTCTTGCGACCTTCAACAAGAGATCATGGGGTGATCCTAGGCAACTTCGCTGGCCTGGGAAAAGAAGACCTTCAATGCCTACGCAATTACAGCTACCACATCCCTTCGTCTGAATAGGCTTTGGCTTTCCTTACATCGTAGGGGAGATTGATGCAGCTGGGATGGGTCAAAATGCATAAATCGGTGAGGGATCGTCAGCGCCAGCAGGTCTCAAGGGGTGGGCCTCCCAGCTAAGACGTCAGATTGTCAGTCAGCTCTCGAGCCCGCACAGCTGATGTTCCTCGTTTGTCCATCAAGGTGAGACAGCACCAAACTCTTTTCTTGTGTTTGTGGTGTGCGATCGACCTCCACAGCGCCTGTCCGATCGTCGATGGGTCGCCAATACGGAGAGAGATTTATGTTATAGCGCAGAGCTTGGACCAAGAGTCCAGTACAAAGCCATCCTGCGATTGGCATTCCTAAATCATAGTGGAGACGTGAACCCCTTCCAAGTTCCAGCTTCATGGTTGTGTCGCAAGGATCTTGGCATGGACAATCCATCCTGCAGATTCTTTTTGGAGCTTGCTCGAGGATGGGCGATCTTGGATTGAGATCAACCACAAATCTCCAATCAATTGGTGCACCCACTTCCCCCGTCGATGCCGACTTGCCCGATCTAAAATTCACTTTTTCAGTTTTCCGACTCCCTTGTCCGTCACACTTCGGTCGTTCCTTCAGCAATTCTAATTGTACGGTACGGTGCTACCGGTATGCACAGTACGTATGTATGGGTACTCGAGGACTTGCAAGGTCAAGCCAAGCTCGGGCCTTGTCTAGCACCAAATACCTTGACAAAGTGCATCGTTTATTGCCACTTCCAATTGGACCGCATTGGGACACCATCTACTCGTACGATACCAGAGGTATCTATGAGTAGGTAGTGTAGGACAGCTGAACCACGTTCGAATCCACATCATGCCCCCTTTTGCATGGTTAACCTGAGGTTCCCCACTCTGCTGTGCTTCTAAACTTCAGCCAAAGCCATCCGACTATGAGTAATTTGTGCTACGCGCGGGGCCCGGGACATAGATCGAATCATCAATGACATTTAGGGAAATACGGCACATATGCAAGTGGCGAGCCAGCGACGCCTTCCGTAAATGTGTCATTAGTATTGTTGCGCTGGGATTCGATGCACTGGATCCACACATTGGCTGGCACGGTTGATCGCGGACGGACTCCCATGCAGTGTCTCGTTTAAAGTCCTTTGTTATTTCGGACAGATCAAAAGCCTGGGCACTTGCTGGCAGTTGCTTTTCTCTCTTTCTTGCACCCCTTCGCCGGCTATTGCCATTTGTCTCCAGCTGTTATCTCTCTGTTTCCACGCTTTGTTGTATTCTACCCTTATATCCTTATATCATATAATCATAATGTTGCGCCGCTTCTCCAGCACGTTCAAGAAGGGAAAGGGAGAGCGCGAATCGAAGCCAAATGGTACTCAGACCAACGGGACGAAACGCCAGTCCAAGGCATCGCCGGCGCCCAATTCATCATCGGATGAGAGCCACAGTGAGCCGCGGTACGAGAAGCAAGACAAGCACGACGACGGCCTGTCTGCTTTCGAGCGATATGCCCAGGTCCTGCATGCTTCGCAGCGTCCTCTGCCGAGTCAGAACGGCGATGGAACCTACATTGAACATGAACAATCAAGCAGCATGTTCTCGGATTTGAGAAGTCTGGGCATCAAGGATGTTGGTACATTGAAGGACCTGATCAAGAACAAAGCCAAGGGCGAGTATATCGACGATAAGACCATGCTTATGGAACGCATTATTCAGGTAAGCGGGCGTCAAATCCTCGAGCATCTGCTGAATTGGCTTGGAGAATTGCTGACCCTCCTTGCGCTTCTCCTCTTCAGCTCGTCAGCGCTCTGCCCGGAAACTCCAAGAATCGTGCCGATCTCACCAATGCCTTTTTGGACGAGCTCTGGGGCTCATTGCCTCACCCTCCGCTCTCGTAAGTCGATCGCCGACAATGGAAATTGCTCAAGAGCAGCTTGTGTCTGATGAATAATATGTTGTGTTGTGAAGGTACATGGGGAATGAGTATGCGTACCGCTCGGCCGACGGCTCGAACAACAATCCCACCCTTCCGTGGTTGGGCGCTGCAAACACGCCGTATGCCCGTTCGATCGCTCCTCTGACAATCCAACCCGGTGGTCTTCCTGACTCAGGTCTCGTCTTTGACTGCCTCTTTGCGCGCGAAAAGTTCACCCCCCACCCGAACAAGGTTTCCAGTCTTTTCTTCGATTGGGCCTCTTTGATTATCCACGGTTTGTAATTCGGCGCGCACGCTCACACGACATCGCTAAGATCCTGTTTAGATATCTTCCAGACAGACTACAGACAGCCCCACATCAACAAGACCTCCGCATACCTTGATCTCTCCATTCTCTACGGTGACACCAAGGACGATCAGGACCTTGTGCGTACCTTCAAAGATGGGAAGTTAAAGCCGGATACGTTCTCGGAGCAGCGTCTGCAAGCGTTCCCGGCTGCCTGCAGTGTTCTCATGGTTATGCTGAGCAGGTGAGTGGATAAGTTTCCAGCTCTACGGTGCCAGCACTAACCGATGCATTATTTTGTAACAGATTCCACAACTACGTTGTTGAAGAGCTGGCGGCCATCAATGAAAATGGTCGCTTCACTAAGCCTCGTCCCGGGCTTCCGGAAAAGCAGGCCCAAGAGGCGTGGACTAAGTACGATGAGGATCTATTCCAGACTGGTCGACTGTAAGTGAACCTGTGAGGAGCTCCAACTACGTTTAGCTGACTACTTCTAGCGTCACATGTGGTCTGTTCATTAACATCACCCTGTACGATTACCTCCGTACTATCGTCAACTTGAACCGGAGTAACAGTACCTGGTGTCTGGTAAGTCGCAAGCGTTTAACCCATTGATATCCTTGGTTCGACTTCTAACGGGTAACAGGATCCCAGAGCCCAGATGGAGGGTAGCAAGACTACCCCTTCCGGCCTTGGAAACCAGTGCTCCATCGAGTTCAACCTGGCCTACCGCTGGCACTCTGCTATTAGTGCTGGTGACGAAAAGTGGACTGAACAGGTCTACGAAGAGCTCATGGGCAAGCCTGCCGAGGAGGTTACCCTTCATGAGCTTCTCATGGGACTCAAGAAGTACGAAGATACCATTCCGAAGGACCCCAGCCAGCGTACCTTCGCTGGCTTGAAGCGCCAGGAGGATGGGACATTCAAAGATGAAGAGCTCGTTCACATCCTCAAGACTGCTATCGAGGACGTTGCAAGTAAGTGTATCTTCCTTGTCTAAATCTCAAAGAAGACACAGGACTAATGAATCTAGGCTCTTTCGGTGCCCGTAATGTTCCCAAGGTTCTCAAGTCCGTCGAAATCCTGGGTATCGAGCAGGGCCGTAAGTGGAACGTCGGATCGCTCAATGAGTTCCGCAAATTCTTCAACTTGAAGCCTTATGAGAGGTTCGAGGACATCAACTCCGACCCTGAAGTCGCCGATGCTCTGCGGCATTTGTACGAGCACCCTGACTACGTCGAGCTGTACCCCGGTATCGTCGCAGAGGAAGCCAAGGAGCCAATGATTCCGGGAGTCGGCATTGCTCCTACTTACACAATCTCGCGTGCGGTGTTGTCCGACGCCGTGGCTTTGGTCCGTGGAGATCGATACTACACTGTAAGTTATCTGATCATATGCTGATATCTGGTTCGCGCGAGCTAATTGCTTGTGCAGATTGACTACAACCCTCGAAACCTCACCAACTGGGGCTACAACGAGGTACGCTACGACCTCAACATCAACCAGGGATGCGTGTTCTACAAGCTGGCGACGCGTGTCTTCCCCAATTGGTTCAAGGGAGACTCCATCTATGCCCATTATCCCATGACGATTCCGAGTGAGAACCGGAACATCATGAAGAACCTGGGTCGTGAGGCCGATTACTCTTATGACGCACCCCGGTACACTGAACCGACTCCCTCTCTACTTTCTTATGACAACGTCAAGTTGGCCTTGGATTACGGGAAGGACTTTCGCGTCATTTGGGGTGGTTTGACTTCCGTTCACGCGGGCAAGGGAGGCACCGACTTCTGGAGCAAGTCTCTCGACAACGATCAGTGGCGTACCAACATTAAAGATTTCTACGAAGACGCCACTCTGAAGTTGCTTGGAGAGAAATCATGCAATCTCGCTGGCAGGAGACAGGTGGACATTGCTAGAGAGTAAGTTTCATGTGTCCGTGGAGCTGCAATTCCTGACAGTTTTACAGTGTTGGAAATCTCGTTCCTGTGCACTTTGTGTCGAAGATCTTCTCTCTGCCTTTGAAGACGAATAGCCACCCACGTGGTGTCTACTCCGAACATGAGATGTTCATGATCATGGCAACCCTGTATAGCTCCATCTTCTTCGACGTGGACCTCATGAAGTCCTTTTCTCTTCACCGCGCTGCTCAGGCTGTCTCCCAGGAACTGGGTCGACTCGTTGAGGGACATGTCAAATCCATCAACTCCCCCAGCTTCCTTTCGGGTATCATTGACAGCTTCCGTGAAGATCATAATGTTCTCAAGGATTATGGTGACCAGCTCATCAAGCGACTTCTCGAGAGTGGCCACGGGGTTTCCGAGGTTACATGGGGACAGATCTTGCCGGCAGCTGTGGAGATTGTGCACAACCAAGCCCAAATGGTGAGTCGGCCCCGGAACGTCTCTATGGTCGGCATACTGACTTTCGTAGTTCACTCAAATCATCCACTTCTACCTGACTGAGGGCAAGCATCATCTGGCTGCAATCAACCAGCTGGCCAAGCAGGACACCCTGGATGCTAATGACAAGTTGACGCGTTACTGCTTGGAGGCGATCCGATTGAACGGTAACCTGGGCACCTACCGCGAGGCTCAAACCAACATCACCCTGTCCGACGAGAATGGCCCTGTCTACCTCGAGGAGGGCGACAAGGTCTTTGTTGGTTCTGTAAGTCACTCACTTTCATCGCAATGCAGCCTATGGCCAGCAACTAACAGCCTACAGCGCGGAGCCAACCGTGACCCGATCGCCTTCCCGTCTCCCGACGAGGTCCGCCTCGACCGCCCTATTGACTCTTACATCGACTTCGGCACAGGTCCTCAGAGCGGTCTAGGCAAGGACGCCACCCTGATTGCGGTGACGGCCATGGTGCGCGTTGTCGCGCGGTTGGACAACCTCCGTCCTGCGCCTGGTGCTCAAGGAGTGCTGAAGAAGATCCCTCAGAAGGGCGGTTACTCCGTCTATCTTCGGGAGGATCACGGCGCTTACTCGCCTTTCCCCACTAGTAAGTGCATTGTTCCAAGCTGTGGTGCTGAAGGAGACTAACGTGTGTCAACTCTAGCCTACAAAGTCCACTTTGATGGTGAAGTTCCTGCTCCTCAGCGACAGGTCACTTCTGCCTGAATTGTTGACGGACTATATGACTATATTGATCCTCCTAATCTAGCCTTGCGATTTTGTTTGAGATATCCTTTTGGTTTGAAATGATATGTCTGATTAAGAATGAGGGTTTTGTTTCATAATGATCAATTTGTCAAGAGTTCTTGTTGATAGTTATTCCAAGTACTGTGCCTCTAATGAGAGGCGAGCTCTGTGTTGATAAGCTACGATAAGCATACTGTAGCTCTGCTGGGTCCGGGTCGGTTTTCCATAGTAGCGTAGCTTCCGTATTCCCAACAACAACCGACTCCCGATTGAAGTTATCATCCACGTTGATTGAGCGGAGTAGAGAAGCATCAAGTAGACCAGCACATTAGCTTCCGAAAGAGTTCCACTTTCGATCTAGCCAGATTCGCAACTGGACTGTACCAGGAGACAAGCTTCACCGCTTCTACGGCGCCTTTCCATTGCGGTCACCGCCCGCGCCCAACTGCCGCGGCGCATGCATCGCAGTCTTTCCTCCACACTTCTTGACCTTATACTGTACTTGATATACTGTACAGTCCACCACCGCACTCAATCCCAACAGCGATTGCATCTCCCTCTCCATAACAAAGACAATCTTCCGAAAGAACCAAAACAAAATGCCTCCCAAAGCGCCGAAGGGCGAATACATCGAAACCGTACCGTAACCCCGGATTCCGATTCCCCTCCCCTCCGCTCCATTCTGTTCCAAAAAAACCAGCACAGCTCCCACTAACTTTTCGAATGCAAACAGGACACCGGCAACAAAATCTCCCGCCGCAGCCTCATCCACGGCACGCAGCACATCATCCTCGGCGGGAAGACGGTCATCCAATCCGACGCCGTCATCCGCGGCGACCTGTACCGCTCTTCCTCCTCCTCCTCCTCTGCCTCCTCCGCCTCCCACAAGCCCACGCCCTCGACCTCCTCAACCTCCGGCGCAGCTTCCGCTTCCGCCTCGCAAACGCAGACCCCATCGGTGGCCATCACCATCGGCCGCTACAGCTACATCGCGCGGCAGGCGATCCTGCGGCCGCCGTCGCGGCTGCACCGCGGCGTGTACGCGTTCTACCCGCTCAAGATCGGCGACCACGTGTTCGTGGGCGAGCGCGCGGTCGTCGAGGCCGCCAGCGTCGGCAACCACGTGCACATCGGCCGGGATGCGGTGGTGGGCAGCATGGCCATCCTCAAGGATTTCGCGTACGTGCTGGACGGCGCGGTCGTGGCGCCGGGGATGGTCGTGCCCAGTTGGTGTGTGGTGGGCGGGGCGCCGGCCCGGATTGTCGGGGAGGTTGGGGAGGGCTATGGGGTGGAGGGGGCCGAGGGGGGCATGGCCAGGGAGAGGTATCGGGTTGTTGGGCGGTGAGGATTTGATATGGGTTGAAGATGGGAGAGAGGGATGCAGGGATATAGGATGGTGGCTCTGGATTCTACTTTTATGAAAACGCGCGTTGGACTAGCGATCGGGCTGTTGGCTGTGATGATCATATACCCCTCATGTATGTATGTATGTATGTATGTTTATTTGTATTTGATTTTTTTTTGTCACAATTCTTTCGCATTGGTTTAAGCCGCAACAAAAAGTAGGGTGTAATTGGTTTAAGAGGAGTGGTCTGGAAAAGCAATGAAGCAAGGGCAAGGGCTGTCGTCATGCGTAACAATAATCAGAAACGGATCTACAAATCAAACCGGTTCAGGCGGTCCTCTTTGCCCGTGTATTCCTGTCCCGCCTCGGTGCGAGCCATGTCGTTGATCCACCGCTTGTTGGGCTTGACTTCCTCCGACTTGGACAGCTTCGAGGCGAGGTAGAGCCAGTTCAGCGCGTTGCCGACCGTGCTCACTTCGTCGCAGACGTGCTCCAGCGCGTAGCTGTGCATCCGCTCGTACAGCTCGTCATCCGTGCAGAGTTGGAATAGATGCTCCGCGACCGCGTCGGTGTCGCCGACCTCCACCAGGAACCCGTTCTTCTTGTCGGCCACCTGCAGCGGGATGCCTCCGGCCTTGGTGGCGATCACCGGTTTACCCTTATGGATGGCCTCCGACACCTTGACCTCGAATCCCTCCCGCGTCGATAGCTGCAAGGCAACCTTGGCTTTCGAGAGGAGCGCGTTCAGCACCTGGTCCGAAGGTCCGAGTCGCACGACGCAGATTTCACCCGAGATGTCGGCGCAGTTGGTCTCAATGTGCGACAAGGTTGAGTCATAGATCAGCGAGCCGTCCGGGTCATCGACGGAGCCGTGGCCGCAGATGAGCAGCTTGGGCGGCTTCCTGTCGGGCAGGGAGGCCGTGAACCGTTGGTGGAACTTCTTGTATGACTCCACGACGTCGATGATACCCTTGGAAGGATCGAATCTGGCGATCTGGACAATGTATTCATCTGCAGGCAGTTGTTAAGTAGCGTTCAGGTGTAATGCAAGGTGTGCTGGCTCACCCTCGGGGAAGTTGATTGTGAGCATGCCCGAGTTTCTGCACATCGAATTGAAGATCCGGCCATAGAAGGCAACATCCCAGTCTTGCATGTTCTTGTTCAGTCCATCCAACCTGCATTGCTGATTAGATACGCGTCGATGGCATGTAGACAGTCAACCTACCAGTCGGTCGAAGCAGGCATGTATCCCACTTTCTCGGACGGAACATCTTCCGGAACGAAGATGCTCACGGGATGGCTGATGTAGAGGTCTGCCTGCTGGATCTGTTTCCACATCCAGCTCCAGGTTTCCTGCTGCGGCGATCCCTTTTGAGCAATGAGGTCGCTCCGGATCTGAATATGGCTTCGGAAGATAATTGGCCTGTCGGGGGCCATCTTCTTGGCGATAGGAATCAAAGCAGGCATTTGTGGATCATCGATGATGATGACATCCGCCCCTCCCTCAGAGGGATGGCGCAGAGGGCCACCCGGGCTAAGCCAGTAGCGCTTCGCATTTTCATCGATCCAGTCGATAACCTTGTCCCAGTCCTCTTCGCTCAAGCGCTCATCTGGAGCTGCGACTCCTTGCAGGATGTTGTGATTGGTCTTCGTGATGCGGAAAACCCCTGGTCTAGGCTTGGGCACATACCTGGTTGGTTTCACAATCAGTCATCGTTTCACACGCCCGGAGTGTTGTCGGAAGTCTTACCATCTAATATCCGTTCCCAGAGAATAGGAGAACCTTGCAAGGGCGTGTCTCATCAGTGCAACACCACCTCCCTGAGGAGTGGCACTGAAGAACGCCACCTTGGTCTTTCTCTTCTTGAGATCGGAAGCATAATACTGAACCGCATCCCAGGTCTTCTGTGTAACTGTCTTGCGGAAATCCTCTAGGTTCGTCAAACGCACGTGGAAGGCAGTGTCCACCTCCACCAAGCCCAAGAATCCGACTTGCAGCAAAGGAATATTCTCGGGTCCGAATAGCCTTGACTTTCTGTTAGCAACTTCCAAGCACGGTGGAACTGGTCGTTTAGCGCACCTGACACATTTCCGTCCCATGGACTCCGATTGTTCGTCGACACTCTTGATCTCCCAGCCAGTAGACTTACGAATGGGATGATTGGAGACATTATCGGTACCGATGCTGCTTTCTTCAGGCAAGACCAATGGGATGATATCGAGCTCCGCCCAGAGTTTGGAACAAAGAGTCGGGCACTTCTTAGCCACTGTTGTCGGCATGGCTAAACCAATGAACTTCTCAAGGCGCTCTTCGCTGTATTTGCGCAAGTTATGCAGGACATAGTCCACGATCTGTGTAGAAAGTGACTCGTCGCCTTCGGCGGTGAGATCATCCTGAACAAAGTCGAGAAGATAGGTCGCATCACGAATCGCAATGGCTACTGTGGCTCCATCATCATCGAACAAGATCGAAAGACCTGCGTAGATGGTCTAGGAAGGACCGTCAGTAAGTTGAGCGACATTGACGACCTTGGACACGATGCGCTTGTACCTTCGATGGAGGTGCCTCCCAAGAGAATTTCTTGAAATGATGCGACACTTGTTGTTCATGGATTGACGAGCGACGGCGGAAGGGTCGGGTTGCCATGTTGGTGGTGATGTTCGGGGGGAAAGAATAGTAAGAGAAACAGGAGAAATATCACTGGCGAGCACAAGGGTATCTGCGCGGTCTTATAGAGAAAAAGTCGTCCGGAAAAAGCCAACAGCTTTGTGCTACGACTGAAAGATCGTAAGACCGACCATGTGCGAAGGAGCTATGGTGGGATGACCTCACCAGTGTGGCCATGACGTATTGTATACACAAAGGTACCGCCGCCCACCGACCGTCGCCGTGCCTGGCGTTTGTTATACGGGTGATGGCAGCTCGGATGTTAAATAATCCTGGTTGATGTGGCTTGTGTCCGTTGTGAATGTGTATATCACTGCCGAATGGTGAATAGTGAATACTGTATCAATGCGGAGAGATCCGATAGGTTTCTTGTCCAACACTCCACCCGACG
This sequence comes from Aspergillus japonicus CBS 114.51, assembly GCF_003184785.1. Taxonomy (NCBI): domain Eukaryota; kingdom Fungi; phylum Ascomycota; class Eurotiomycetes; order Eurotiales; family Aspergillaceae; genus Aspergillus; species Aspergillus japonicus. Next base: position 233,759 of record NW_020291643.1, on the reverse strand, counting down.
AGAAGCTGGGGTGGATCGGATCCATGATGGTCAGAATGTGTTTGAATCATGGATCATCAGGTATTGAGTGCTTACCTACCTGTACCTTTCCTTCGACTTTGTTCCTCGGTTGAACAATTGTCTTTCATCTTCATCTTCCTTTCTTCTTTTCTTTTTTCCATCCTCCCCTTGGCAACTGGATCCGATCGACTGATAACACAAGCGGACCAGGATGATAATTGATTGTATGAGAGTCTGAAACAGCCGAAGTGCTTGGCGCGGAGGGTGTGTGCTTAGTCATCGGATAGCCCCTTTTACGGAGGCGCTCGAGCTTTGCTAAAGGGAAAATGAAAGCAAAGCAAGAAGGAGGAATCGTTTCTCGTGAGGTGGATCGTGAACCCTGAATTCTTATTGCTGCTGCTGTTCCTGCTGCTCCTCCTCCTCCTCCTCCTCCTCCTCCTCCTACCCTCTCTTTTCCTCTCCCTCTGATCAGTCACGGTCGAATTGACTTTTACCCCTGCTGGTCTTGTCAGTGTGCCGTTCATTCGGTTTTGTCCGTCCACTCATTCATTCATACCCTCTCTCCCTACAATCTTCTGTTGGCCTCGCTGCCTTCCCTTCCCCCTCCTCTCCTCCCCTCCAGGTAAGTTCTGTATGTCTTGTTTACCTTGCGTACTTCGGCGCATTGCCAATAATGGACCACCATTACCTTGTTCACGCGGACGGAAAAGAAATTGACCCTCCGGCCGTGCTTAGCTCGCTGTCCTTCTCCCTCGTCGTCCTTCCTCCTCCACAACCCCATCCCCTAATAACGCATTCTCTCCTTCCAGCGACTGCACCTCCGATAGCTATTCTGCCGGGAAACATCCATTGAACGATCTCGCAACATAATCTTCGATACACTCTTAATCTTTTCAGCAGTCTGCGACCTTCAGCGGTCGCTTCTCGTGTGTCACAATGGGCGGTTCCGTGTCTAAGATAATGGGGAAGATTTTCGGCACCAAGGAGATGCGAATCTTGATGCTGGGTTTGGATGCTGCTGGAAAAACCAGTGAGGCCCCCTGCTGATCGCTCCTTGTCAGCCAACCAATTGTGAACATCTCTACTAATCGAGGTTTCAACAGCAATTCTTTACAAATTGAAACTTACAAACCAGGATGTCACCACGATCCCCACCGTCGGCTTCAACGTCGAGAGCGTAACATATAAGAATGTCAAATTCAACGTCTGGGATGTCGGTGGTCAGGACAAGATCCGTCCTCTGTGGAGACATTATTACTCCGGTACGATTTTTTGCACGGAGCAGCTAGTTTCGAGGGTGTCTGATGCTAACGCTGTTTCTCCGACCAGGTACACAAGGTCTGATTTTCGTCGTCGACTCCAGCGACACTGCTCGAATGGAAGAGGCTCGCTCGGAGCTTCACAAGATCATCAATGATCGCGAAATGAAGGATGCGTTGCTCCTTGTCTTTGCTAACAAGCAGGATGTCCAGGGCCGTATGTATCTTCCATTCCTGACTTCGATGTCAATCGCTAATCAGCTGTCACTTGTAGATATGAGCCCTGAAGACGTCACCCAGGCACTGCAACTCAACAAGCTCAAGGACAAGCTGTGGTATGTTGCGCCCAGTGTCGCAACGGAGGGCACCGGTATCTTTGAGGGTCTTGTAAGTCAATAATCCCCAAACCTCGGCTTAACAGGGCTAACCTTTCATTCTTGCAGGCTTGGCTCTCCAACAACGTCAAGACCCAGCCTCAGAAATAGATCATTCTCACGCCGGCCGCCAAACCCCTGCAGTCGTGAATCGGAGGCTATTCCAATGCCCCCTCTCGTGTACAGCATGCTCCATTCCACCTACACCGAATCAGTTGGCACCTCGTTTCACGTCGGCTTTGATGACAGAAGACGCAGCATTTGAACCCTGTGTTTCTTTTTCTTTTCCTCCTGCGCATGCCTCTTCCGCCATTTCATTCTTCTCTTTTTCATGATATCCCTCACTGTTCCGATGCGGGCCATTTCAATACCCCTCCCCCTTAATAATACTCCTTACCATTTCTTCTTTTCGTCTTGGCTTTGATTTTTCTTCACATTATTATTTTTGTCACCACCCCCGTGTCTTCGGCGAAGTGTAGAAACATTTTCAAAATAGAAGGGAAAAAACTTGGGACCAGCACATACATGCATTCCACACATATATCGTGTTTTAATGATGTCTTTGTTCTTGAGCTGCTTTCTGTCTTTCATAGCTGCTAGATACTTAGGAAAAAGAGAGACCCGTGTCTGATTGGCGTGTCTGACGTACATTTGACGTGCTATCCTAGGGTGCTGTTGATGGTAAGTTATTGGAGATCAAGCCACTCACGAGCAAAGCATGTGACTTGCTTCGTATCAGACAGCGATCTAGACCCCTACCTCGCAGGGAATGGTTCTGGCCAGGATCAGCCCGTACTGCAAGGTTATGGGAAATTATGGCTGTAGGTTCTAGCGAAACAAGCGGACGGGAAAGCTTCCAGGTGAAATTGGCTTAGGTATGAATGATGTTGTAGGTTTGCGAAAGCGCGATCTACATCATGGATCGGGCTTGTCGGCGACTAGGTTAGCGAACCTTGCATGTTTCCACATTGGGGCACCTCCAAGGTACTCAACCACCCGCCCGCATAAGCAAAGACATTCTACTTTTAAGATTACGGCAGGGATGATTCTTCAAATCAATCGAAAGGCTCAATCATATTTCACTAACACTGTACATTTTAAAACCATATGTTAAATAAGTGGTATCCTAAACACACAAAAGTTGTCGTCACGTTCGTTCATCACTCCACGTTCGTTGTTGAAATCGACAGGAGTCGGAGTCTGGCCTTGGGAGGGGTCGAACTCCTTTGTGGTAATCGCCCTGGGTCTTGGCTTGTTGATTTACAGCTGACCGGGCCAGATATCGTCGGCGATTTCACGGACAAGCTTCAGCTTGGCGATCATGCCGTCACGGTCGATGGCGTTTCCCTCTCTGTGGCTGGCGAAGCCGCACTGAGGGCTGACGCCGACCTGGTTGAGCGCCTGCTCCAGGGAGATGTTGTTGCCCTCGGCGATGAACTTGGCGGCATCGTACACACGCTTCTTCATCTCCTCCTTGTCCTCGAGCTGGGCGAACTTGCTGGTCACCACACCGAGGATGACGTTCTTGTGGGTGGGGAGCTCCTTCAGGGGCTCGAAGCCACCGGCACGGGGGGTGTCGTACTCGAGGTAGTAGGTGTCGACGTTGAGCTCCTTGAAAAGCTTAGTGGCGATGCGGTCATAACCACCCTCGGAGAAGTGACGGCTGCCGACGAAGTTACCACGGCAAAGGTGAACACCAATGTGCATGTCGGCGGGACGCTTGGCGACGCAATCGTTGTACAGCTTGATGTACTGCTCGAAGGTCTCATCGGCAGAGCGCACGTTCAGAGGATCCTCCTTCCACCCGGCAAGCATCTTCTCGGAGCAGAAGTCTGATGGTCACAGTCAGCTATCTGTGCATTTCAGTTATTGTTTGTGGATTGGGTAGCCTTACAAGCAAGGTTGGGGTCATCGAACTGAACGTTCCTGCAGCCAGCGGCATAGAGGATCTGCAGCTCAGCCTGGACGGCCTTGGCGATGTCGCCGAAGTACTCCTCGTCGGAGCTGTAGACATCCTTGGGGTAGGCCTTGCCCTCCTTGTAACGCAAGTGATACCAGTTGGGAGCGGCAAGAGTGATCTTCAGGTTCTTGACTTCATCGGCGGGAACCACGCTGGCCAAGTACTTGAACTCTTCGACATACGTGCTGCCGACGTGCTTGATCTTGCCGGTGCACAGGACGGTCTCACCAGGCTTGTGGCCGGCCTCGAGAAAGGCAGCGACATCAGGCGCATACGGGCGGAAGATGTCGGCGTCAAAGTCGGTCACCTCGTCGAATCCGTCCAAGCCAGGGAAGAAGGTACCCCAGAACACTAATTTCAAGGTCTGGTTAGGCCTTATGGCTTTATGTGATAACGAAGGTTCCAACAGCACGGGGAAGTGACTTACTGTGTCTGCGATATTCTCCATCAGAGATGGCGGCATAGCCGAGCTTCTTCTGCGTTCCAACGACCTCCTTGATATCCTTGTTCTCAATGACATCCAGCTCAGCCTTAGAGACTTCACCCTTCTCGAAAGCAATCTTGGTCTTCAGAAGATCATCGGTCCGAAGCAGAGAGCCCAGGTGCTCAGCACGGAAAGGGGGGTTGCGGTGCAGTTGAGGGGCCATTGTGATGCACAGACAAGATGCAATGAGCTAAGAGGCGTTAGCTGGAATCTCTCGCCACTGCCTCCAACAAGACGGAACTCACTAAGGACAGGAAATTGGTGAAGCAGAAAGAGGGAAACAACAGTCAGAAAGGCAGGAAAGGGGATGAAAAGGAGGGGGAGGGGCACGCAGCGCTTTTCAAGGCAAGACTGCGAGATCCGAAGTCCGGAGCAGGAGGAACCATCTGTTCAGCTTGTGCCCCACAGGCCTGGTCCAAATCTACTCTTAGATCCGAGTTTCGAGTTTCCCGGTTCCTATCGGTCACTCTTTGTCGACTACCTTGTTTCGGCCTTCGGCATGGAATTATGACTTCGACGGCCGGTCATCATACTCCTAAATCCTGGGGATCCCAAAAGCTCTTCGATCCCATCGATACCCTTCCTGTATCTCCATGGAGAGCATAATAAACCTGACCGTAGCCAGGTAAAGACCTCGGGGAGGGGGATCCATGAATCATAATCGCAAAAAGGGTGGCGGAAGCTTTGATCGACCGGTGTGGGGCACAGCATGGATGTTGTAAGGCCTGACTCAGCGAGGCATGCATTTTTCAGACAATCGCATGGGTTATTGAATATGTCTTGAGCATTCCGACTACACCCAGTCTGTGAGCATGACGTAGACTCATATAATAGCGTTTTGACACTGCAGGAAGTGAATTGGTTGCATCGGTTGCATTGCAAATGAAAAGCAGTGGGATGCATGTCAGTGAGTGTCTAGCAGGATGCACTTTTGTTCTGCTGGTGCGGGGGGAGACGCTAGTGCCTCGACCTTCTCCACACTTGGTCTGTTTCAGGTAAGGCCGCCTTTGCCGAGCGTCCAGAATAATTTCGCCTGTCAGAGCTCAGACGTCAATCGACTTTATCTGCCAACTTCTTTCGCAGTTGAACAACTTACTTGAAGATCATAAGGGTGCTGAAGGACATCGTATATCCATCAAACCTCTACCTTCAAGAGCTGGTCAAGTTTGCACCATCAATACTGACCGGATGCAAGCATAATACCCTATCAAAACCCTCCTAATTGCATGGAATCATGTGCTTGGAAGCTGTGGAGAATCGCGGCACTTGACAACATCTCGAACTCCCGATCTGCTATTCCATCCTCACCGCCTGCTGTATATAGCTATTCCACATGGCACTTAACCAACGACATAACTATCTCTTGTGCTGTGGGCTCGTTATTGTCACGACCATCAGTGTCTCTTACCACAGAACTACTAACATCTAGCGCTCAAACCGGTCAAAGCCCGGTGCTCATAGTGTGCTCCTGAGATGTGAAACTTCATCAAGGATCGTCAAGTTCTTTAGGCAATCGAACGATGACTTCGCAGCTGTCATGTCTCGAAAACTTGCCGAATGAAATCCTGGATGAGATTGTGAGCTATCTTCCAGTGGATACTCCCTCCGAATCCAACTTTCATCATACACCCAGAACACACTTCACAGCTTCCAGTACGCAGAACCTGAAGAATGCCGCACAAGTATCCTCCCGGCTGCTCGAGCTCGTGCGATCCAGACTCTACGCGCATTCTCGATTCTACCTCGATGATTTGTATGACTTCCTCAATTTTGTCACATCGCATAGATTAGAGCGCTATATTACCTCGCTTGTCGTGCTACTCGGGAATGATCCGCCTCGTGACTTGGACATCAATCGGTTGCTTCGACATCTGTCCAACCTCAACCCATTGCAGATCACTGTTCTTGCACCACCTTCGCGGATTGGAACCATGTTGAACACGAAGGCTCCAGAGGAGCACAATTGGGCATTTCAGATTACTCATCAGTTGTGTCAGTGGGAGCGAAGTATACCGCCTGAGTCCCCGGTCTTCACGACTAACCCGTCATCCAACCCGTTGGATATCATGGCCTATTCATCTCTCAGATTCAATGAGGGCTCCTCGCTCAGAGCGTACGCACATTACGAGTACTTCTTGTTCGAGGTTCCGTCCGTGCTTGGTAAATGGGGCACCATAGCCTCCATGGGTACCGAAGAGGAGAAACTGTCCATATCGCGCGGGCTCCGACATCTGACTTCGTTCAGCTACACCGCTATATTCCCCTTCTATAATCATGTGAAATTGGTATTAGATGCCCTGGAGTTGATGATGAACTTGCAATCATTCACCGTACAACTGGCCCCATGCTCAGAAGACTCAGCCATTGACTTGGCAAACAGAGGCCCCATCGATCCTAACGATCCATGGATGGAGCTGGCTACGGGGTACGATATCATCGCTCATTCCATCATCGAGCTGGGACGTAGCGCTTCGCTTGTTCATTTCCGCACCCTTGACTACCAAAACGAGGCACTTCGTGTTGAACTCAGCCAATCGTTAGGCGCAAAGTTCAAAGATACTGAATGGGAGATGAATGGCCATGGGGAATGGACCAAAACAGCGTCGAATGGAGGAATCAAGAACCGGTCCTCGAACACTGGGCGCATGATAGCCTAATCATCGACTTCCCACAACCAAAAATGGCAATTAAGCCATTTGCGAAGTTCCATTTGCAAAGTAAAGTCTTTTGCCATTTCTAGCATCACAATAGATAATCATCCCGGCCTGACCCTATGCTATTTGATTTGCAATTCACAATTCATCACCTTTTCATACCATTGGTGTACTTTCTTGTCCGAGCCTGTCTGTGTATTCTGCGCTCCCAAATTTTTGCATCTATCTACCGTCATTTTTTTAGAGTAGACCCCTCTTGCCGATCTTACATTCCGCCATTGTCTTGTCTCTTACGCTGTTCAAGACTCTAACGTACTGGAGCATGCTTCTGACCAGGATTTGATGCCTTACATACCAGGCTTCAACACGTGCCGCAATCTAATCTGGACCCATCCTTCGATTCCACTGTCATACACACACTAATACCTACTCATTTTACATTGCATAAAATACCTCCAGCAATCTAGTTATTGAATCTATTGCTCGCTTATTGCATTCTCAATAAGTATGCTCTACAACAATATAACCTCCGCACCAGCTGACTCGCTACGTAGCACTGCCACTCTCGATCCCAAAAACTATACGGAGTAGAAGTATACGATCTAGGACCGCCCGCGATATCGTTCACTCGGACAGCCATGGATTCCACCAGTGACTTACATGCTGCTGAACCTGCGCTTCCCACTCTGGCACACAAGTTGCTGTTATCCGATGAAGCAAGCAGTAGTAGCCGGCAGTCCGTGGACGACATAGACTCAAGTCATCCGCCACACCCGACAGAGTCCTGGAACCTCTACGCAGATATCAATGCTGGATTGCAAGCATCGCGGGGGAGTGTATTCCGCGCTGGCTCTGTGATCGGTTTCTCGCGGCTCCGAAGCAAGAGCAACGAGAATACAGAAGATGATGAATACTTAAGCCAGGTAAGAGCATGTCAGCTATTTGGGTCAATCAGTCCGTACGCTCCATCTTCATGCAAGAGCATCACGACCACACCAGGCCAGACCTCGATTCCTGGAAGCCCCTATCGAGTGCTCATCTACATCGCATCATGTTCAAGATCCTTTGGCCACAGACTAACCTTTAAATAGCTCCCTCGAGCTCTCCTCACAGCCCACTTGATCCGCCAAGCCCAAACCCTCAACAGCCCCAGCTCAATCACCGTCTATATTGTCCATCCAGCCACATTCAACGCCTTCTCCCCCAGAAGACTCCTCGCCTCCCTGCTCAACACCACCAAAACCACCACCAACCGCCAATCCCTCACGCGCGACGCGGCAATCGCCTGCCTCGACCGCGTCCAACTCTTCCCCGTCTTCGACCTCAACGCCGCATCACAAGCCATCCACGAAATCAGCTCAGCCGTAGCATCATTACCCGCTAGTTGCGAATCCCTGCCTCCCAACAAAGCCATCGTGCTCGTCGCCGGCCTCGACACCCTCGCCGAGGGCGTCGTACGCACGTCCAACGCAGCGCGAGGCGCGGCCGCCCTGACGACTGCCCTCCGGACATTAACACACTTGACCCGCACCACTAGTCCTGCAGCGGTGTCAGTGCTGCTGGTCAATACGAGTGGACTGGGGACGACGACAGCGACCGTCAATGCTAATTATGCGAGTGGCGGGTCAATCGCAATGCAGGATGAGCCCGGCAGCCGGGAAAATGGGATTCGGTCCGCATTTGGCGCGAACGGGGCGAGCCTGTTTCCGAGCTTGTTGGTGCGGATATTGGACCAGGGGCTTGATACACATATCTTAGTGTCGACTAAGGGGTCAGGGGTGGTGGTGGAGGTTATCAAGGACCGGCTGGGCGAGGGGATCGGGAAGTGGTGTGTTTGGGAGAGCATTTGAACGCTCGGTGCTTGTCGATTCAGGCTACGACAATATCGGAAGTAACGGTGGTAAGTTTACTGGGAGCATACAAGACAACAAGATGCAAATGGTCTATCATCATTCATGGGGGAAATGGTGTCAAAACTATTAGCAAATGTAAGCAGCACACACACACACATACACTCCTAGAACCTCATTTTCCTTCTATTATGCATGCAACATGTTCCAGTGGTATGTTTTCCACAGACCCAAAAGAAAAGGAAAACCAGCCATGAAGAACCAACTCCGGTTCGATTTCCTGCTTTTTTTCTTTTCCGATAAAGAAAGATGGGGGGGGGGGGGGGTAAAAACTAGGCTTTTTTTTTTTTTTTTTTTTTTTTTTTTTTTTTTAGAAAAAAAAAAGGGGGGGGGGGGGGGGGGTATCAATCAAGCACGCCGTCAAAAGGGCGGCCTTTTGGGAGAAAGGGTGAAGACAAAATGTCATGGTTTAAAAAGTTTCGGGAAGAAGAGAAAAGGAAAAGAAAAGGTAATGAAGTTGCGCGAGGCAAACAATGGCGATTAAATCATGAGGAAAGCACATCCTCAATTGTTACTGATCTGAGCATTGTCTTCCTCCGCCCATAGCCTGAGAACGGCTCTTTCCACCACGTTTTGAGCCTCCTTCTCGCATTTCTTAAGGTCCTGGACCAGGGTACTCTCTTCGAAAAGGCCATCTTGCTGTTGCACCTTTACCCACTGCTTGTGCCGCTCGCAGCGTTTCTTGATGCAAACGCCATGGGATAGATGTTCCAGATCATCCCCGGCGGGTTTCGCATCTCCCATGGCAGTATCGCCATCTGCGTCAGTAGCATCGGAGTAGCTTGACGCCAGTGCCTCAGGGGTGCCAACCGTAAGTGCTTTTGCCCCCAGCTCTGAAAGGCGCCACTCGTCGAACTCCTCATCTGACCAAGCCAGTCGGTAGTCGAAGCCACAGATGTCCTTCCATCCGCCCTTGGGTTCCTTCTGCTTCAGCTTGTCTAGAATACATTTGGAACGCTGCCGCACCAAATTCACAAAATGGCTTCGAGCCTTGAGCATCTCTCGGCGATGGACGAGGCTATCGCGCTGTTTGCGCAGCTTATCGATCATCGCGGCCTCGTCTGGTGCATATGTGAGCCAATCCACATCGAAGTCAAGGCCCAGTTTCTTGTTATCCTCGTTGGTCCCTGTAGCGGGGCCCTTCGCCGGTGCAGGGACCGAGATGATGCTCTCTCCCAGCTTGCGGAATTCTTCCGCTGAGCTGACGCCCGTGACCACTGCCTTGAGGTCTCCGGTCGTGAGAACACCACCTCTGCTTCCGAGGTCTTCTGGATAAGTATTCTTCTCGACATTGTCATATCCGCTGCCTGTGTCTGGGCCACTTCCTTCTCGAGAGGACGCGCTGTCGGGAAATGGGCTGTTCGTTGAGGATCCCAGCCCACCGAGAGCTGTCCGAGCGGCTGACTTCCGAGCGCCAGGCCCGGCGCTCACAAATAAGAGCCTAGTCCTTTGAAGCATGAACTCTCGACCATGCTCATCTGAGCAGTATTTACTGGGACTGTCCTGATTGACACGGGCAGGCTTTCTGCACTCCTTCAGCCGACACATCGGTTTCCAGGTTGTCCAGCCCTTGCCCTGCTCCTTACAATTCGGACCTATTCCTTGTCAGTCCAATACCCCATGACAAAATCATAATCCGGACATAATGGTAGTGGGGGAAAGATAGAAGGTTGATTTTGGAAGCCGACTCACATATATACCTGTCAATCAGGTCAGCGTCTCGTGGGTCAATGTTGACGCATTTCCCATGAAACCAATCCTCACAGCCACCGTCGCATCCAATCATCCAGGTGTGATTGTCCGGCTTACGACAGATGCAGAACACTTCATCATTGTCTTCAGAGTCATCATCATCTTCTTCTTCCTCCTCTTCCACTTCCTCCACAAGATTACTCTTAGCGTTCTTCTTTTTGGCTTCGGGCGCCGGTGAGCTCGCGATGGACGCGGAACCACGTTTGGCTCTTCCAGCTACTTTGCTCGTGCGCGATGAAGGGGTGTTCGATCGCCTGCTTGTAACACTCTCATTGTCCATATCAGTCAGCTTCCTTTTCTTGGCCGCGGGTTTCCTAGCTGTGCCTTTCTTAGTGAGGCCGATACCGGATTTCTTGGTCGCGGCACTAGGTTTGGTGGATACTGCCGGAGAGGATCGATCGGAAGAGGACGCCTGGGAGGTTTCTCGGTTCTTGAGGCTGGCAATCTTCTTCGGAGTTGGGTGTTCATTGGGCAATGCTGTACCATCGAGCTGAGGGAGCCCTGATTTGTGGTCCGGCTCATGATCAAGAGGAACGCCATTCAACTCCACATTCGACGGTTCGGTCTTCACTTGCGGTACGGGTGTATTGTGCTTCGTCGCGGATGCTGACTCGCCGGCAATGCTGGGCAGACCTTCATAGATATCGGCCCATACCACGGATACATTTATTGAACCCTCAACTTCGCCGGCAGACGCAATCTCAGGAATCCTGATGCGGCGATGTAATTCGTCCGCCCGCTCAAGTCCAAAGTACCCGCTTTGTCGCCATCCAGTGATCCCGACCACCTGACCATTGTTCACAACTATATTGGCCGGGATGAGGTTGTTATGTACTAGGGCAAGTCGTTCGCCTTTCTTCCTCTCGCGAAAAAGAACATCCTTCTCGACTTGCTGGACGTCGGGCGGAAACTGCACATTGAGGCCGCTGCAAACATATGAGGGTCGGTCGGGAGCGGCGTCGACGTCTCCTAAGCGCTGGGATATGCGGCGACACTGTTGCTTGAAGTTTTCGATTTGATCAGCACTGAGATACTTCCAAGCAACGTCCAATGAGACACCTGAGAGTCTTGACTCCACGGTAACATTTTCATTATCGATGGTGCCACAGAAATATATCACCGGAACAGTAATGTCGAGATCTCGAAGGGCGTCCTCGGCTTTCCTTGCTGCGCTGAGCTCATTCGCATTGAGGCACGAATACGTCTCCGCTGCGGCATCGGCTTCGGGCTCACGGTCGACTCTAATGATGACGCTGCCAGCAGCGAAAGCGTCTCTTGCGCCCGGAACATTCAGTGAGTTTTCTGGCTTGCAAAAACCCTTCACAATGCCTTCCCAGTAGGACTTGACTTCTGGATCCGACTGGCACCAGTACTCATGGCGAGGCTTGAAGTCATTGTCCGATGGCGCATACCGCCCGTAATGCACACTTCGCGCAAGAAAAAGGTCATCGTCAGGAATGAGTTCGGGGTTGGTCTCGTAAGGGTTTGTTGGTCGCTTCTCGTCCACCGAGCCGTTCGCCTGGCTCGAGACGGCAGGAGGTTGTTGGTCTCCAGCCATCCCCAGAGCACCTGCCAGGGGCTTGGGCTGATCCCAAGCACCTAACCACTGTTACCTCGTCTATGTTCCCTCGGCAAAGCTCGTAGAAAGCCAAACACGGCGTCTCAGAGGTGGGCCAGGGTTCTACCCAGGGAGAGGGGGAAAGGAAGAGGTCTAGAACACCGGACGTATTAAAAAATGAAGCCCGTTCTTGTCAAACACCTGACCATGATGTTGTCTTCGATCCTTACAAGCTATCGCAAAGTTTGGTCGAGAATGCGACGCGATGAATCAGGAGTAGAGGAATGCGCTGCGTAGCCTGTCACTTCTTTGTCAGGTTGTGGAGGACGGGGATGGCGGCGGCGTTCGGCGAAAGATGCGAAACGGTGGTAGGGTCACAACGCGGTCTGCAAGCCCCGAGGATACATAAAATGAAGAGTAAAACTCCAAAAACGTATTTCGCAATTCCTCAGGCGCCGTTGGTCTGGGCCATGGGTGTGTTTGAGAGAGGCACGCGATGGGTGGGAGGTTCAGAGCTCTGCGGCAGCGCGGTCGGCGACGCGGAACAAATTATGGGATCAGTTTTAACAGCCTGGAGGCCGTTTGCCTCGGACTTAATCCCAAGGCGGTGAGAATTAACGCCGCTAGCTTGCAGCCTCAGGCAAAGACTGTTGTTGGCCTCAGGCTCTGGAAGTTTAACCTTAAGGCCTCGACTTTCAAGGTTTCGAGCCTCTCCCATTGACCATGTTTTGTGGCTGCGCTTCTCCAGTTCGACAACCTTTGACTTACAGTTCTTCAGTGTTCCTTCGTAACCTCCACACGAGTGCATCTCTATCTATCTAAAACATTCGCTCGCACCCCCTCAGCCAAGCGGCAATCCTTCTGGCAGCAATGGCTCTATACCCTTTAAGCTTATTTCTACTTCAGCCTGACAACACGGAGTCTACTTTATTCTTCGTATCAACGAATATGCCCTTCCCACTAACAACTTCAGGGTCAAGAATACTTTACCGCAATCAGCTAGCCTGGTCCCATATCTGCACCTGCTGATGCTTACGGTTCCTTTTGCTTATCATCCTGAAGAACTCTCTCGCCTTTAGACTGTCTTTCGGTCCACAAACCACCCTCGGTGGCAGTCCGTTCATTCGTTTCTGCCTGACCTTGAACCGAACGGACCAGTGGGGATTATTCCGGAACTGTTGAAACGGCCCCAAAGTTTTTTTCTTCTGGGCAGAATATTATAGATGGTTCAATGATCATTTCCCTGTGGATCTGCAGTCAGCACAAGGTTGATCTCGATTTTATCAGATAATCCGGTGCACTTCCCTTCTCCCTCACGGAGTCCTTCACTACTTAGCTCATTCCTCCTTTTCCACCCATCTCAGCCCACACTTCTTATATTCTGGTGGTGCCACCCAAATCCACCTGGCCCTGTCATACTGAGGTCTCCTCTTTCCCTGCCAGGCTGCCACACCCCCGTTCCTTGCCGGAGGCGATCCTGCAAATTTATTTTTGGATTTTAGCTTTCAGTCGTCGATTTGGCCCCATTTGCAGCTCGATCCCCTCGATCTGCCCTTACACCCTGAATTCATGCCGTTGTGACTGCAAAGCCTCCTTCAATCGTCACTAGCCTGGATGCATTATCCGCCAATATCTTAGGTTCTCTTGGTTGTCATACCGCTGGTCCCTTGTCCGGCTACTGAATGGCCTTCCCGTACTGGTATAAATCAATTCAAATCGAAGTGGATTGTCGGATATCGTGAATACCCTCTTGTCCGGTGTCGCAGTGGTCCGGCCGACAAGCCCTCTCATCTCATTGCGGCCTACCTCCGTGCTCGTTTCGTTGAACTTCTTCGGCTAGCGTACTACCACGGTTTCTATGACAAGATCATTTCATCGCACTAGTCCCGACTTTTCTCTTCGCTCAACAAGCATACACTACGAAGGCCACGACGGCAAAAACGTCAACTCGAGTCATTGCTCAAAAGAACCGCATTGCGGTATCCCAACCATCCTACAACACATATTCATTCTCTGTCCGGGATCCTCGGCTCAGAATCATGTCCCCTGAACCTGACAAATCAAGCACAATCGAGCCCACGGCAGGCTCTTCCCAAGTACGGTGGCAGTTCATTAACGCCTCGGGTAACAGCCGAAATAATCTAACTCAAGTCAAACGTCATGTCATGCAAGAGTATATGCGACAAAAGCGACAGGCTGCAGGCCAGTCTGACATCGATCCTGATGACACCATAGGGGAAGGCGGCCGCAAACCTTCCAGGTCACGTCGGAAAGCCAAGGATAGCAGCCACCGCGATGACCCCGCCGACAAAAGGCCCAAGGTAGAGATTGGCGAAAATGCTGAAGATACTGCGGCCAACATCGTGCACCAACATGGATCCGAAACAACCTCAAGTCATCCAACCAGTGAACACAACATCACCGAGGTCGTGGAGAGCTTTGATGCAGAATTCGGCGCTTATCCAGTCTCCGAATCGTCCGTTTCATTACCGATCCGCGACAGTCAAATGTCCAGCTACAGCAGCTCCTCGTCGGATTCCCAGATATGGTACTCGGCGACGTCGCAAAGCAGTAGCTCCGAGCTGGGAAGTTTGACGCCACGGTCCTCCGCCCCGACATCCCCATATGAAGTGGCGCTATCTCCGAAAACAATACTCAGCGCCGCACGTACTGATCCTTTCAACACCTTACCACTGGATTTGGACCTTGACAGCCAGCGGTTGTTCGATTTCTATGTCAACGAAATGCCCGCTTGCTCTTACGGGAACCATTTTCGATCCTCCAAAGCGCACAATTGGTACACAGCAGTCTTCGTTCCCGAAGGGATGAAAGGGCCGGTGGCGTTCCAGAATACCATCCTTGTCCATGCAGCTAACACATGGACCTGGGTTCGCAATCAGGAGGTGGACGAAAGAGGACTAATTCATCGCGACCGGGCCATTTCCATGCTTCGTGAACACCGTGAGAGACACCCTCATGACTTCTCCGATGAAGTAATCATAGCTTGTCTTAGTGCTGCCGGACTTGAAGACTTCGATCCCCGTCCTGGACGCAAGCAAATCAGCTGGCTTCATATGCGAGCTGCAAGAGAGATGATCCGAGCCCGCGGTGGTCCCGCTGCATTTCATAATACTCGACTGGGAATGCTGATCAATTGGCAAGATTACATCCTCTCGGGCTATGAAACTGACGGACCGAGTTTCTTCTTTGATGCTGCACCACCGATGATACAGCCAAGTGAGAGGCGTGCCTCCGAGCAACAATCGGCTACAATGGCCCGGCCTATGATGGCTTCATACCCTGTTCCGGTCGAGCTAAGCCTCTCCTGGCCTCGACCATTACTTCCATACGAAGAAATTCAGAATCAATGCGATGAGTTCATAACCTTTCTCAAACGGTGTCAACAACTTTCGGCCTATCAATCGAGCACTACTGACGCCAGCTCGCTCCAAATGCGCCACACTGCCTTCCAGGAGGGGTCACTACTACACCAAATTCTTGCGGCGCCTCCCGGGGCGCGCTTCACTGCCTCTGGCAACCGCAAACAGTTCGTTGCGCGGCTGGTTGCCCTGCTCATGCTCAACGCGGCCCTCTGGGACTACCGACATTCCGTGCCGCACAGCGAGACTTTCCTCCAGACGCTGCAGCAGGCGGTAGTGGACAGCGAGGTGAATATGAGCGGTTCCGTGGAAGCACTGCTGCAGATCTTGCTCGAGTGCAAGGACGGTCATGTCAACACGACCAGCGACAGCTGCAGCCAAGGACCAGATTTCACGCAGTACTCCCAGACCGCAAACGCCCCATACGATCGGCCATGGTTCGCTGGCCGGATGCTCAAGGTCGCCAAGCGTCTCAGTTATGAGTCTTGGATGCACGTCAATTATATCCTCTTCTCTTGCCTGACCATGCAACCGGGCATGCCCAATGTTGCTCTGTGGGAAGATAGCCTTCAACAGGAGATTCTCAACGCGCCGCTCACCAGATATACCATGCCCTCATTGGAAGAGCTATGACACCAGCCCACGATTATATACACTCCTTTTTTCCGTCAGACTCCATATGGATATCTGCAACACCCTGCCAAGTCTTGGGTTTAATCCAGGTCATCGTTCATTGGAGTCCTTCCTGCACTTTCCCTCTTTCTTGTGATCCATCCTCATTATATAGACAAGAGCCTTTCCCCGCTCATTCGCCTGCAACAGCACTATACATTCCTGGATGAAACCTTCTCTTATATATATGCTTCTCCGTCAGATCACCCATTGTTTCACTGCGTGTTATACCCCAGCTTGTACCAACGAACTCTGAAGCCATAGATTTCTTTTTGCTTTTATTCTTCCGATACTGGACTTGATTACCAATTGGAGCATCTCTATATGACATGATTAATATTATACATCTTGATCGATAGCTTCGACTGACTCGATTTTGCCATCATGCAACACTAACTGTACAACCCATTGCAGAACCCCAATGCAGAATGCAGCCAGCTATTATATACAACAGGAGATTATTTATAGATATATATAGGATGCTTGCAGTTCTTCAACTCCACCTCGGGATTTGGGTCACCTGTGGTGTAGGGGATTTGCACTCGCCTCCGCCGAAGAAACCATGGCTAACCCTCCTTTCCTGTCCTGCTGGAGCTCCAGCCCCTGGTGATGATCCCCTTCATCCTTCGATCCTCGACGATCAAAAACATGCTCGGCCTCCTCCAGCGACCGGCCCGCGGTCTCGGGGTAGGCGAACCAGACCAGCAGGGCGGCGGCCCAATTGAACGCGGCGAAGCAGTAGAAGTAATTGAAGCCCATGCGCGAGCGCGCGATCGGGGTGCACTGGGCGAATACTAGGTTCAAACTCCAATTTGTGGCTGTGGCGATTGAGCCCCCCCGGGCGCGGATGGCGGTGGGGAAGATCTCGGACTGGTAGAGCCAGGAGATGAGGCCCAGGCTGGTGAAGAAGACGGAGAAGACGAAGAACAAGGCGATGGCGGCGCGGACGGCGGTCGCGGGCGCGGGCGGGTCGGTGGTGAAGTTGCGGTAGGCTTGGCCGAGGGCGGCTTCGATGCACATCGTGGCACCCATGCCCACGAGAGAGGGGAGGAGGAGGGTGCGCCGGGGGACCCGGTCGATGAACAGGACGATGAAGACGGTGTTCCAGAACTGGGCGAGCGCGCCCCAGATGCCCTGGATCATGAGCGAGGTGGTCTCGGACAGGCCGAGCGAGCGGTAGAGGCTCGGGTTGTAGGTCGAGATGATGTTGGTGCCCGAGCACTGCGTGAAGGCTTGCATGCCGCAGGCGAGGAGGATGCGATGGCGCCAGGTCGCCGAGGTGAAGAGGAGAGCACGCCAGGTGCGCGGGGCGCGGCGTCGCTCTTCGGCGATGCTGGCCCGAATTTGCGCATATTCAGTTTCGATGAGGGAGGCATTGACCGCGTGAAGGCGGGTGAGCGTGGTGCGGCCTTCATCAGTGCGACCTTGTTCGATGAGCCAGCGGGGGGATTCGGGGAGGAACCAGATTCCACCGCTGAGGACGATCGCAGGCAGAGCTTGCAGGGCTAGCGGAAAGCTCCAGGTGAAGTTCCCTGTGCGGAGAGAGCAACCGTATCCAACCCATTGCTGATGAAGAAGGTCAGACAGTCAGGTCATACAGTATATATTTCCAGAGGTTCGAGCAACCTACTGCGACGACTGCCCCCAATCCAATCATCCATTGTTGTAGGGATCCCAAAAAGCTTCGGATTCGCGGGGGTGATACTTCGCTCTATTTCAATTGATTGTTAGACTGATTTGAGGATGGGGGGATGGGGATGATGAGGAACAAGGGCTGGGGTTGTTTGTGTACGTACACAGTAGACGGGGATGATGGATGACATCAGGCCCACCGACAGGCCGGCAATCAAGCGGCCAGCAATGAGCATGGCCACATTGACCGCACCCGCCTGCAAAGCGGCCCCAAGGGTCGCCAGAAGACCGCCCACGAACAGAACGGGTCTCCTACCCCACGGGTCGGAGAGGTATGAGACAAGCAAGGAACCTATGATAGCGCCGCCTGTCACAGGGTCATGGGTGAGCGGGTGGGCCAATTAGCAGATTGCAGGGAACCAGATGCACACACCGTTATACGAGGCGACGATCCCGCCCGTGGCGGCTTCGGAGGGACGATGGAATCGGTGTTTGAACGTCTCCTGGTCGATGACAGTGGAGATCACCCCGGAATCATATCCGAATAGGAAGGATCCCAGGGTTGCGAACAGACAACATGCGGTGACCAACAGGTAGGCAGAGGAGAACATGGTTCAATTGGGGAGGGGAGGAGGGGGGGGGGGATTCCTTTTAGGAAAGTGGGTGTGGTAGCCTGAGGTCTGGAAGAAGCTCGGGCGAAGCAGATCCAGCGAGGCGAATACGAGCTGCCACGTGAATTCGGTTGGTGATGGTCTAATGGTTATTGCTTAGATCCATGGATCAGTGAACGACATTGTCATGACATGATATAGATGTTGTTAACAGGGGAGGGTTGGGTCGCAAGCAAGCGCAGTGCAGAGCTGAGCTGAGCTGAGCTGAGATTGAATAATGGATTTGACGATAGTAGACAGACGACAATGGAACAATGGAACAATAGAGTACTCAGTACTAGAATATAGGCGAATTCCAGATCAGTAAGCGATTAGACAGATACTGGTAACTCAGTAGAAGAGTGTGGGAGAGACAAATGACGCAGGTGTCTTGAGATCATTCATTCCCTGGCTGGAAAATAATAATAATACAAAAAATAATAAAATAATTGTGGAATGGCAATGGAAAAGACGTGGAAGATTGATGGCCTGAGGCATCCCAGCGGACTTTTCACCCTCTCTTCGCCCTTCGGCCTTTTGAAGGGCCCGACCGAGGCTGACTGATCGAGTAGTCATTGACTAGCACTAGTCATAGTCATATCTTAGTATCGGCCAAGACGCCGAGGATGAAGGATGGACTAACCATGCCCTGATCCGTGGGATCATTGGAACGTTGTCAGTAAGCACCTTCTATATGATGGCGTTAAATGAAAGTGACTAAGAGAATTCATATGCTGACAGGGAATAGAATAAAGAAGCAGCATAAGATACTAATGCTCGCCGATTGTCTTATGCTGATATACCTGGACATCGACAAATGCCGGCCAATTCGCCGAAGCCAGCCCTACCTATGAGCCATTTTTCTTCCCTCCCATTCAACTCTCACTTCTGGTTGCATGTGCGTAGTTTGAAAATCTGCTCTGTCTCCATTGGCTCATCGAGTCTCCTTTTCTCTCCCCCTGCTTCCCAGTTCCTCGCAATTCTGCCCCCTTTCCATCCCAATTCCTTCCTCTGTGTGCGCAAAGGGTCCCTCCGTCGCATTCGTTCGCTGGATATCCGCAACCAAGCACCTCGACAAGGATCTCTCGACGAACGACTTTGTCGAAAAGGACAGGATTGTCTAAGGAAACATCCTGTTTCCCTCCAAAAGACCAATGTAAATGGCCCCCTTCCCTCACACTCGTATCTCCCGAATGCTTGATTTCTTTTGCTGTTCTACCTTTCCCTCTCTCGGATATAGCGTCCAATTTCCCGACGGGTCAATCGGCGTATACGGTACTATACAGTACAGTACACTATAACCATCCCAACCACTTTGCTTTCTCATCTACCCTCTTCATCCATGATTCAGGTAGAGAGAACAGGAAGAAGAGGCGGTAGATGGGGCAAGGGAAAAGATGACTGTCATGGGATCGGAGGTCCGATGTATGATGCATGGTCTGGGCAATTTGTGGACTGTTTTTTTTTTGAGTCAGCGCAAGTCTTACTAATAAATCCTTTCTTCCGCCGGTGCCCCAGACAGACAGACACTCAGACACTCACTCAGCCAGAGAGAAACACAACCCAAGACGCTTCGTCTCTTCAACTCCTCTTACCTACCCTTACTCTCACTCTTCCTACCTATTATACATACACAGACTCTCTCTCTGTCTCTTTCTTTCTTGGCTTTCAACCTAGTTTCCACTGCAAACGAGCCAGTACCTTCGCTTTAGTGACGTGTCGATCTTCCTTACACTCTCTCGGCGAACGCTCGTCGAGCTGCTCTCGGTCCCTCCCTCCGTCCCTCCTCCCTCCCACTTCGTGGTGCCTTCCATGACCCTGTGAGACGCCAATTCCACACCCTCGTGGACGTGCGATCATTCATCGGCTCGCCACGCGGGTCGCCGTCCCCTTGCTGATCGGAACAGTTCCTTCCTCGTTATCCCTTCCTATCGGATCTCCGACTTGCTCATACCCCCTTGCATGTCGTTGCGCCGACCGCCGTGAGATCGATCTTCTCCTGCTCCCACCCACCCCCCCACGTCATCTGCCTCTCTCTCCCTCATGGCATCCCCTTCCGGTCCGTTAATCGCCGACCCTGCGAATGAGGACGATCCCTCTGCTGTCTCCGATTCGTTTTTTGCTTCCCATGATGATGTCGATCCCGCTGTCTCGGCCCTTCATGACGAAGATGATTTACCCATGAGGGACGAGGGGCTCAAGCCGGTCAAGGAACCACTGCCTATGCAAAAGCGTCGCCGGGTAACGCGCGCGTGTGATGAATGTCGTCGCAAGAAAATCAAGTGCGACGGCAAGCAGCCGTGCACGCACTGCACGGTCTACAGTTACGGTAAGTCTCCATTCTCCCTGTCGGACCTTACTTCCGCAACTCTTTCCTGGCCGTGGTCGCTCATCAGCTTCGGCCGTCCGTAGAGTGTACCTACGACCAACCTTCCAACCGTCGTCGCAACCCCGCCCCGCAATATGTTGAAGCTTTGGAAAATCGACTGCACAAAGCCGAGGCCCTGCTGCGCGTCGTGCTTCCGGATTTAAATTTGGACGATCCGCACTTTGACGTGCATGCTACCGAGCAGATGCTGGCCGCCATCAAGCGTGAAAAACCACCGCCTCCCCCGCAGCAGCAGCAGCAGCAGCAGCAGCCGCAACAGCAGCCGCAGCAGGAACCGGCTGCACCCCTTGCACCTGCTGAGACGACGAATGGATCGCAACCTTCAGTCCCCGCTCCCGCTGACGACACGACCGCGGATGGGGCTAATGGTGATGAATCGCTGCTTGAGTCGATGGTCGATAACTCCGGTTACCTCGATCTTGATGACCAGGGACATTGGGATTATCATGGGCATAGTTCTGGTATGACGTTCATCCGACGCCTGCGGAAGCAGCTCGGAGCTTCCGATATGCCGCTGCCCACTCTCCGATCGCGACCGGTCGCGCAAACGCTCTTTGACAGCCCCAAGTCCGTATCCGAATCACCGCAAGATGCGTCCCTGCCGCCCACTCATGATCTTCCCTCCCGGGAAATCGGCCGACGACTGTGTCACAATGCCTTGGACGATGCCTGCGCGCTAATGCGTTTCGTGCATGAACCTACGTTTTACACCATGTTTGACCGAATTTATGATACGCCATTAGACCAGTTCACCAACGAGGAGAATTCCTTCCTGCCGCTACTCTATATCGTAATGGCCGTCGGATGTCTGTTTTCTGACGATGGCTCCAGTACCTTGGATATCTCAGGCTACGAGGGTGCTATTGGGCAAGGGTAGGTCGTTCCCCCTCGATTTGATTGAGGATTGAACTAATTTGCGCCTGTAGATTTCAATACTTCAAAGCAGGTCGCCAGCTCCTGGAAATTACAGACTGCCGCGACTTGACTTCCCTCCAGGCCATCTGTTTCATGATTCTATTCCTGCAATCGTCCGCAAAACTTAGCACATGCTACTCTTATATTGGTATCGCACAGCGGTCAGCTCTGCGATTGGGTCTGCACCGCAACGTGACGATACACTTCACCCCTCTTGAGCAGGAGATGCGCAAACGCATCTTTTGGACGATTCGCAGAATGGATGTCTATGTCAGCACGTTGCTCGGATTACCTCTGATGCTGAACGACGATGATATCGATCAGGTGTACCCAGAATCGGTCGATTCGGAATTTATCACCAAGAACGGCATCCTACCCGTGCCTTCGGATCATACACCTTTGATGGCTGGAGCGATCGCGCATACTCGGTTGACCAACATCACCCTCAAAGTTGTGCAATACATCTACCCTGTGAAGAAAGCGCAACATCCTGTCGCTTCGGATCAGCGCTATGTGGTCAGCCACTCAAAGATCCGGGAAATCGAGAGGGACCTTCAGGCTTGGATGGAAGAGCTTCCCGCGGCGCTGCGACCGGGGACGGAGGTCTCCCCACAGCTCGAGCGGTAAGTTGTTTGCCTCTCCAAGGGTTGGGTAGTGCTTGTTACTGACTGTCTACAGCATCCGCCAACTACTCCGCATTAGTTACGCTCACGTCCAGGTCATACTCTACCGGCCCTTCCTTCACTATGTCTCCAGCGGTTCGCAAGCCCGAGGAGTGGATCGGCGATCCTACGCTTGCGCTGCGGCCTGTGTCAGTGTCTCACGCAACATCGTACATATCACGACTGGCATGCATAAGAGAGGCCTCCTCAATGGCTCGTTCTGGTTCACCATGTATACCACCTACTTCGCCATTTTGTCGCTGTTGTTCTTCGTGCTCGAGAATCCCGACTCTCCGACCGCAAAGGATGGCGTCCTCAAAGACGCCATGGAAGGCAAAAACACATTGGCAGGACTAGCCAAGAAGAGCATGGCGGCAGATCGGTGCTCTCAGAGTCTCAATGTTCTCTTCAAGAACCTGCCGGAGCTGCTCAAGAATCGCCAGAGCGCGAAGAAGCGGGCGAGCTTGAAGCGGCCCGCCCCTTCGTCTGGCCACCACCACCGCCCGCCTCCCGCCAAGAGCGCCGCGAGCGCTGCCGCCTCGGTGCCCTTGGAGATGCCACCACCACAGCGTGCCAACACTTTCCCCACGCAGTTGCTCAGTCGGTCAGTGAAGCAAGAGGCTAGCAATACCCCCAAGAGCTTCGATGACAGTGCTGCTAGCCGCAGTCCTGCTTCTAATGTGCGCCCAAGCCAGCCTTCAACGTGGATTCCGTCCACGCCCGAGATGGCTGCTGATGCCGTGTCCACGCCGTCGGATATTGCATCCAACAACGACAGGACACCCGCGTCGACAGGGGCATCTCCGGTATCCATGTCGCTCGCCTTGGGCGACGTCACACCAAATCAATTTGGGGCGCACGCATTCGCCAATCCCAGTCAGTTCCCAGATCTAATGCCCATCATGTTCCCATCGGACGACCCTTTCGCCTATCCGACACAACCGATGTCTACACTAGAGAACGATCACTTCGGCCAGGACCCAGCCGGCGCGACGACTGCCACCTCTTTCGCCCCTGGTTTGGCCTCCACGGCGGACGGCAGCACCGTCAGCACGATGGGAGTATCCACCCCCACATTGGACGGCTTCGGCAATTTCTCCGTCTTCTCCAGCGGGAATCCCGGGGCCATCAGCTCCAGTGTGCCGGGCCGCTTGCCCAATCAGCCACCGCAGCATATTAACCACTCGCGGCTGCAGTCGCCTGTCTCCCATGGGACCTCGACCCCTGTCAACGGCGCTGAAGCCGTCAACAGCCCCGATCTGGTTTCCCTGCCTAACCAAAACTTCATCTGGCAAGGCTACAGCTTCCAGCCTCCCAATAATTTCTCCACAGACATGATGACTGCGACCGCCACGCCGACCGGATTGGGTCAATTCGGAATGGGCGCGCCCGACCCCGCGGCGCTGGGAGTCGGACTAGACTTGGGTCTCCCGCTTGACGATATCTTTGGAAATACCGACGCATGTCGACCCGGCGGTTTCAGTAACGAGGAATGGCTTCAGTTCATGAATGCTGGGAACTAAAACTTTCGAATCCCTGAACCCGTGAAGAAAAAAAAAAGAAGTACTAATCAAATACCCATATGTTTGTATATGCTGTTTTTTGGTTTGGGCCCATGAAGATCATAATGTTATGAAGGCATTGCGCTGGGGGGAGTTCTCTGGACGGCGTTTGGAAGTTGCTAGGGATTGACATGAGTTTCCTTTCTGTGTTTCCTTGGTGTTTTGTACCATGGATTGGCATCTCTTTTGTGCTCGATACTTTTTTGTTGACGTTGCTTATTCTTTGAATATGATTGATGATCTATATCTCACAGGTTATGCTGTATACATTCTAAACTCACCTACTGGAATCTCGGCTTGCCGGTGCAGGACTATCGCTGCCGTAGCGTACATACTTTCGAGTATATACATCTCCAACGAGGTATATCCAACTGGGTTCTGGGAAGCGGGCTCAACCTCTCCGCCGCCGAGGGGGCTGATACCAGCTCCAAATGTTCAATCCGATCTTCGTTCCGGAAGTGACCGGGAACGCGGCATGCCACGTCTCCGGGTATCCCGACCCATCCGGTCGCAGGTTCTCCCAGAAGATAGCATTGCCTTTGATGGGCTTGAAAGTAACTCCCTGCGAGGCAACGGCAGCGGCAGCGGCAACATGGCTTGACTCGCCATCCTTAAGCTCCCCTCCTGGAGGGGCAGCAGCATCATCATCCGCAGGGCACTCCAAAAACCGACACCATTCACGGAGGGCCGCAGCACCCCGAGGCATCCTCAGCCGCGGAAAGTTTGTGCCTCCGCCCTCGCAGTCGTCCCCCAGGTAGACCATAAACGTGCTGAGGCGGTCCCCGCCACGGGCAGCGGATCCGGCCCAGTCGTAGTGGTGGACGTAGTGACCGGAGGTGTTGTAGCGCTGAGCCCACATGCGTTCAATGTAGAGGTGAGGCTTCCAGCCCTGGAACGCGGCGGCGCGGGCCTCGAGGCATCGGACGGTGTTGTCGCGGGGGAGAAGCGCGCGGTCGGAGAGGCGGCGGGTGGCGTCGTGGGTTGTGTTTTGGCCGTTGTAGATCGTGGAGAGAGTGTAATTCGATTTACTTTTTTAGGGATCAGCTTTCCGTTTGTGGTTTCCGTGCGGAAGATCATGGAGAGAGAATTGTGCTTAGGGAACCAGTTGGCTGTTGCCGGGATCGAATAGTTTTCGGGTGGAAAGGTACCTTAAATTGACGATGTGGTCCGTTTCTTCCGCCGACAAGAAATCCTCAATATATATCACCAATGGATCTTTCTGCAGGAGGTGAACCCGGTAATTGTCTGGGGCACAATTCGGAATGACCCCATCAGGAAGACTCAGGATCTCCGGGTTGAGGGTGAGGCCCGAATCGGGCTCGGTCCCGTCGGCATCGAGGTCGACGTCGAAAAGATTCCCTGCGGATGGATCGGGAAAGAGCTGGCGGAGGAGCGGCGCGAGAACGAAGAAGTATGCGGGGAGAAGATAGAGCAGCGATGAGAGGAGGGTGGAAAGTGAGAACTTGGGCATCTTGATCAATTCCCTCCCCGGGTGGTTTGATTGTCGGATCCCTATTCTTGCGGAGGGCTCGGCAGGAGATGGATAATTGATCTGATAATCCAGTCTGTGCATTAAAGGTACGCATGCAGTTATGCATGCACATTGGTAGATATGCAACTTGGCGAGGCTGTCCTTTTGTGATTAGTCACGGGGTCGGGAATTTGTTCAGACGCCGCATATCAGCCGAGAGATTGTTATCTCCGAGGAAGAACCATTTGGTCCGGTCGACTCCAATGAGTTTTGCGTTTATCCTATCTCCTAGTGTAGTCAGCACACACAGGCCATGTTAGTCAAGAAGGTTTTCCCATGCAATCGACAGTGCTCGCCCGCGGGGCAAGCGATGGCTCCGCTCATACTCGAGGGCCTTCTCCACGCCGTCTGGGGTCTCCAAACACCATGGCGTCATGGAGTAATCCGGAGTCAAAGGATCTTCACCGCTGCTTTCGTCATGCTGTCCAGTGAAAAACAGAGACAGAACCTAAAAGGAACCATTGATGGGTTGCATGCGGAGACTCCGCGTTTTCAGTCTTCCAGAACCAGCGTCAACGCGGAGAAGCGTTCTTGAGGCTTGAGCCCGCGTGGGTGAGAGCCGACCCCGCCGTCTAAAGGGACTTCCGGTCAGCTGACCACTAGTCTACTTGCGATTATGTAAATCGACTTGCTCATGGCTGAATTAAGCCTCGTGTGCGTTGCCCGTCTCGGTTAGCTTACATCCACCTGCCTTTCCTTCGTCTTCGGCAACCTTCTGCTCCTATCCGAACCTCTACATCATGGATAGCACTGTACGCTGCTTTGTTCTCTGGCAGATCTGAAAACACACATCGCGTACACGCACTACTTACCTTACCTGCGCCATTGCATCTCCAGGTCAACCGACTTTTAGCTTTTAGCTATTTTACTTTCCAATAGACCCGTTAACCGGTGTCCGATCCACGGCGAACTAAAGCTTGATCGGCAATCTCGGCTTAGTCGGCTCTCTTCCGAGGGAGACTCCATCAAGGAATGGGGTTAAGGCTTCACCCCGTCATCCTGACTGGCCTAAACATGACTACGAGGAATGTTGGGAGGGCAGTGGTGTCAGAAACCGGCTAAGTCCTCTCTTGCATTCGACAGGGACATCGAAGAGTCGCTTAACGCTCATTGTGGATCTCCCTGCGTTGGGCCGATTCTCAAACTCCTACGTTCTGATTCGTAGAAGAGCCGACACGAAGCGAAGCCGAAGACAGCAATGCTGGGCCGTTCCAGCCAACAAACGAGATCGGCACCCCGAGTTCGCGAGTCTGGTAGAGATAAAGCTCTTTTAAGGCCGAAGTTAAGGTTTGCCTGGGAATGTTGGTCCACCGGCAAAGTCTTCACCGTGGCCAAGTCGCCACAAGCTCGCTACCCTGGAACGTGCAGAGCCCAGTCAGCAATCAGTCATCTCCCATGGGGGGGGTTATTTGCTTTCGCAGGCACCGGAACAGTCGGGTAAATGTCCAGTGTAAGGGGGCAACCAGGATTATATACCTTCTCCTCGTGCAGGGAAATTTTCTAATCTTCGCCCCCACACCCTAAATCTGCGGCTGAATGTTTCCTTCACAAGAACTTCTCCGCGCCGGCTAAGCGAGACATAGTCAGTCTGGGGAAAACTCTCCCCCGACCCAGTTTCCCACATCACGAGGCGACCTTTGTGGGAATCAAGGCAATAGTTTGCATGATAGGGACCAATTAGCTGCTTGCTTGACGTATCAAATGCGTGCTATTCACAGGAACCCCCATGTTGAGTCTCCCCAGATGGGGTTTCGGTCAGACGTGGATTGTGGAGAGCGTTCGAAGAGAAGGAGAATCCACACGGTTCAGCGTTGATGCGTCGCTCACTGTAGATAATTACTTTAGGGGCCCGGCCCGTCTCGACCAGTTTTTAAATCTTCCTCAACTTCCGCCTTCAGAACTTTCTCTCCCCAATATCTACTTCCATCATCTCCCCCTTCCTTGTCTCTGTTGGCAGGAAGCCTATTTCTTTTTTCTCCCTTCCTTTCTCTTGATCCTTGCACCTCTTCAAGAGATATTTGTGGCTTGCTCATAGGTTTTTCGCATCGCTGTTCTTCTCTCCCCTCCTCTCCTCTCCCTCCCTTCCTCCTTCTTTCGCCCCCTCATAGCCATGGGTGGCATCCTCCACCTGGTCGAGGATCGGCCTACGCCGAAAGCTGTTTACAACTGGCGAGTGTATGCATTGGCTGCCATTGCATCATGCGGTTCTCAAATGATCGGGTACACCAGTGGTTTCATCGGCACCACCATCACTTTGGGATCCTTCAAGCAGGAGTTCGGCCTGGACAAGAAGTCCCCCTCCGAGCGTGACCTGATCAGTGAAAACATCGTCTCGCTTTTCATTGCCGGTGCCTTCTTCGGAGCTCTGCTCACCTATGGTATTTCGTACTATGGGGGACGCAAATGGAGTTTGACCATCGCTTCGGCTGTCTTCGTTCTCGGAGCGGGTTTGCAGTTGGGTGCCAACAGTTCCACCGGTCTCGGCATGCTTTATGCGGGCCGCGTGTTGGCCGGTCTCGGCACCGGAGTTGCCTCCAATATCGTCCCGATGTACCTGTCCGAACTAGCCCCTCCCGCCATTCGAGGTCGTCTTGTTGGTCTGTATGAACTTGGCTGGCAAGTCGGTGGCATGGTCGGTTTCTGGATCAATGTAAGTTATATCGCCCGTGCAATACGGTCTTGATGCTACCCGGCACCTTCTCCTACTCTTCCAGGAACCAGGGCCTTAAGCTAACCTTCATTGCTTCTAGTATGGTGTTGAGCAAACCATTCCTTCCAGCCACAAGCAATGGGTCATTCCGTTTGCCGTTCAGATCATTCCATCAGGAATGCTGTTCCTCGGCTCTTTGTGGATGAAGGAATCTCCCCGTTGGCTGTTTACCAAGGGCCGCCGCGAGCAGGCCATTGAGAACCTGTGCTGGGTTCGTCAGCTGGAGCCCACTGATATCTATATCACCGAGGAAATCGCTGCTATGGACCAGAGTCTCGAGGAACAAAAGGCCACCATCGGTGTCGGCTTCTGGAAGCCCTTCCAGGCTCTCGGTCAGGCCAAGAACCTGCAGTATCGCCTGTTCTTGGGATGCATGCTCTTCTTCTGGCAGAACGGCTCCGGAATTAACGCAATCAACTACTACAGCCCGACTATTTTCGAAAGCATTGGCGTTGAAGGCAACACGACGGGAATTCTGAACGGTGTCTTTGGTGTCGTCAAGGCTGTCATCACCATTGTCTGGCTGCTTTTCCTGGTTGACCAGCTCGGTCGTCGCAAGCTGTTGCTTATTGGTGCGATCTCTGGCTCAGTCTGTATGTGGATTATTGGCGCGTACATCTGTGTGGTTGAGCCTACCAAGCACCCCCAAGACCACCTCAACAGCGGTGGTATCGCGGCTATCTTCTTCTTCTACCTCTGGACCGCCGTCTATACACCTACTTGGAACGGTACTCCGTGGGTCATCAACGCGGTATGTTCTTCTGTGTTTTTCTCTCATATTTCTGCGCAATTGACTGACTGGTCTGGACAGGAGTTCTTCCACCCCAACATCCGTTCCGTGGCGCAGGCCGCCACCACCGCCAGTAACTGGCTTTTCAACTTCCTGGTCTCCCGCTTCACGGAGCAGATGTTTGAGAAGATGGGTTACGGCGTGTACTTCTTCTTTGCCTCCCTGTCGTTCCTGGCGTTCTTCTTCGCTTTCTTCCTCATCCCGGAGACCAGTGGTATCCCTCTGGAGGTGACCGATCAGCTGTTCAAGATCAAGCCGATCTGGCGGGCCCACTCTGTCCTCAAGGAGCAGCTCAAGGAAGAGGAGGAGCGCTTCCGTGCGGAGATCAAGGATGGCATGTTCGACAAGCCGGAACCCCAGGAGCACCTGGAGAACACGAAAGCCGCATGATGATGGGAGTTTGTCGGATTAGCCTGTTTGTTTTTTGATTTGGTTTTGGTTTTACACCTAGACGGATTGTATATATGTGAATGATAGATCATAGACCTGGATATATATTATTTTTCTCTTTCGGACATCTTGCGTCTGTTGACAGTAAAACAATCGTGGTGGTGGTAGTGGTGGAGTTGTATCAACAAAATACTCAATAAATAAATTTGACCTCAAATTGAATTAAGTCTCTCTTGTCTCCATGCAGAGAGTAAGTTTCTTTTTCCCCGTCGAACCTGTCCGAAATGCCAAACCTTTCGTAAATGCATGAAGGCGAAAAATGTGGGTGCCTAAAATTCTCCGCTGACTATGCTGGCTGCAGGAAGGGCCCTGCATAATTTCCCCCAAGACAAAGAGAAGGGGGCACCGCCACCCCGGGGTAGGGTGAACAAGCCAAGCCAAGTTTACAGTAGACTAACTACCTTACTACCGAATTCACTTTTCACTCCGTGACGCGATCGTTTTAGGGATTGGATGGTTCTTCAGCGGTCGAACTGCAGGTGACTCGCATAATTCTTGATTTTTTTTTTGGTGGTGGTGTGGTGTAACCTTCCAAGACGGGGAGGAGATGGGGGAACCTTCAGTGAAGCCTTGGGGAGAGAGACATCTCCTAGGTACTGGTTATAAGGGGAAAGCTTTTTTTTCCCTCTTGTTTCAAGTCACGTCCCGATGTTTTTGACTTTTGACTTGGATATTTCGATTTACCTATGCGGGGATGATAGGTTATGAAGGGAAGTTATGAATTTTGTGGAGGTACTTAGGATTGGAGGGAAGGGGGTTTGTTGGATGGACTATTTTAGTAGTATTCACGGCTCGGAGTGAATGAACATCCGACTCAATAATCAGAAATCCGGAGGGGGGAGGAGGGGGGGTTAGCCGACCCAGTCGTATCCAACAGCTGAGCTCTTTTCTGTACGACCACTTGTGGTAGAAGTCGGTTATTAGTTAGGAGGTAGTTAGTAGTCAGTCCACTTGTGCCCATGTGTGGTACATACAGTTGCTGTACAGTATGTACAGGGGATTTGAACTCTGATAAAAGAAATGGGTGGTGCATTTGCATTTTGCATGCCCTCCCCCCCCTCCCCCGGAGAAGCCCGGGATCATCTGACTAATAATGAAGACCCAGAAAAAAAACACCACCGAAAGAAAAAAAAAAAAAAAAAGAGGTTCCAAGAAACCCAAGAGTCCAAGAAATCCAAGACCTGCACCCTCTCTCCTCGGGGTCCTCGGGGCGGGAAAAGAAGCGCCAAGAGAGGCAGGGGGAGAGGGATTACTTGGTATGTTTGGGTATTTTCCAGTTGGCCACCGGTCATTTTTGACTGCTTGGTGGACGTCGACCGCGAAAAACTGGGGTTTGTTTTGCTCGGCCATTAGATGTATCCCAACTATAGTAGAGCGAAGTATTGGAGTTACTAGTACTAGTACAGTACAAAGTAGTGAGATATTGGTTGAAATCGTAATAATAATCCGTTGGCTGGTGCTTCCCTCACGGCTCCAAATGTCAGACACGAGAACTGGCTCCACTGGTCTGTCCTTGCGGAAAAAGGAAGGCTTCGATTCCTGCCAGCAACAAGACTTTCCAGTCGCATTTCTAGTACAAGGTGATAATAAACAGACAAGGAACGGGGAGAGTGAGAGGGGGAACTTGGGAACGCAGGACGGAGGCCAAGAAGGGTAACTTGGCCAACTTGGCAAGTTTTCTTATGCGGGGGGGGAAGGGATTAGGCTGTCAGTCGGATTGTCAGACAACATTTTATTATCAATTCTCATGGTCCCTAGATCATAGTAGGACGGACTAAGTCAGTCAGTCAGTTAGTCCGTGTGTCAATACGGGGGCGAGGGAGACCGGTTATTCGAGGCTTCGTTCAAGCCCACTAGGACTAGTTTCCGAATCCCTTAAGCTCTAACCATTCCGGCCGGCACTAAGTTGTGGGTAGTTGGGAAACTAATTCTCGTGGAAAACGAAGGCAGTACGGATAGATGATTGACAGTGAAAGTGAGAATGTTCTCAGCATGAATCAGGTATGATATCAGCCTAGACATAAACACTTAGTGTTTATGCTCCTGATGTAAACTTTCTGTAACCACCTTAGTAGAATACCTGGGTGTGTTAAAACCAACAAAAAAAAAAAAAAGAAAGAAAGAAAGAAAGAAAGAAAGAAAGAGAAGAGTCCAAAAGGAAGAAGGGCCAGGCGATGCCATGCCACGCCACGCAGCCCCGCACGGTCTGTCTTGGCCCGGACAATGCCCAGTCCTGGCTTGGGCTTCTTGTCCGTCTTGTTCTCCCCTCCGCCCGGTTGAGTCTTCGCCTTTTCTAGGCAAGGCTCGTCTTTCGCTCTCGCTCTCCCCTCGGCTCGGCCCCAAGACTTTCCTCCCCTGATTCTCTCTTCTGAAGCCCCCCTCCCTCCTCCTCCCTCCTCCCCTTTCCATCTCTTTTCTTGTTCTGACTCTTACAAGCATTATCTTCCTCCTCCTCCTCTTCCTCCATCTTTCTTGTTTGATGTCCCCCTGGTGGTCTTCATCTATACAGTCCACCTATATTTCTCTTTATTTCCAACTACAATTACCTTATTGATTCAATATAAATTACTGGGCGTTTTCCCCACTACAGGTTGCTTGACTTGACTAGGCTGCGGTATCGGTGCGCGTGTCTGACTCCCTCTTTGTTCAACGCTCTCACCGCGTCTCGAGTCTACCCACCGTCCTAGCCTACTTCTGCCCTCTTCTACTTCCCCGTGGGATAGACCACTCTCGTCGGTTCATTTACCACCGGCTCTTGTCTCTGTTTGACGTATTTGTTGATTATATCCCCGTTGGGGTATTGTGTTGAGTCGCTTGTCTACTTCCGCTGGCATCCCAAGACAGGGACAAGAAACAGAATTTTCTTGGCAATGTCGGAACCCCAAGACACCACCACCACCACCACCACCACCACGACGGCGGCCCCTTCAACGGCAGCTGCCCCCGTGCCTGCACCTGCCGCCCAAGAGCCTGCTACTCCCCATCAACAACCATCTCCTCAGGTATCGTCGGCTACCGCTGCGTCGGCCGCTGCAACTGCTGCTGCTGCCACTGCTGCCGTTGCTAGCCCTCCCATTAACGGCGCCACCACTCGCCCTAGCGAGGAACTGTCCTGCTTGTGGCAGAACTGCTCTGAGAAGTGCCCGTCTCCCGAAGCTCTCTACGTAAGTTGTGTCGGCCTTTTTTTTTCCCTTTATTTATTTCTTTGCTAGCTCATGCTCTTCTCTTCTGGCTCTTGAGACACCTTCGAGTGACCGGCCACGTGTCGGCTCGACCAGCCACAATCATGGGGAAACGATCCGCCGCTGACCGCTCTGGTGCTCTAGGAACATGTGTGCGAGCGTCATGTCGGTCGCAAGAGTACAAATAACCTCAACCTGACCTGTCAATGGGGTAGCTGTCGGACGACGACCGTCAAGCGCGATCATATCACCTCTCACATCCGCGTCCATGTGCCGCTCAAACCACACAAGTGTGATTTCTGTGGCAAGGCCTTCAAGCGTCCCCAGGATTTGAAGAAGCACGTCAAGACCCATGCTGATGATTCCGTTCTGGTTCGCTCCCCCGAGCCTGGCTCTCGGAATCCGGACATGATGTTTGCAAGCGGCGCCAAAGGTATGCGACCGCATATGTACCCTTCGGGCGTTGACCGACTGACGCATGCTGTAGGGTACGCCGCGGCAGCTCATTACTTCGAGCCCACCATCAACCCAGTCCCTAGCCAGGGTTACGCCCATGGTGCCCCTCAATACTATCAATCTCACCCACCGCCTCAACCTTCCAACCCATCCTACGGCAATGTTTACTACGCCCTGAACCACGGCCCGGAAGCCGGACACACCTCGTACGAGTCGAAGAAGCGTGGCTATGATGCTCTGAACGAATTCTTCGGTGACCTGAAGCGCCGCCAGTTTGACCCGAACTCGTATGCGGCCGTGGGTCAGCGGTTGATGGGCCTCCAGAGTCTGTCGCTGCCCGTCTTGAGCAGCGGACCTCTGCCTGAATACCAAGCGATGCCCGCCCCGATAGCTGTAGGTGGCGGTGGATATAGCCCTGGAGGCCATCCCTCCGCTCCGTCGTACCACCTGCCCCCAATGAGCAACGTGCGCACCAAGAATGATCTGATAAATATCGATCAATTCTTGCAGCAGATGCAGGACACGATCTACGAGAACGACGACAACGTTGCTGCAGCTGGAGTTGCCCAACCCGGTGCTCACTACGTCCATGGAGGTCTGAGCTACCGCACCACTCACTCGCCGCCCACACAGTTGCCCCCCAGCCATGCGACAGCTACGACAGCGGCTAGCGCCATGATGCCCAACCCAGCCACCCACTCTCCCTCCACCGGCACTCCCGCCCTCACGCCTCCTTCCAGTGCACAGTCCTACACCTCCGGTCGCTCTCCGATCTCTCTCCCGTCAGCCACTCGCGTGTCGCCACCTCACCATGAAGGTGGCCACATGTATCCTCGCCTGCCTTCGGCTACCATGTCTGAGAGCATGACAGCAGGCTATCCGACCACATCGAGTGCGGCACCGCCGTCAACCTTGGGAGGCATCTTCGATCATGATGACCGGCGTCGATATACCGGTGGCACGCTGCAGCGCGCGCGCCCAGAGCCCCGCTCCATGCCTGATGCCATGGACTTGTCGCAAGACAACGAGAAGGCAGACAGCGAGCGCACCCCTCCCGCTAAGGGGCGAGCATCCTCCATGTCACCCAAAAGCATCTCGGCTAGCCTGATCGACCCTGCGCTGTCGGGCGCGGCTGCTGAAGCTGAAGCGACGCTCCGGACCGCCCAGGCAGCGACCGAGGTGGCGGAGCGGGCTGACGTGCAGTGGGTGGAAAAGGTCCGGCTGATCGAGTACTTGCGCAACTACATTGCTTCCCGGCTGGAACGGGGCGAATACGAGGATGGGTCTCAGCGAATCCGCGACGAACGGAGCCCGGAGTCCGCGTCAGGGAGCCAAATGGAAGGGGTGGAGCTCACGCCAGCCGAACCGGCACCAGCCAAGCCGGGAGTGAAGTCGGAGGCAGGGGATGTAGTGATGTACCCGACGTTACGAATGGATGAAGATGGCGATTCCAAGATGCCCTGAGGGCGGTGGCTTGGACTGACCGAGGTGATTTTCTGATGTTACTCCGGGCCTCTCTTGAGACCGGCGGTTCATATTTGTTATCTTTCTTTCTATAGGGTACCTTGGGTACCTCTCCCCACTTTCCTCTTTCTGTTAATTATCTACGGCTATGCTACGAACGACTTGTTCTGGGCGATTGCGGGTTAGGTTTGATTCTGCTTGATTGCTATTCCCAATGCGTCTGAGGACCGGACTGGCCTCGTTCGGCAGGCGGTCCTGGTGACTCGGGGTGTTACTTGTGTATATGCTGAACCTGTATTTACTGGGAGAAATCCATGGACTCGGACGTTGATCAGTTTTCGTTGTTGACATCAGTAGTTGTTTTTGTCTATTATTGTAGCGCTGTCTTTCCCTCTTGATCCGGCGGTGGGAGGAAGAGTGAGAAGGGGAATCTAGGGCGAGCGATTGCAACGAAGATGTTACCTGTCGGAGGAGCCTTGAAGAGGGGATCCGCATTCCATACGAGCTGCACGCGGACACCATGACGCAACCAGTCTGAAGGGTCAGTCACTAGCCTTTGCCTAATCCGGGGATGGTCGAGACCAGCAGAGGTTCTACCAAAGGGGAGAAAGAGTAGCAGCAGCAAGTTATGAGTAAGTTTGTGTAGAAGCAAGAGCCGCCCGCAAGTGAGGAGATGATGATGATGATGTTGTTGTTGATGACGATGACGATACTGGTGGTAGTTAGTAGATGGTTCCAACCCGCCCGCGCATCCGATCAACTCCGCCTCGCTGACTTCTGGTCCGCCCTCGTAGACTTTGGGGGAAAAAAGGAAGCTAGCTTGTGAGTAGTAAGGCTTGGGTTGGGTTTCATCATAGATAGATAACCCAGAGCGAACCCTGTCTGGTTGACGGATTGCTCTTTCAAGAAATTGCAAAATTGAGGGTTCAACGGACAGACAGAAACTGCATCCGGCAAAGGGTCAACAACGGGCCATTTCTTTTAATGGTCTGGTCTGTTTGTGATGTTGCTTGCTTGCTTTTCTTCCTGCTTGTTGGGTTCCAGGTTAAGGGATCCACTGTCTGTTTACGGCGTCGTATTTGGGATGTAGTACCTAGTAGAGTGTTTAGACCGTATATAATAGGATCCGGGGGGGGGGAGGGAGAACCAAGGGGGAAGGAGAAAGTTAAGAAGAGAGAGAAAGAAAGGAAGAAAGAAAGGAAGGAAAAAGAGCGAGAGTGAGCAAAAGAAGAAAAAGTACAATTGCAATTGTGTTTGGTGGTGGAAGAACAAGCAATCCGTGATTGCAACAACTAAACTACTCAATCTGGCAGTGACGGCACCTTTCCAGTTCATTTCCATCTCCTTCATTCCCTTCAATTGCAGGCAGTCCCACATGACTGACTGATTGACTGACTTGACTGTTTGATTGATGATTGATTGACTGATTGATTTATCAATTGACTGACTGACTGACTGACTTAGAATTGGATTGACTCGGGCGCGTTTCCTTCCCATCTCATCCTATTCCCTTGTGGCTGATTCATTCTCAGCGTCATCATCATCATCATCACTACTACTACTATCACTACTACTACTTACTACTTTCTACTTCCTGCTGCTGGCTGCTCTGCTTCTTCTTCTGCTTCTTCTTCTTCTTCTTCTTCTTCTTCTTCTTCTTCTTCTTCTTCTTCTTCTTCTTCTTCACCACTTGCTTCCACACACAAACTGCTTGTCTCGATCCTTTCCTCCCTTCTTTCCTTTTGTTCCTCTCTCTCTCCCTCCTCCCTTTTCTCTGATTCATCATCACTAACCCTTCTCTTCCTTTCTTCTCCCCCTCCCATCACACCCCAGCCCTATTGAACGTGCTTGGCGCAAACCCGACCTCCCCTCCTCCTCTTCCCTCCC